>NW_004524618.1:10608566-10611696 GCF_000260255.1 Octodon degus | reverse complement strand
ATGGTCCAGCCCAGAGCCTGAGGTTGACCCTCCCTGAACTGAACTGTGTTCTCAGGGCCCCGTGACAAGTGATGTTAGATTCTGGAAAAGTCTGCTGGCTCCACTCTGACATTGCCCGGGCCAGACTTCCCAGGAGAGAGGCAGGAGGAGCCGTCCCAGCTGGTGAGGGTCATCACTCCCGGGTGGCGTCATCTAACTGGCTGACCTTCAGCACTTCCTCTGTACCTCTTGTCTCTGTGACACATGCTGGGGGCCCACAGGGGAGCCGGGCATCCATAAGCCTAGTGTGTGAGGAACCCGGGGCCTTGCACAGACTAAGCCAACGCCCTCCCTCTGAGCCACCCCCCTAACCCAAGAGCATAGATGAACAACGGGAAGGGCGATCCTTAGGGGCCACTCGCCACGCTCCAAGCCCAGGTGCTCCCTGTGACGCGTGCTCACTGAACACTCGCCTTACACAAAGGATGTACAGAGAATTGTCTCGATGTATAGAAGACAAAATGAAAGCTGCAGAGCGCTAGGTAGAAGATGCCAGGAGAATCTGAAGGTCAACATCAGCCCAGGCTACATCTCAAGAATGTTCGCAAACAAAGCCCCAGCTCCGCCATTTATTTGCTGAGTGACACTGGCACCAAGATGCTTTTCTGACCCTGCATCTCTTTATGTGTGAACCAAGGAGAGTAATAGTGAAGCTGGGGAAGTACATGAGGTCACACTGCAAAGAGCCTCCCGCATCTCTGGCATGGACGTGGCCCCATATGTAACACTCCTGCCCCTCTTCTCCACATAGTCAGCAACTTGAGGCTGCGGCAACCTTCTCATAAGCATCCCTAAACTTTAGGTCAAGCCTGGGGCAAGCTTCTCGCAGCAGTCATTGCTAGCAGCTGTCCCACTGCAGGCAGGAGATTCACGGGAGAGAAGCCATGATCGGGTAAACAGGGGCTGCCTAGTACCTCACCACAAGGTCCAGCACCCTGAGACGCTCCCCCCATAAGGTCCTCTCAGGGACGATGTTCCTGTGGCCCCTCCTGGGGTACTTGGTATACCAGCTCCAGGATGCCCAAGCTGAACAGAATTACGCTGGAGGCGCAGTTCTAGAGTCACCCTGGCCCCCATCTCAAGCGCTCTGTGGCTGCTTGGGGCTGGTGGCTGCCCGTGGGCTGCACAGCTTGAGGCCACTTTCCTCTCCGAGGAGAGTTCTGGTCAGTTGCCCCGTATCAGAATGTTCCCAGTAGGAAACCAGAGGGGAAGGTGTGCTTAGAGGAGGCCTGATCAGGGCCCAGTGAGTGTCTTGGTTGGTTTATGTGGACCCCATTTGGCGACTGGATGCAGGCTTGACCCTCACCTCAGACCCCACCCTGTTAGCAGTCGTCCTACGCAGGTCCTCTGAAAATGGCCTTTCCCAGCGTGAGAGCAGGGGCTGCTGCAGTGTAGGTGGCCCCAGGTGGCAGGGCTCCTTCCGCACTGCCCTGCACACTCTGGCAGCAGGCACCTGGGGTGGTGCCAAGCTAAGGGCACCTGAGCCTGGAGCTGCGGGACCAATCAGCCAGGCACAGGCTGCCAACCTCTGAGGTGCTTGAGCCCCAAGTCGGCTCATCATCCTAGGCCTGGTACCCAGAACCCAGCCCCTCAGGGGCAGGAGCAGCCAGCAGCACAGCTTGGCCCACAGGCGCTGAGGCCGGGGAGGCCCGCAGAGTGCAGGGGCACACTGAGGACCCACCCCAGGGGCTCCTCTGCGGAGACACTCCAGGGGCTCCAGATCTTCTGACTTGCTCCTTCTTGCCACCCCAGCAGATGTATGAGCCACACTTGTGTGCAGAGTCTGCCACTACTTCAGGAAAAGAAAAACTTATATAAATATTTGAATACTAAGTTTGAGACATGGTGAGATGGATACAAATTACCTTCGGTCTCTACAATGACAAGAGGTGCGCAGAGTGGTGTCCTGGGGCTTGCAGGTGTTTATTAGCACGGTGAACAGTTGAAGTGTGCATCTGTGTTGTTGGCAGACTGTGCCCACAAG
Source organism: Octodon degus (assembly GCF_000260255.1). Classification (NCBI taxonomy): domain Eukaryota; kingdom Metazoa; phylum Chordata; class Mammalia; order Rodentia; family Octodontidae; genus Octodon; species Octodon degus. Next base: position 10,609,673 of record NW_004524618.1, on the reverse strand, counting down.
GAGAGTCCCAGGCAGTGTGCACACACAGGTCCGCGCAGAGGGGGAGACCTCTGTTCATGCAGCCACAGGACGTGTGTCCTCCCCGGGCGGGCTCCTTGGCATATTTGCACAGTGCGGGTGGGCTGAGAATCGACCCCTGTGTCCCTGAACCGAAGACACTGTCCATCAACAGAGAGGTTGAGCTGAACATACACAATCCCACCCCTCTCCCAGCCCTCACTGGCTATTACCTAAGCTCCTGCAGTATTGGGAACCCCACGCTTCACACAGGGCCACCAGCTGGACTCGTGCCCATTCCTGTTTAGCCATGGCTGCTTCTCTCTGGCACAATGAGTGTGGGAGAATGTGACACCTGGGCTTGGGCTCCCCCAGACCCCCAGGAGAGCACCTGCCTCTTCCCAGCTTCAACTTTCCCATGGGGCCTCCAGGCCTCTCCCCAGCCTGGGTCAGCCATGGGCCAGCATAGCCCAGGTGTGTCCCAGGAGGAGCCAGGCAGGAGTCCGAGGCTGGAGGGAAGATCCCAGAAGCCTCCGGGGCCCTGGGACTGGACAACTTTCCAGCCACAGTTGGGCAAGGCTGCCAGGGACAGCAGTGGGTGCCCTGCCCTGCCCTGTGCCTGGCGTGCCGGCCATCTGTGCTCTGGAGATTTTATCCACTTCCACAGGGGCAAGCTTCCTCCCAGATCCAGGCTTTTATAAGACACCCTCAGAAAAATACAGGCTTCCGCAAGCCTGGCAGCCCCTGTGGGACTCCACTACTGCCGACTCCCAGGTTTTCATCTCATTCTGCCCCAGACTGGAAGTTTGTCAGCAGCACCCACCTCCATCCCCAAATGGGGGGAATTTAAATAAGTCATCCCCACAGCTCTGAAATGTCTTGGGTTCAAGCCAGAGGGTTACGTACCTAGCACCTGCTTTGGGCCCTCTGAAGACCAAGAGTAAGATCTAATACATAAGACTGATTATTTTAAAATCATAATCTGTTTTTGTACACAAAGTCTTGTTATATAGCCTAGACTAGCCTCAAACTGGCAGTTCTCCTGCCTCAGCCTCCTCAGTGCTGGAACAACAGGCATGCATCACTATACATTTAAAATAGGAACATCTG
>NW_004524618.1:10594625-10607626 GCF_000260255.1 Octodon degus | reverse complement strand
AGCCGCTGGACTAGGCAGTGTGTCCTTCCATCTCTGCGCATGTGTTACTCACAAAACATATTGACGTTGGGAGGAACCTGGTGATCAGCAGCCGAAAGCACAGTCCCTAGAGACAAAATAGTTGGGTTTGAATCCCCATCTCGATCCCTTTCTGGCTGTGTGAACTTAGGTGAGTTACACAATCTCCTGGGCCTCAGTTTTGTCATCTGTTAAATGGGGATAATAATAGCTTCTGCCTGCTAGAGTTGTTGTAGGGTCTAAGTGAGATAATGCTTGCTCAGTGCTTGGCACATAGCAAGCGCTCCATAAATGGCAGCTATGATTGCTGCTAATATGATGTTGGTGACTTCTGTTTGCCATGTATCTGATGGAAAGCTGAAGCCTCCTATTAACTCTTCCGCAGGCCGCAGCTGGCGGCTTGGTGGCAGGTGCCTGCAGCAGGTGTGACCCACTCCCCGTCTGCCAGGTGAATCCTCCACTGCTTCCGGTCAGAGCCTACAACCCACTTATTAGGTTAATTACATGTGACACATTTCCGAAGAGACTCTGACTCCAAAGCCGTCCCTAACACCTGGCGAGGCCTCTAACAGCCAAGGAGCTGGGGGTGGCCGGCTCCCGTGGGCCTCTGGCTGGCATGAGCAAGCAGCAGGGGTGGAGAACCATCCTGTGCCTCTCTGGGGTCCACTGGCCGGCCCCTGGGGCCTCCTCGGGTAGGGTTTCCAGGTAACATACAGGAATGGCTCATTAAATTTATATTTTAGATAAACACCAAATACTAATTACGTCCTAAATATGTGGGATGAGTATTTTCTAACCATGACACAGAACATACATTAAAGATATTCATTGTTCATCAAAATTGAAATGGAACTGAGCTTCCTATTTTTTTTTTTTTTTCTTCCCCCACAGCCTGGTGACTCTGTGGGCAGGGTAGTGGGCTGCAGGGCGGAGGAAGGTTTTTTTTTTTTTTTTTTTCTTCCCCCACAGCCTGGTGACTCTGTGGGCAGGGTAGTGGGCTGCAGGGCGGAGGAAGGCCAGGGTGTTGGAAGGAGTAGCAAGGGCTCTACTGGGCAGGGTTCTCCCTGGGGCCCGCTCTGGCAGCTCCACTCAGGGCCTCTTGGGCTGGAGGCGAGGTTCCCCAGGGCCCCACAGGAGCCACCAGCCCATGCGGAGCAGGCCCAGCTGCCAAGTGCGAGCTGTTTGTACTCTGTGTGCTGCCTGGGTCATGAGCCCTTCTCTGGTTAACATCCTGCTCAGGCACCCAAGAGCGACAACACCTTCCTGCAGGCACTGAACTGCAGTGCAGGGACACCGTGGTGGGAACAGGTGGTGCCCTGTGGCGGGCCAGCCAGCCAGGACTCCAGGGCCGGCCCCTCTTTTCAGAGGGACCCCGGGATAGTGCAGGATAGGCCGCACGATGCTGGATGTGAGCCTCAAGCCTAGCCCCTGGACATCTCACTCCTGCTCCTCCCTGCCGGTGGAGCCGCCTTTCTGCCCCTCTAAGGAAGGGAGCAGCTGGCGAGCCACCCCCTGCAGCTTCACAGACCAGGCCTGGCATCTCCCGCTGCAGCCTCATTCCTCAGCCCCTAGCGCCCTGGTGTGCCGGTCCGAGAAGGCAGCCCTGGCAGACCCCAGGCAGGTAGCATCCACAGCAGAAGTGCAGTGATCTCTGCTCAGGTGTGGAGCTCAGGACCCACAGCAGGGTGCATGCGCATCCTGGGTCTCTCTGTGTGTGTCTGAATTTCCTGCATTATCAGGATTAAGTCTCACTGGACTGGAGCCCTCCAATAGCCTCGTCTTAACTTCAGCAACTCCTCCGGGCCTTCTTCCAAACACAGTCCCCTCCTGCTGCACTGAAGGTCAGAGCTTTACCGTGCGAACTTGGAGCTTACGCTTCAGCCCTAACCTTGGGCATTCCTGCTCTGCCCCTTGTCCTGTGAATCACCAAGTTCTGTCACACCACACCCTCTGTCTCCCTTGAACTGTCCCTGTCCTTCCATTGTCATCCGATACCAGGGGGCCCTTGGCCCTATCCAGAGTGTTGTACCATCACCCTCCTGCGCCCTGCATGCCTTCACTATCACCCCCTCCAATCCGGTTTGCACCCTGCAGCAGGGAGAGCACCAGCCTACTCATGTCCAGCTCTGCTTGCCCACCGTATGACTTCATCACTAGCTGCGCCTTCTTGTTAAGGTCATGACTGACCACCTCGTCGTGGCTTGTGAGCCGCCGAGCAATCCAGTGCCTCCACCTCTCCCGTCTCCTGTCCCTGGCCCTAGGGTGCGGTGAGCTGAGCCTTCTTGCACTCTCTCATGCGCGAGGCTTTCTCCCTTTGGGGCTTCTATCTGCTCTTTCCCTTTTCTTCTGCACTCTTGCACTGTGCCGTCCTGGGCTAGCCCCTCCCATCCGTCCACCAAACTCCACCCATGCTCCACCTCCCTCAGAAAGCCTCCTTGCCTTGCTGCCAACCTCACTCCTGCTCCGAGCATGTCCATGCCACCCTGTATGACAACTATTGCTCACTCTTCCGCCTTCCCAAATAGTCCACGGCCCCAGAGCTGCAGTCGTTATCTAGGTACTGGTGCATAGCACCATAATTCATTAATTATGAGTTGTGCTTATTATCATTAAATTTCTGAGCATAATCAGACTGCAAATGACGGGAGGCAAAGGGAGAAGAAACCCCAGGACAGGAAGGCAGTTGTTTGTTTGTGTTGTTTTAATTCTAGCCACACTGTGGAAACATCTGTGCTGCTTTGCAAAAGTGCCACTGCTCAGGCCCTGCCCTGAGGTTCTGACTCTACTGGACAGAGGATGGCTTCAGCATCGAAGCTTTTCAGATCCTCTCAGGCTAATGTGCAACTGCGACCAGCCCTGGGCCAGTGGACATCCGCTCCTCCCCCAGCTTGCTTCCTTGTTCAGGACCCCGTGGCTCCTGGGCTGAGGACCTACGGTTCTGTGACCCGCCTCTGTGTAGTTCCCTGAGCACCTGCTCCCTCCCCGTGGAGCCAGCCAGGCAGCCCGGTAGGTTCTGTGAGGACGCAGCCAGACCCAGAAGGAGCGGCGGGGCCTGCAGTCCCACCCAAAAGGCTGGGTCCTGTGTCTCCCATCAGAGCTGCCCTCAGGGGTGTGCAGTAGGTTCAACAAATATTTCCTGAGCACCCAGGCTGAGCCAGGTTCTTTGCTGATGGCCAGAGAGCAAGAGGTGAATCCAGGAGGCAAGTGTGGCTGCCTACCAGCCCTGTATCTGGCTCTGGGCCAGGGCTCCAGGAGAAGCTGGGGGAGGGTAGAGGTGGTTCTGACTGTTGGCACTGTTGTTCGCCAAGCCCACCTCCTCTAACACCAGCAGAAGGAAAGGTGTGGCCACCATGCCCGTGTCCACAGCCCAGTGTGGCCAGAGATATCGCATCAGAATCCCCTGGGATGCTTGTCAAAACACACACACACACACACACACACACACACGCACACACACACAGGTTCCTGGGCTCCCCCTCTGGAAATCTGATTCACAGGGCTTGGATGGGGCCTGGTAATCTGCATTCTCAACAGATCATGTCCTCTGAAGGATTCTGATGTAACACGTTACCCATGATTCCAAGGGGCAGCTGCCTAGATCCATAGCAATCCGATTGCTCAGGTGGGTTTAGGGTTGGGGGAGGGGCACAGAGTGAGCAGCAGTGTCTCGGGCTTTGCACACTCAGGCATTCCTGAGCCTCCCTGGATACCTTCCTGATCACCAGTCCCATCACTCTCTGAGCAGATACTGCAGGCACCTGGCCAGGTGATTGCCTTACTCCTCACCTCAGCCTGGTCTCATTTCCATTTTATAGCCCAGGAAAGGTCAAGTTGCTTCCAAAGGTCATAAAACAAAAACTGACTGGGTTGGGGTTGTGGCTCTGAGGTTATTCACAGACCCTCAGAAGACTAAGCTAACTGACAGCTGAGACTAAACCAACAGCAGCTCCTTCCAAACTGAGCTCAAGGCACTGGGAGAGGCACAGGCAAAGTGCTCAGGAGGGCAGGGAAAGACGCAATGCGCCTGCTGTGGGGGTGCTCCAAAGTGGGGGGCAACATCGAGCTGGACCGCAGGGGTTACGCTCCATTCAGAGAAAGAAGGGGAAGAATCCCAGGCAGAAGACACAGCATGAGGGAAGTCACTGAAATGGGAAAAATACGGTAGGAACAGCAGGTGTCTGATGTGAGGTATAACGGAGCCAGAGCAGGCTAAAGGGCCTCTTTGTTCAGAGGATGCTGGGAAACGGCCAGAAAATCTGGTTGGGGAAATAAGGTAGATCTGGTTTTGAGAAGGTAACCAGGCTGGGTGACTAGAGACAGTTGCTGGGTTAGGGATGACTAGACCTGACCGGCACAATTGGTGAGTCCCTCCAGTTCTCTGGGTCAGCAAGTTCATCTCTGATGCAGAGATGAGATGTCCCTCCCTGGCGTCCTTCCTAGGCTGTTGTGAAGCTGGGAGAAAAGGAGAGATGGGGAAGAGTGTTGAGGGGGGACAGAAGGCGGCAGTTACTGATAAGAGTCAGTCAGGACCAGGGACCAAGTGACAATAACACAACCCTATCTGGAGACTATAGTAACCGGACAACAGGATGCAGGGACACCCAAAGAAGATACAGGTCAAAGATAGGAGAGGTTTAGTTCTCAGGAGTCAACTGCATCTGAACCCGAAGTGAGATGGGGGGAGGAAGGAGGGAGACAGAGACAGAGACAGAGACAGAGAGATGGATCATCATCTTAGGTCTCTCTGAATAGGGCTGCCAAGTGCCTTCCCACCTGAATAGACCTTCGGATAGAACTTGGCTTCCTGTCAGTCCTCAGGGCCCCTACCCCATTTCCTAGAGATCTTCCCCAGCACCAGCCTCCTCTCTAGCATCAGGGTGACTGTGGGAGAAACTGTCTCCAGAAGGGCTCAGGGACCCCAGGCTCCAGTGACATGGCACCTTCTTTCCTACAAGGTCTCTAAGGGTGTTCCCCAGTGATGTTCCCCAGAAGCAGTGTCCATCCCCCACCTTGCACCATCCCCACCGGGCAACCTGAGTCTAGTCCTGCCTCAGTTCCACTCCAGAGGGGCCGGGTTAGCAGGACTATGGCTTACATCAAACTCCATGGATGGAGCTTCATCGTCCTAATTTTCCCAGGTAAGGAAACTGATCTTCAAAAGTGTCCTCACAAATAGCGTTAAATAAAAAGCACAGGCTGCCACAGCTTGGGTCCAAGCTCCTGCAAGGGCCCAAGAGACTCCTGCTATGACCCTTAGGTCTTTTATACTTTAATCTTTGTAAGGCATAACCTGATGTGACCTGGTGTTAACCTTTTCTCATTGTTCTGTCTGCCTGTCCCTTGCCTTACAAAGAAAGAACCTGTGAAATGACAAAATCTATTCTTTCTCTTCCTTTCTGCTTTCTGTCTTTCTCTGTCTATAAAACCAACCATCTCTGCCTGGCCCACCTTGAACACATGTTAGATTTTATGGAAAAAATATTACCTTTATCACAAAATAAAACCAATTGCACTCTGTAAATGTGTTGTAATTTTGTCCTTTGACACTCGTGTGTGGGAAGCTGGGCTTCAGAGCCAGGCCTGGGTACAAAGGGCTGGCTTTGACCTCCACTCTGTCAGCCTCTCAGGCAGGCCAAGGTGTCCTATGAGGCCAGACACTGGGACTCCCATTATGTGAGGCAAGGTGCGAGCTGGTTCACTCACCCCAGACATGCTGCCGCAGGAGGCAGGCTTGCTGGGAGGAGGACCAGGCAGCTTGTCTGAGACCCCAGCCCAGGCCTACCCCCTTCCCAAGGCGCTGCTTTTCCAGACAGAGAGAGACTCCTAGCTGGCCCATGTGAGTCCCATGCTGACTCTTTCCGCCTCTGGACTGAACTAGGACCTCCTGGGGCGGGGACAGGGTGGGAGCCCTTGGCTCCTTCCTGGTGTGTGGGGGTCTGGCCTCCAGGTCTGGAGGTGCGCACTCTGATTTAAGGTATCTACACTTTCACAACATAGATGTCACCTTGCAGCCCCTCTGCCTGCAGGCTGTTATGTCCTAGGGTCCCCCAGTGAGCCCACCCAGCCATTCATACTGCTCAGTGACACTGTGGCCTCAGGGGAAGCAACCTCCTTGGTGAGGAGTCCGGGCTTTAGCTTCACCAGGGTCCCCTCCCTAGCACAACTGTGGGCCCCAGAGGCACTTGCCCTTGGCGGCGGTAGGATCAGGCCTGCTTTTTCTCTTAACCATCCTACTTTCACCTACCCTTAGTTTCAAGAGAAATAAGTGTCCTAACAATCTCTGCCAAAGCCATCGCCTTGTCTATGAAGATCCAGGTCCCTGTTCACAGCTGTTCCCTTTCCCCACCCCCAGCCAGAGACAGAATTGGCCTTTCTGGTTTTATTTGGATTTTATTTTGTTTTCAGTATAAATCATAGCTGCACACACGATGCACAGGTTTCCCAACTATTTCTATGAAGTTAGTCGTGAACAACAGCACGGCTGACCCAACTCTAGAATGAGCCACTTTCAGTGGATTCTTCGAAACCGTTACATTCATATCTGGAAATAACATCCCATGAGAGTTCTTCCTGATCTTCGCACTGTTAAGAGTTTCATCTGGATTTTCTGCCCTGGGTGATGAATATTTCTCCTTGGCCCTAGGCTGCACCTGCCCAGTGCAGTAGCAGATGGTCATTCTGGTTATATCATGATGTAGTATTGACTTTTTACAGCCATGTAAAACACTATGGCCAGCTGAGCTATATAGTACAGAAGGATTATTTATTTTCAACTTTCTTTAAACTTGGACATTCACCAGCTCAGTGAGCATCAGGCATCACGGCCTCGGAAGAGTATGTTTCAATCAGCACCCTCAGTCATGACGTTGCCAAACCAGCCTGTTATTTCTCTTTCGCTCTCTTCCACTCTTCGTTTCTTTCTTAGTTAGTCCTCAAGTTCCTGCTTTCCTTTTACTTGTATTATACATTTCTATTTGTAGTTCTTCTTTTGAGTTATTATACTAGGGAATTTATACGATATTTACACATGTGTGTCTGGTTTATTTCACTTATGAGTATATGTTCAAGTGGCATCCACTTCAATATAAAGGCTTTGAGTTTATCATTCTTTATAGCTAAGTAATACTCCATTGTGTAAAAATACCACATCTTTTTCAACCATTCCTCAGGTGATGGGCATCTTGGTTGTTTCCAAGATTTGGCTGTCACAAATTGTGCTGCTATAAACATAGGCACACATATATCCCTATGATAGGATGTTTTCAGATCCTCCGGGAAAATTCCCAGTAGAGGAATAGCTGGTTTAAAGGGGATTTCCAGTCCAAGTTTTCTAAGGAGTCTCCATACAGATTTCCATAATGGTTGCACCAGTCTACACTCCCACCATCAGTGGAGAAGGGTTCCTTTTTCCCCACAGCCTCTCCAACATTTGTTGTTGGGTGATTTCTTTATGATAGCCATTCTTTCTGGGGTGAGATGATATCTCAATGTGGTTTTAATTTGCATTTCACAAATGGCTAGCGATGTGGAGCATTTTTTCATATATTTATTCACTTCTTTAATTTCATCCTCTGAGAAGTGTGTGTTCATCTCAGATGCCCATTTCTGGATTAGGTCTTTAAATTTTGGGACCCTAGTGTTTTTTAGTTCTTTATAAATTCTAGAGAGCAGATCTTTGTCTGAGTACTTATTTGTCATGATTTTTTTCCAAATTTGTGGGTTGCCTTTTCCCTTTGTTGGTAATTTCTTTTGACATAAAAAAATTTCTCAGTAAGAGCATGTCACAGTTGTTAATTCTTTCAACTGTTTCCCGTGCAATTTGATTTTTGTTCATGAACTCTTTGCCTATCCCTATGTCTTCAAGAGTTCCTCCCACTTTCTCTTCCAGGAGATTTAGTGTCTCTGCTTTAATGTTTAGATCTTTAATCCATTTTGACTTTAGCTTAGTGCATGGTGATAGACCTGGGTCAAGTTTGAGTTTTCGCCATGTAGAGAGCCAGTGTTTCCAGCACCATTTGTTAAAGAGGCTGTCTTTCTTCCAGTATGTTTCCTCCCACTCCTCTTTCTCCCTCCCTCCCCTTCTGTCTCCCCAGTGTACGGGATCAAACCAGGACCTCACACATGCTAGAGAAGTCCTCTAATATTTAGCCCAGGCTCTTCCTGAGAAATATCTGTGGTTAGGCTAGTGGTAACTTTACCGAGAAAGCATGGTAAAAAAAAAAAAAAAAGAAACAGAAAAACAATCACTACCTTCTCGGTTTATGTGTCACAAAGGGGCCACCGAACGTGGCTCGGAGGTGAATTCCAGAGTCAGCGTGAGAAGTGTGAGCCCGCCTTCTGTCCTTTGTGACGTGTGACCTTTAGCAAGTTGCATGTCCCCTCACTGCTTCAGTTTCCCTATTTGCAAAATGGAACTAAAGGATGAAACTGCCTATCCTCCTGGCACTGGCTGGGATAGGTTGAGATGGTACCCGTAAGACCCCCAGGACATGGAAAAGGAAGGCAGTGGTAGGCATTGTTATAATGCTTTTTACCCCCCAGTATCACTTATTTGTTTAATTAATTAATTTATTTATTTATTGTTTTGTGTGGAACTGGAGATTGAACTCAGACCCTTGTGCTTGCCAGGGAAGCGCTTATTCTACTGAGCCATCTCCCCAGTCCCAGTTTATTTAATTTTGAGATAGGGTCTCACTGAGTTGTCCAGGCTGGGCTTGAACTTGCCTTAGCCTCCAAGAATAGTAGGAAAACAGCTGTGCGCCACTGTGCCTACCTTACTCCTATCTTAGTTATTGGTGGGCACGCCTTCAGGAGTAGCCCAGAATGAAAAACCCAGCAAGCTTTATACATGTTCAAGTCTTTCAGCGTTGTGAACACACAGGCGTCTCTGTCCTATGGAACCTGGCCCACCCATGCTGTTTCCCCAAGGAGGACCTGTAGGGTCTCAGCCAGGCACTGGTGGATGGGAGCATAGCCTCGGGGAAGCGGCTAGCAGTCCCTGCTCCCACTCCTGTCTTCACGTCCCATCACAGAAGTAATCTGGATGTGCTGGGGACACTGCTCAGCACCGTGGGTTTTCTCAGCTTCCTCAGGTTGCTCATAGAGGACTGGCCATTAGGCTCCCTCCTATTCCCTTCCTGTTTATTGGAGGGGGAGAGTTAGTCAGATTTTTTTTTTTTTTTTTTTGGTTTAACCGGGAATTGAACTCGGGAATTGAACTCAGGCCCTTGCGCTTGCCAGGCAAGCACTTATTCCATTGAGCCATCTCCCCGGCCCCAGTCAGATATAATTCTAAAAAATCCAAACCATGCAGAAGTACAAAAAAGAAAAACTTTAAATGTTTTCCATACTAGAGAGAATTTCCATTAGCAGTTTGCTGTGTACCCTTCCAGGGTTTTCTCTCCTATGCCTCAAAATGCATGTGTGCATGTGTGTGCATGTGTGTGCATGTGTGTGTGTGTGTGCCTGTGTGTGCACGCATGTACATATGGATGTATGTCATATTCACAGCACACAGATACAAGACCTATATGGTAACAGCACAGATTCACACCATGCTTCAAATTCTGCAGTTCAGTTTTTCACATGATAAATAGGCCACCTCCCCGGTGAGCCTTGACATCTCTGGCCGCAGGCTGCGTGAATTTCTGTGGTCACTGCCCACTTTTACCAAGATGAGTAGTCATACGAGGGACACGCTCTTGGGGGGGCACCTATGTGACTGTGTGAGCACTTGGTAGAGCAGAGGTGTAGAAAGTAGGAAGACAGAAGCTGCTCTGTGGGGCTCCCCCTGGACCTGAACCCCACAGCAGAGGATGCTCCCCAGCATCCCTAGTCCCCCGTCCCCTCCACTAACACACTATCAGCCTTTGCTTGAACCTGAGTAGAACCCCCATCTCAAATGAGGATCAGAACTGACTACTTTTCCTACCGTGGCCTTTCCACAGAGCTCCCCGTTTCAGAAAATGAGGAACTTGTAATGCAGAGAGGGAAGTGGCCCACCCAGGGCTGGCTCCTGGCCTCCGGGCAGGAACCTGGATCTGCGGACACAGAAGTGGGGCAGGGTGGGGAGGCGGTGACAGGTCACAGAGTCAGGGAAGGGTGCTAAAGACTTCGCCAGTCACCGCTTTCAACCCCAGGACCTGGGAGATGGAGCCGGCAGCTTTCCCATCCCCCAGGTGACAAAGCTGAGACAGATGTGGGTGTGAAACAAGCTCCCTCTGACCCTTAAACCTTGCCGGTCCTTTCTTTCCTTTACCTCCAAAGTCTAAGATCTACACTGATGATCTCAGGTTGGGGGCTTGAGGTGGCCGATAGCCTTTCTGGTGTCCTTGGCCCTGACCACCCCCAAATTCAGTCCCAGCGGGCTTGTCTCCCACGAAGCCCAAAAGCTGAAGGCACCCAGGCTGCTGGAGGAGGCCACTCTGGAGCACAGGTCAGCAGAGAGGGGATGAGGAAAAGGGGCTCCTGACAGAACATGAAGCGCGCTTCGTTACTAAGCCTTTGAGAAGTCACCAGGCCCGGCCATCAGGGCCTGTGGAGGCTGGGTGACATGTTTCCAGCTCGATGGAGGTGGGATGGCTGATCTGCCCGAAATCTCATTGCTATGAGAGGCAAATAAAGCAGACTCGGCAAGGGCTGGGCCAAGGACCCCTGGAAAGGCTGTTGGCCTGGGCCCCTGGCCTGCTTTCTCTCTGAGTCCCACAGCTGGGGACTCCTTGGAAGGAGCTTCCTCTTGGGGACTCCAACCTACCGCCAATACCCAGTCCTGGTTGCTGGGCACTGTCAGCAAAACACTCTCCACAGTGCCAGCCCTTGCCAGGAACTGAGAACAGGGATCCCGCAGGGAGCAGCCCTGCTACCCAAGCTGCTCAGAGAGAAGTGGGGTTCACTGGGCGGTGTCTCCTGCTGACTAGGAGTTTGAGAAAATGTCAGGAAATGGTGGCTCCTCCCCAGGCCCCTGTAAGAGCCTGGGGGAGGCAGTGGGCCCCATATCCCACTCATACCAGCCCCAAGTCTACTCCACCCTCTGCGCTGTCTGGGCTGGCAGGGGCTCCATATAGCCTTGCAGTAGCCTCTCCTGCCATTTCTTAGCTCTCTGTTGTTTTGTCATCTTTAGTAGCTTTTTCCTGATTTAAGAACAAAACAATTTAAAAGGAAGACAGGTTCATTACGAAAAACAAATTATACAAAGTCTACAGCTGAGGATGGAAGCCAGCTCCCTCCCTGCTATTGTACCACAGGCTCAGACTACTATGGCTAATTAAGGTTTCTTCAAAATCTCCTTGTCGCCTCCATGGGTTAAATAGCTCTGAGGGCTTCCTGTTGCTGTCAGGTGGAAAACACTTTCCACATCTCAGCCTCCCAGCCCTGCCTGACTCTCCTAGGTCTCCACCCACCCCACCCTCCTGCCCCACTGCCTTTCGGGCCCTTGTCCTTCCCTCCTTCTGCTCTCACCTTCTGCATCTGCACAGAGGTGTGTCCCGGTCTCCAGCTGGGAGTACTATCCACTTGGGGACCCCTGCTCCTCCTCCAGAGAGGCCTCCTCTGAGCCCTGGCCACGGAAAAGCTGGTTCTTTCTCACCACAGCTGCACTTTTCACTTTACCTCTGACTGGTGGGCTTGTTTTCCCAGGCAAGGCAATCCAAGGCCAGCCAACTCCAGGAGCAGAGATTTATTTTGTCTCACACTCTCCCCAAAGGTTGGCACAATGTGAATGCTCAGTCAACACTTGGTGGGCAAATGGGCATAAGAAACACAAGTTCTTTGGCTGTTTACATGGCCAGAACAATGCTGGGAGTGGAGGAAATTGGTGGGGCAGTAAAGTGATGCCAGAGTCTCAATATCTGGGGGTAGCAGATGAGGCAGAGTAGGGCGGGGGCTTGGATAAGTGCTAGGATGTCATTTTAGGTGCTATAAGGCTTGAGCTTTGAGGTCTCTTTATAATCTTATTGAGTCATTGTGTACTCATCTATTCCTTTCTTCCTTTAGACACAGGACCCTGGAGAGGGGGGCCTTGGTTTAGCTGCCTTTTCCCATAAGACTCCCCACTCCTTAACAAGAGATCTTAGTCCAAGCCAGAGATCTATGGAAAATGTGTTTTAAGAAGATGGATAGATGGATGGATGGATGGATGGATGGATGGACGGATGGATGGATGATAGGTGGATAGATGGATGGGTGGGTGAATGGATGGGTGGGTGGGCAGATGAATGGATGGGCGGATGGATGATAGGTGGGTGGGTGGGTGGATGGATGGATGGATGAATGAATGAATGAATTAATGATGGGTGGATAGATGGATTAGTGGATGAGTGGATGGGGGATGGATGGATAGATAGATGGATGGGCAGATGGATGGATGGGTGGGTGGGTGGTGTTGAAAGACATTAAAAAGCTGACAAGGCCTCAGATTCCTTATCCACATTCTGATTTTTAAAACGAAGAAAGTGAAGCCTAGCAGAGGTACACTTTCAGTTACTTCCTCTCTCTGAGAATTGTGTTGGCTTCTTCTTCTCAGCCTATAAACATGTTTAAATACCCTCTGACCTAAACAAAATGAAGAATCTCTTTTCCTCCTTCCCACAGCTTCGCCCTCACCTTGGACCTTCCCATTTCTTTCTGCCAAAGTTTTCAAAAGACTTGTCAGCCTCACCCATTGGACTTCTGGCTTCTAGCCACGTCACCATGACAACTCTGAGGCTGTCACTCCCCAGGGAACTTCCAGGGCCCAGACAGCAGCAGGCTGTGTCACCACATCTTCCTGGGACCCCAAGGCACTGCCTTGAGCAACAGCCTCTCTCTTCCAGTCCAGGAGCCAGCTCCCTCTTCAGCATGCATGGCGCCCCTTCTTCCTGGCTCCTTCTCCCACAGCTGGGTCCTTGCCATTTTATGCTCTCATTCTGCATTCTCCCAGCATTCCTTGCATGACTGTGTACTCAGCAATTTGCTGGGCCCCTGGCAGGGTCCCCTGTGTAATCCTC
>NW_004524618.1:10589479-10593717 GCF_000260255.1 Octodon degus | reverse complement strand
TACAAGTTCTCATATGTCCTGAGATTTAATTGACCTTGGAAGGTTAGGGCCAAAACATTGGCTTTCCTTGCAGCCCTCCTTTTTCTCTAATTTTGGTCTGCAAACTTAGGTTGTTAGCCCTCCAGAAGAGAAGCTTACTGTTATTACCATACAACATACGCTGTCAAGTTCCACCAACATCTTGTCCTTTGCAAACCTGTGCCCTTGCTGCGAAGCCACCCCTTCACCCAGGCTGTCCCATTCCCTCAGAGACCTTGCCTCGCTTCTTCATGAATCCTCAAGCAATATCCTCAGAAGCGCCTTCCTCTAAACTGCAGATTTACTCTCTTACAAAGTCTTGATGAAAGGTCTTCTTAGGGGCTGGCGAGATAGCTCAGCAGTCTAAAGTGCCTGTTTAGGCAAGCTTAGGCAGGCGCAGGGGACCACAGTTTGATCCCCAATACCACATGGTGTGCCAGCCCCACCCTCAGGGAGGGCTGAGCTGGCTAGAAAAAAAAAAAAAAGAAAGGTCTTCTTAGCTATCCCTTCAAAAGCTCAGGGAAGACACCTCAGGTCTCTTGCCAGCCTGACTTACTGAGGTCTGAGCCCCAGTGTCTGCATCCTTCCTGCCCCCTCAGGCTCTTGGTCTGCCAGCCCCTTCCTGACCTCAACCCTGCCTGCTTCCACCCATCTCCTGCAAGTTCTAAACATCAGCAGTGGTTTCCTCCACGAAGGAGTCCAGTTGGCTTTGATTTGCAAGGCTGTCCAATGCTTCCCACACTGCCTACCTTTCTCTTTGTAATCAGAAAAGAACTTGTTACAATAATTTTTAACATGAATCTCATTCCTACAGCCCATCCGTACTAGGGCTTACCCATGGCTCCCTGAGGTTCCTGCCCGCCTGAAGCCCCTGCCTCAGAGCACCTCCCTGGCCTCTTGGGGCCCACCATCTGTGCCCAAAGATCGATCCAAACAGTCAGGACAGAGTTCACCAAAGAGCTAATGATCAGAGACCCACTAAATTCTACGGGCTTGCCCAAAGCTATGGGAGAGGCTCTCAGCTGCCAGTCCTTCCCACAAAACCTGGCATCAAGTGAAAAATGGTTGTGCCAGAGAAACATGTGCAGTATGTCACATCTGTGTAAATCATAAAAGGGGAGACACAGGTGCACATGTTTGTATACTTCAAGACACTGGAAAGTACACAGTGTCCTTGGAAGACCCTCCTTCCCAAACTGGTAAGTCAGTTGCTTTGGGAAGAGATGTGGGGATGGAGAACCAGGTAAAAGAGATCAGACAAGATGTGAATGCTTTTCTACTCAGTTCTGAAGAGCAGTTTGCATGTATTTTTTTTTAAAGCATAAAACAAGCCAGGTGTGGTGGTGCACACCTGTAATCCTAGCACTCAGGATGCTGAGGCAGGAGGATCACACAGAGCTCAAGGCCAGCCTGGGCTATGTAAGTGAAACCCTATCTCAATGCATCTTCTCAAAACAATACAAATTAAAAGGCATAAAATAGAATTAAAGTAATATACCCAGGCACCCATGGTGTGAACTGGGGGATCCTTCAGCCGCCTTCCAGGCCCTTGTCTCCTGCCCCCTTCTCATGGGCCGATCCTGAGTGAGAGAAGTGAACAAGGCACCCAACTCCATGTCTGCGGGTGGAGTTGGCACTGGGCTGCACAGGGTTGGCCCCCTGAGGAGCACAGGGTGAGAGCTGGGGGTGAAGCCCCGCTGCAGACCAGGCAACTCCTAGCAGGGAAGGCACCCTGCACAGTTGGGGCCCGTTGGCGCAGGGCAGCCTGCACGCCTTTGGCAGGGTGGGAAGTGGCCTGATGCAGACTGACTCATCACGGAGGCAGCTGGGCCTCCGAGGCGCAAGGCTGAGCTTCTAGTGCCCAGGCGCTGCGGGAAATACCACGGGCCCCTGCATCTCCTTTAGGGCAGAGGCAGGCCTGCCAGCCAAGGCTCTGAGAGTTGCTTCTCTCCTCCAGCATCAGAACCTCCTAGGAGGCAGAAGCGAAGGGACACAGCCCACCAGACTGCCAGCCACAAGGAAGTCGTCCTCAGTGGCAAGAACCACTTTGTTTTGGAGCATGTTACCTGAGGATCTCAAAGCACTAAAGGCTGCAGATAGTGTTTTCAAGAGTGAGGAGTTGCCTAAACCAAAAACTCAGAAGCCCAACGGGGAAAGAGCCAGAATGTCCCGGAATCACCTCTTCCGCTCCTAGCTATGGCCTCACATCTGTCCCCCACTTAGGCCCATATTTTAGTCTGGCTGTTTGTGGGGAGAATGTACTAAGCATAGAACCCTGGGTCTTCCCAGTGAGCTACATCTCCAGCATATTTTATTTTATTTTATTTTATTTTGAGACAGGATCTCACTAAGTTACTCAGGCTGGGCTTACCTCCTGCCTTCGCCCCACAGAGTGCTGGGCTTACAGCTAAGAGGCCCAACTCCCAGGAGCGTATGGATTTGTCCCTGCCCCCCTCCTCTCAGCCACAGACTCCGAGATAAAGAGTCCTTGCCACTGAGGACTCCCTTGATCAATGAACTGGCTGGCTCCCAGGGCTGCAAGGGCCCTGCCTGACTGCTCAGGCCAGGCCCAGCCCCAACTGTCCTAGGCGGCCTTCTCAGCAGCCGGGTGACACCTTGAGCAGAGGTCTACAGAGTCGCTTCCGGAGTCCCTGGGGCAGTGAGAGCCGCAGGCCAGGTCTTGCTTCTGCACCGCGGGATGAGGCGGGGCCTCCCAGGCTTGGAGGCCTGGGGGTGAAAAGTAGATGCAGTCAGTCATCCTCTGGTGTGGCTGAGGTTCACTCCAGGACCCCAGGAAACCCCCATGCGCAGAGGCTCAGGCCTTCACATAAAATGGCCCAGTATTTGCTTGCTAGTACACCTAGCTATGTAAATAGATGTGAATAGCTGTTATCCTGCATTCTGTGGGGAATATTAACAAGGAAAGCGACAGTTAATACAGACGTGGTTTTCTTTCCCTGAACGTTTCCAGTCCGAGCTTCACTGCCTCCACAGATGTAGTCCAATGCCGCAGAAAGCCAAGCCTGCTGGTGAACCAGCCACTGGCCGGGGCCAGCGTGCCAGGCCCTACTGCGCCCCTCCAGGGAGCCGGATCCTCACCTCTACACAGGGAGCCCAGCCCTAGGTGACAGGTGGGAAAACTAAGGCACATGCCAGTCATCCGCTCTCCACAAGTCTCACAGCTAGGGAGTGAAGTTCCGGGTGTTGAGCCCCGCTTTGGGGCTGGGGAGCCACTTGCTGCAGTGGGGCCCTTGGTGTGGGGACTGGACCGAGGCACCCAC
The DNA here is from genome assembly GCF_000260255.1 of Octodon degus. Lineage (NCBI taxonomy): Eukaryota > Metazoa > Chordata > Mammalia > Rodentia > Octodontidae > Octodon > Octodon degus. The sequence goes on along the minus strand of NW_004524618.1, from coordinate 10,590,418 downwards.
AGTTCTGACGGTGGAAGTTGCTTCTCACTGCACTTGCTCTTTAGTGGCTTTTACCACCAGCAACCCTGGCTGAGCTGCATGTTACAAGGACCCCAGCATCCTTCACCCCAACTGCTGCCCAGGGCAGCGAGGCAGTAAGCTTGACAGCGTCCAGCTCCTTCCTGTTCTCTCATCCTATGGCTGACTGCTGGGCTCTGAGCCTTGGCTTTGGTGCAGGAGCTGAGCAATCAGGCGTCAGAGGATCAAGGCCAGGGCTGGCCCAGCCCAGCTTCACCCAGGGCCCCACAGCTGTGCTTCCATGAAGTTGCATCCCCTGGGCTGGGTGGAGGGGGTGTATGGTCCATAGGACACCTCTCCAGAGTGGTGTCCCAGCATCTGAACGCCTCAGTGTGCCCCCAGCACACCCTGCCACTCTCTCCCTGGGGCCTTGTGAGCGCCTGCTTTGCAAGGAGGTCTTTCTGAGGAAGAAAAGGAGGGGACCAGCGGCTGTGGCTGGGAGCAGGCAGAGCCCCTGCCACATAGTCCCCATCTAACTGTGGCAGAGACATGAAGCAGTGTGGGCTGGGTGACTGCAGAGGCCATTTACTTCTGGCTAAGAATAGACTCACTCCCCACAGCAAGTGGGTGAGTCGGCCAGCCACCCTCTCCTGGTGGAGGAACTGAGGTGCCCCAGGCCCTGGCTTCCCCCAGGTGCTTGGACAACAGGAAGGGCCGGTGACCAATATGTAGCACGTGTTTCACAATGCTTCCTGGGCCAGCTGGCTTGGATGAACAGGTCCAAACCCATTAAGTCAGAGCCACGTGGCCCACTGTCCACGCTGGCCTGTTCCAATGTGACACAGCCTCTGGACAGGGTCCGCCTTGGTTTCTGACCTCCCACACACTGGAGCCTAGAAGGGTGGCTGCGGCTCTATCCCCTGGGTTATGGAAAATGTCCCC
>NW_004524618.1:10572917-10589379 GCF_000260255.1 Octodon degus | reverse complement strand
GAAGCACACAACCCTCACTTCCGGGATCCTTCTCCAGGGCCTAACGGAAGCTGAGGAGTGAGGCAAATATTTGGAGAATTTCGCCCCACCTCAGGAAGCTGTCTGAACAGATTGGGGCAAAGGGAAGAGGCAGGACTGGGCCCCATGGGTTCTAGTTTCTGCCCTGGGCTCTGCCACTCCTTGCTATGTGACCTTGAATGAGTAAATTCTCCTCTCTGGTCTCCAGTTGATGTGTTGTTTTCTTATTTATTTCCTCAGCAAATCTATATTGACTGTATGCTGGGTCATGTATCCACACACACTGAGCTAGACTCAGGAAAACAACTCTAGAGGAATAAAAATGCTCAGAAGTCTTGACACCTTCCCCCTAGTGAAAACTGGAGCTATTTCTCCATCATTTGACTCGAGGCTGATTCAGTAACCTGCTTTGACTAATGCTGTAAATATGACACTTGACTTTTACGACTGCCTTTCATAACCCAGCTGTCACGAGGAGGCCCGAACCAGCCTTACTGAAGAGGCCACACTGGGCAGAGGACTGCCGTGCCTGAGTGACCGCACCAGCCAATGGCCACCACATGAGTTGGGCCAAGTGGATCTACCACCACCCAACCAGCTCCCTGACCAAAAGGTCTTGAAGGATACCAGCAATCCAGGAGTGCTGAGGCAGAAGGATCATAAGCTCAAACCCAACCTAGGCAACTTATCAAAGACTCTGTCTCAAAATAAAAGAGAGCCAGAGTGTAGCTCAGCAGGAAGCCCCTGGGTTCAATCCCTAGTGCCTGGTGGTGGGTGTTGAATGATTTTAGCCAATGCCACTGGGAGCAGAGATGAGCCACACAACTGAGCTTTGATTGTGTATTGTCAAGTTGTCACCTCACAGAACTGTGAACAGAGACATGTCTCTAATTTTTTCAAAGCTCCTAAATTTTGGCCTAGTGTGCTGGCACACACCTGTAATCCCAGTACTTGGGAGGCTGAGGCAGGAGGACCACAGAGAGTTCGAGACCAACCTGGGGGCTACACAATGAATTCAAAGACAGCCTGAACTGCATAGCAAGACACTGTCTGCAAAGAACTAAATGTTTACTGCTCATTTCCTCCGAGCCAGGGACAATGTTAGATGCTATATATAACAAAATCTCACATATGCTTCACATCAACCATGTGAAACAGGTCTTCTCATTTCCTACTTATAAATGAGTGCCGGTGGGACATAGGAAGGAGCAGGAACTGCCTAAGGTGAAGGAGCAGGTGAGTGGGGACTGGAACTCGAGGCCCAAGCTTTGAGTCCACTACCCCCTGGGAAACCAGAGGCCCAGCTCTCACCCTCATCAAGGTTACGTTGAGGTAGGAGACAAGTTTAGGGAGACACAGAGACGTAGACCCGCTGCACAGGGAGAGGAACTGAAGGTGGGTGGGATGGCAGCTGGCTGGGCGGAAGAGGGAGAGGTTCGGCCCAGGTCTTAGTTTCCACTTACGGTCAGGTAGAAGTCACCTGGAAAGCCAGTCCGGAGTGCAAACTGCAAGCTAGGCATGGTGGTGCACAGCTGGATCATAGCACTTGGGAGGCTAAGGCAGGAGGGTTGTGAGATCTTATTTAAGAAAAAAATGAGGAAGAAGGAGAAGGAAGGGGAGAAGAGAAAGAGGAAAATGTGGAGAAAGAAAAGGAGAGGAAGAGTGAGGCGATGGCAGAGGAAGAAGAAGTGGAAGAAATGCAAATTCTCAGATTTTCCACAAATTCCTAATTCCCCAGAGACTCCAACTTCCACAAGGCCCTCTGGGTACCCTAGATACCCTGGATATTCTGATTTGCGGGGTCCGGGGCAGGCCTGAGCCTCGGCCTCCACTCATGAGGTCCTGCCCTTGGCAAAGCAGTCTGTGCTCCTTTTTTGCCCTCTGCAGTCCTGCCTGCAGGGGAGTCCACCTTCCTCAGTTTGGGGACCAACACCACAACCAAGTTCTCCATGGTGCAAGACAGGGCACCAAAGAAGATCATTCTTGGGGAGCTGGGACAGAACCCAGCGCTGTGGCCAGGAGCTGAGAGGTCACCCAGCCGCCTCCCCCACAGAGTGGCCCCTTCTGCCACTCGTGGGAACAGCCTGGGTGGCACCCAGGACAGAGGAGGGGCTGACCACAGGAAGGGCCGGGCCAGCCTGGCCATGAGGCAATCATGTGAGAACAAGGCCCTGACTCAGCCCCAGGCCTCGCAGGCCCCTCGGGAAGGAGAAGCGCTTATTTGGGAGCAGGCTGTGAAGGGCAGCAGCCTGATGGAAGGTGTGGTGAGTGAGAAAGGAGGGTGTCAGGAGGCCTCTAAGCAAGAAGACAAAGCACTGGGAAGGGAGCCAGTTGAATAAACAAACCCACAACTGGATTTGTGGTCTTTTCTTGTTCGTCCTTCAAACTCCAGCACTCAGGCAGGAAGCCTCCCCTGCCATCTACTGAATGCCTGCCTTGGGTGACACTGACTTTCCAGGGTACGGGGCAACCTCAGGCTCACAGCTGGCTTGGGTATGGCTGATGTCTGCTACCCTGCCTTATTCTCACCAAGCCAAGTATGGACCACATCCAGGACTTTTTCCTGGATGAAAGCTCTCCTAGTACAAAGGCACAAGTGCCTGTTTTATAGGTTGATTTGTGGACAATGGGTCTCTGAGGAGGAAGTTTGATGGGCAGGTAAGGATGGCGTAGGGAGAAAAGCAAGGGGCCCACGTATGACTATTGCTAGAATTTTTGTCACAAGTAAAGGGAACTCTCCCCCTTTTTTTGATTAATGCAAAAAAGAAATTGGCCTTAGATCTTAAGTCCAAGACGTGTGACTAGTTTCAGACAGGGCTTCATCAGGAGCTTTAACATGACGTCATCAAGAGCTAGTACTCCCTGTTGTTTTTTGGTTCAACTCTTCTTCAAGTAACTAGCGCTACCCGGCCCGGTTCCACCCAATGCAGTAAGGACAGCTGAAGAAGCGCCAGGCCTCACGCTTTCCAATGCAGAGGACCAGTGCCTTTCTCTGAGGGCCTAAAGCTCTGGACTGAGTTTCATTGGCTCTGATTGGCCTGAATTTGGTCAGGTACCCTAACCAGGGATGGTGGGCAAGGGAAGGGAGTGTATTGGCTAATCCCCCACCCCCAATCTGACTGGGGGACAGGGATACGAATCGGGAGCTTGCTTGCAAGAGTGATGGGGCAGCTTTTCTAGATTGCACAGTCTGAGGTGACCCCATGGCAAGAGAGTGACAGGAAACATTGGCCCTTTATTCCTTGTAGAGCAAGGACTTCCCAGAAAAGCTGAAAGGGCTTCTACAGGGCCTGGGTCGCAAGCTGGGACAGAAGTTGCAGAGAAGACATCCATTCTTTCGGCTCAGAGCACAAAACCATTCAGCTATGGCCACACCTGAGCAGAAAGCAGTGGGTGGGTGACAGGCAAGGCCCTCCTCCGTTGCCCCGGGCATGGAGGTCACCCGCAGGGAGGCAGAGGGAAGGGACGTTCAAAGGGCCCCTGCACTCAAAAGGGACTCGGGCATCCAGAGGTGACTTGGGCACAGTGCATGGGGTGACTGTCTGACATCTGTCCCAGCTGGGCATGGTGGTGCCAGCCTTCAATCTCTGTGCTTAGGCGGCATAGGCTTGAGTATAAGGTATAAGGTCCACCTGGGCTATGTAACAGAACCCTGTCTACAAACAACCTCTATTTCAAAAGATTAAAGGAAAAATGGAACCTTCTGGCTTAATTAACCACCAAACCAAGTGCTCTTATTTTAGGTGAGGTGGGTATGAAGCTCAAATATATCACCAGCTCGGGGTCGATGGAGGCCTTCCTGAAAGGTGCAGCATCCCCGAACTGGGGACCTTTGCTGGCCTTGAAGGGATGAACTTCTCCCCAGGGCCAGAGGTGTGGCTTCCGGCTGAGCCAGCCTCTTCCTGTCTCGCAGTACTCCTCCCTCCATCTGATGGGAGCCTCCGCCCAAGGTTAGGGCCTGGGGAAGGCTGAAGCCCCTGCCTGGGGCCAGGCCCGGTCCTGCTGTCTGTCCTGGTCCGCAAGGCCCGGAGCCCAGACACCAGGGCCAGCACGAGGGCCCCAGAGGCGCGGGCGGCTTAGAAAAGCCCCGATGTGCCCTGTGGAGTTGGGGTCCGAGGCCCCGGGGCGGCCGTCCGCCAGGAAGGTGAGTGGCCCTCAGGGCTGCGTCTGAGGAAGCTCCCCAGGCAGGCCGTGGCCTTTCAGGTTGTCCTGGTCACACACCAGGGGCAGTGGGAAGGCGGAAGGGTGAAGAAGCACACGGAAATCACAAGCCTGCCCTCTGCCTCGGTGAACAGCCCCCTCCTGCAGGTCCTGCGACGCGGCCAGGCATGGAGTCCTGGGTGGAGACAGCCCTTTCCTTGTTTGCCCGCAGCTCGACCTTCCTCTTCGAGAGTGGCCACCATCCCGGCCAGCCCGCGGGGTCTGCTGGGGTCTTGTCCCTCCATACAGGGACAGGTGGTGGGGAAAGCAAGGGTTAGGAGTGAAAGCCACAGGGCTTTTAACCTCAGCGCCCGCGTCTGGCTGCGACCTGGTTACTTCTCTGAATGTCCACGTGCGTATCCGGAAGCAGAATGGCAAGGCCACCAAGCCGAGTCCCCACACCGCATCCACTCACTGCCTGTCCACCTTGGTCGGTACTCCACACGCTGGCGTGTTCACCCGGCAACCACCCGGCATTCTGCAGCCACACAGCCCTGGGACATTGACACCGCTAAGGTCACTTGACTCGAGAGACCACAGTGACTCAGGGAGGGACAAAAGTCAGGAAGCAGCTGGGGACAGAGCCAGCAGCTGGTGCCTGGTCTCCTCGAGCTGCTTCTCTGCCTGGAATGCCCCCCTTCTCCTCCTCCCAGGTTCCATCAGTTATTCAGGGTCTCCTTCCTCCTGTGACCTCCAGGACACCTTCTGAATCAGTGTGGACACTTTTTTATTTTTAAGACAGGGTCTCACTATGCAGTTCAGGCTGATCTTGGGCTCACTATGTAGCCTAGGCTGGTCTTGAACTCACAGCAATGCTCCAGGCTCAGCCTCCCAAGTGCGGAGATTTCAGGCATGTATCACTATGCCTGGTAATGAGGACACTTTTGATTTCCAAGGACAGACACTTCCATCCTAGCTGGGCATGGTAGCCCCCGCCTTCGGTCTCTGCACTCGGGAGGCATAGGCATGAATGGAAGGTCAGCTTGGGCTGTGTAGCAGAACCTTGTGACCAAAAAAGCAAACAACCTGCATTCAAAACAGGTTTAAGGAAAGAAAAAAAGGAGGCCAGGGAGATGGCTCAGTAGAATTATTGCTTCCCTGGCAAGCACAAGGGCCTGAGTTCAACCCCTGGTTCCACAAAAATAAAAGAAAAAAAAGGAACTTTCTGGCTCAATTAACCAGGTGCTTTTATCCTAGGTAAGGTTGGATATGAAGCTCAAGATATGTCACTGGTATTTGCTTTCTTTCTAAATAGTGCTTCTGCCTTCTTTTATGGATGCTGAAGTTTAAGGCTTCGTGTGACACCAAAAGTGCATAGCGGCTCCAGCTCGGGTGTACAGGGAGATGGACTCAGTGGATTAATCTTCATGACATGGGGTGGGGTCCACAGCCTGGACTTGTTGACTTTATAAGAAGAAGGACCTCAGCATTCAGGAGGCTGAGGCAGGAGAATCACTGTGAGTTTGAAGCCAGCCTGGGCTACATAAGCAAGTTCAAGGCTAGTCTAAACTGCATAGTGAGACCTTGTCTAAAGAAAAGGAAGAGATTGGAGCAGGCAAGCTTGCACTGTCTCATCCATTGATATCCGCTGCCACATCACTGTGCTGCAGAATGCCCTCACTAGATGCTGAGAAGGCGCTAGTGCCATGTCCTGAGACTTCCCAGCTCCTGGGACCATGAGCCAAATACATCTCTGTTCTTTATAAATTAGCCAGTCTCGGGTTGTTTGTTATAACAACCAAAAAACAGACTAAGACAGGAGTCATCTGGTCTGAGTTGGATATTCTCAGGAAGAAGTAGGGCTCAGAGGAATGAAATGACCTGTGTCAGGACTCACGAGCTATTGCTGCCTCCCTGGAACAGTCTTACGGGATTGGAGGTAGTGAAGAACGGACATAGCACTTGGAAATTAGCCCCTGTATCAGGGTATCCTTCTCAATTCCCAGAAGAGGAAACTAGATTTGAGAACACCCAGAGGGCCTTCCACCTGGAACCTTGTTACCAGTAACCAAACTGTGAAGGCCAGGGTCTCAGCTGGAATTTCTTCCTTTTATGGCAGGGGGGATGGAACCTTCCAGTGCATTGATCTTTTCATTCCCTGGAGGCCATACAGTCACAGTGTAGGACGCAGTCCGGGGGGCTGCATGCCACATGCTTGAATTCCTTCCCCAGGTCCCCTGTAGGCCAACCCCTTGCCCCCTTCCTCTCTGACCTTCTGTCTCTCAAGATACAGCAACAGAACCTGTTGGCCATGTGCTCATAGGGCAAGAGCTCAGCCATTGCCCTGCTCGGAAGCTGTGCCCAGGAGGCCGTGTGGAGAGTGTGGGTGTCCCTGAACCATTTCAGTCCCATGGTCCTGACAGTCCTTCAGATCGGGCTGTTTTCGAAGATTCATTCCTTCATTCAGTCACACGTGATGAGTTCGTTGATTATGTGTCAGTGCCTCAGTTTTCTCATTGCTGAGACGCAATACTCAACACCCACAAGTTAAGGAAGGAAAGGGTTATTAAGCTCACAGTTTGTGGAGGTTTCAGGCCACACACAGCTGCCTCTAAGGCAGGGCAGAGGACAACCGTTCATGGTGGTGGAAGATAACAAAGAGCAAGCAAGGGAAGATTGGGAGAAGCCTCTTTCTGCCCCTTGCAGTGTGTCTAGTCTACCGGGATTAGGCAGTGCCAATCCAGCCAGTGGACAGACATGCAGCAGTCACCTACCCTTAATCCCAGCATTGCACTATGAATCAGTCACACACTCTAGATTTGGGCACATCTGAAAACCTGACTGCATGAGGCTTTGTGGAGACCTCTAGACAGAAACCATAAGAGTCAGGCTCCAAGCACAGTGGTGAGCAAGGTCGCTGGGGGGTTTCTCAGCAGAGAAGCCAGGACATCGGACATTCATCTTGTAAAGACCTGAGCTGGTGGAAGGAATGGAAGGGGCACTCTGGACACCCGGCTACCAGTGAGGGGACTGTCACTGTACCCCAGACAGGAGGTGGTGGTGGCCAGAATCACATGCTCGTCACAGGCATGGAGAGAAAGGAAAAGATCTGAGGAGGTGAAGTAAAGTGGCTTTGTTGGTGGCTTTCAGCAGCACAAGTACTGTTGAAAAGCCTGATGCCACCAGTAAGGGCATCATCTTTCTGGACCTCAGCTTCCTCATCTGTGAAATGGTGATATCTCAAGGTACAACATCAGGTACAAATGCAGGAGACCAGGTGTTAACGGGGTGTAACTAGATGTTTTTCCAAAGCCTCACACACTCGTAGGTGGGTCTTTTCGGAGCTAGCTGGATCTAGGCAGTGTGGTACTAGGACGAAGGGTGTAGTAGAAAATTAGTCCACTGACTGGAGCTAGCATAGTTCTGGGCGGCACCACCCTAAAAGCAGGTAGGCTGAACAGGATGAAAAGGAAAGGCAGGCTGGCCGTTTGCTGCTGCTGCTTGCTGATTTGCTGCCTCCTGCTTGTTCTACCATGGACCGTTTCTCCTTTGCCAAGCCCCTCTGTCCTGTGCCACCCTGCCCAGAAGCCACTTGACTATGAATTGAAACCTCTGCAAACTGGGAGCTAAATAAGCCTTTCCTCCTCTAACTTTAGTTATCAGGTATTTTGTCTCAGCAACAACAGCAAGAAAATGTAACTAAGACACCAAGCAAGTATGCTTTCCCACCTGGTGGCAACCAGATGCTGCACCTGAGCTCAGAAAGGCAGGAAGAGCAGGTGGGTGTGCGGGACAAGGTGCCCCCTCCTCTGGGGATTCTTGAGTTGGCACCTTGTGAGGCATCTAGCTGGGGCCACTCCCTGAGCAGCTGGATGCCAGATCCCAGTCTCCAGAGAAAAATCTGTGCTGGAGTTTTCTGCTGCATCCTGATTTCAATTTTGGGCTGTGTGGCTCACAGCTGCACACTTGACTCATAAGCAGTAGGGCCAGGGCTCTGTGTCCTCTGTCCCCTGGCCCAGCTTCACCGGGCTACAGCCTCTCCCCTAAGAGCCCAGAGCTTCCGCCTTTCAGCCCTTTCTACTGTCAGACTCTGTGCTGAGCCTCTGTGTCGCTGGACCACGTTCTGTGGAGCTCATCGCTCATGGGCAGATGGAGAAACCAGAGGCTCCAGGAAGCTCAGTGAGCCGTCAGAGCCCCAGACCACCTGGCTGCTGAGCTGGTCCTCTCAAGGCTATGCTTTAGTGCAGTGCCAGCTGATAAACCTTTCTGTGAGGATGGTGATGTGACATCCTACCCTGCCCCAGGTGGGCAGCTGAAGAGCTCAGCTTTTAATTGTATTCGATTTTAATTCATTTAAATACAACAGCCACAGGTGGGTAGTGGTGATCCTACTGGACAGCAGATTCCCAGAAGGCCAAGAAAAGGCCTCCCCTTGCAGCGTTTTCCTACTCAAAATGGGGTGCAGAAAGACACAGGGATCATCTTGAGCAGCGCGCACACATACACACAGCTCCCAAGCTCCTCCAAAAAAGATGTTCCATCCCTCAAGGGTTAACTCAGTATTTCCTGCTGCCCACGGTATCCAAAGCTACCAGATGGGAGAGTTGGATGGTAGGGGAGGTGTGAAGTCCCCTGGTGGTTTCCAAGATGGGGAAAGGAAGTGCCCTTTTGTAGCATCCCGGAATACCAGCCTCCTGGTTGGCATCTCAAGCATTAGGACTACTGCCTGGAGAAAGGGGTACAGAAGACCCCAGGGAGCAGCTGGCCTGCAGTAGTGCCCACCCTTGGAGGATAGTGGCCAAAAGCCAAGCAAGGAGAGGGCCAGCACTGGCTGGACTGGCATGGGGCAGGAGGCCAGGAGGTGCCGCACAGCACCAGGTGCAAGCTGGGCCTGCTGTGATTGGAAGGTGGAGGAGAGGAAGGTCGCACCAGCTGTCAGGAGGGAGGTGGGAGCCACACAGACCCTAGAGTGTGAGCACAAGCGAGCTGGGCAGAAGCAGCGCCCACAAATCCTTGTTGAGTGGGAATTAAACCTGCGATGTCAGCTGAGTGCTTCTGCGATGCAAGATGCAGTTGCCACCCACTGATGAATAAGAGTATGTGGACAGAGGACTGGGAAGTGGCTTGTGACTGTGTGACCCTGGCACGCACCTTCCCACTGTGCCCTCTGTGGCGGCGACAATGCCTTAGTTACCTCTCTTCCCCCAGCAGGACTCTTTTCTAATTACTTCTGGCCAGGCCCGCCAACTGTGTTTCCCACTGAATTTCATTTCCGGGCCTGTTGAATGCCAAATTAATTTTTAATCACCCTGGAGGTGTTGAGTTTAATTACCCAGATTGGAAGTGACAAGGAAAACAGGATGTCTAGAGTAGCTTCCCAGGAATGGGACAACGAGTTTCCAGGGTGGTCCGGGGGAGACAGGAAGTCTTAGGTCTAGCTACAGTGGCTGTGGGCTTGAGAGCCCACGGCATGCTCAGCTCTAGGAGCAGAGGAGGCAGAGAGTGATCGTTGGTGGAGCCCAAGCTTGTGGTGGAGAGTCTCAGCCAAGCACAAAACCACAAGTGGGAGCCACATATGGGGGCACATACCTGCGATCCCAGCACCTGGAAGGCAGATGCAGGAGGACTGAGTGGAGTTTGAGGCCAGCCCGGGCTACATAGTGAGTTCAAGGCCAGTCTGAAGTACAAAGAAAAATAGATGATAGATAGATAGATAGATAGATAGATAGATAGATAGATAGATAGATAGGATAGATAGATAGATAATAGCTAAGATAATTATGCTACTAATTTCTATTCATTGAAAAGAAAGGTTTGTGCTTACACTGTTTGATCAAGTTTTCATGCCTAGATTTTGTAATCTGAGCAACTACTTTAAGGATAACAAAAACCCCATACTGGAACCATTATTAATCTCCTATTATCTTGTTTTGAAATTTGGTGTCATTGTTTTTTCTCTCTAAAAATATAGGAAGTTCAAAAGAAAAAGGGGAAGGAGGATAAGGAGGAGGAAGAAGAGGAGGAAAAGGAAAGGAAGAAGAAGCAGGAAGAGGAGAAGGAGGAAGAGGGGGAGAAAGAGAAGGGGAACAAAACAACGGCCGTCACCGGATCCTGAAGCCAGCACAGCATGCAGTGACTCCTCTGTACATTTCCCATGTGTCAGTGAGGCGTGGACGCGGGAGCTGCCCAGGCCCTCCTCCTTTCCTGGCTGGGTGACCCTCCCTCTGCCACATGGCCCCTGCTGCCCACTTGATGGGCTGTCCCGTGTCCCTTGCCAGAGTTTGGGTAGGTGTGGGATGCAGTGCCCCCCAGTCCAGGGGTTGCGAGGAAGGGTCAGCTAGATTAGGGACATGTGTTCTGGGAGAGGGCTTTGCTTGTTCATCTGATTTTGGTTTTGGCGCTCCAAAGGCGGCACATAAATAATGCCCCTTCATACTAGACATCGTTGTGTCCTGGTATGAGAGTCTGAGGCTGGATCCACGGCAGTCATTCTTTCACCGTGAGGACATTGTTCACCTGAGAAGGCAGAGGAGCCTCAAAGATGGCTGAATGGGGACAGCATGGAAGCTGCTGGCTCTCGGGTTAACCAGCTGTGGAACACCCCGTCTGAAGTCCTCTTATTAGGTAAGAGGATACCCTGTGTGGCTGCAGCCATTTTGCAAGGGCAAGCAGAAACATGGGAATCACGCCCAGGATGTGGAGGCAGATTTACTTTTGTCAAGAGTCCCTGCTCGGGATCATTCCCAGAATATCAAGCCCCAATCTCCGGTTGTCTAGAGCTTATATGAGACAAGTAAGCAGGAAGTCCAAGGGCAGAGCGGCATGTCACTTGGGGGACTGCAGTGACCAGCTATGCATCACAGTGACCACCCATTTCTAAGAGATAGGAGTAACCAGAACTGAAATAAGAACAATTATGTACAACTAACAAACTGATGCTTGGGGCAGGGACATTTTTTGCTATGATTTGAGCTAAGGTTTTCCACTTGGTTGGCCAAAGACTCCTCCTCCTCCTCCTCCCTCTCCCCCGTGGTGCTAGGACTGGACCGAGGGCTGGTCTTGTACTTGTTTGGGAAGTGCTCTATCACTGAGCTACACTCCTGCCCAAAGCAAGACTTTTTAATGGTGAAAAGAATGAGATCCTGAATTTTCATATTCTCTCCTATTTCCTCACTACTTGGTCCACCCCCAAATCTCCTTCATGCGGAGGTGAGCAGGAAGGAAGGGAGGAAGCCGGGGGGTGGGTGAGAGGAGGAGCTGCTGCTGCTCTTACCTAGAAGTGAAGCACGTGTGCTGACCCACCCGTGTCCAAAAGAGATGAAATCCTACCTCAGGCCAGGGGACGCCCCCACCCCCACGCCGGGATATGTGTGGGGGGCAGTACTTCCAAGGACAACGAGTCTGCAACCCCTGGGGCTCCACAGCGCCACCTATGATCAGGAATGTAGAGAAGACAGGCTGTGGGGATACACAGGAGACACACGGGCGTGAGTCTCGGCGTGTACCACGGTGACGGTAGTACATACCCTGGCACAGTCTCCCTCACACTGTCACAGCAGGGAGGTGCTGAGCAGAGGCTGTTAGCATGGACACTAGGAACGGACGGTGTGGATCCAACAGCGATGTCAGTGATGTGCTCTGCGACCGTCCAGGTAATGCACTGCGTAGCCCTCTACCCCAGCTCACAGGGGCACGCGTGCACACACACGCCTCTGTTTTTGTATGGCCCACGAGCGTAAATGGGGTTTGTTTTTTTTTTTTAACATTTAAGTGATTAAAGAAAATAAGAATAATGCTTTGTGACCCCTAAAGATTCTACGAAATTCAGTTTTGCTGAAGCACAGTCACACACAGTCATGCACCATATGAGGCTGGACTGAATGGTTGCAACACGGGCTGAATGTCTTCCCAGAAATTTGCTATCTCTTGATAAAAGTAAATGATGACAGCCCTGCTCCCTTCCCCCAGGCTTCCTCGCAGTGAGGAGCTGCCATTTGTTCCGAAAGAAGAGGCCAGGCGTGGCCAGGACTTCCCTATCCTCCATTTCCCGCCTATTTCCTTCCTGTTTCCCAACTCTTTACTTTTCTTTTTCTTTTTCTTTTGTTGTATTTTTAGGGAAGGGTCTACAGGGTGTTCAGGGTCTCGCTACTAGATGGGGCTCGTAGTGATTCTCCTGTTTACTGTCTCCCGAGTGCTGGGATTACAGGCACATACCACCACACCATTCTCAATCCCTGTCTCACTGCACCCTGGGGGTGGGGCCGGCATGGCATGCCCAGAGATTGAACCCAGCCCCTGCATCTGCTTGCAGGAGCTTTAGTCCGATGAGCTATTTGGCTGGCCCCAGCCCTTTTCTTTAGGGCCCATCTCCTGCCTGGAAACCGGAAGCAGAGGGGCATGAGGTCAGCGGGAAAGCTGGACAGGAGGCTGAAGTCCAAGAGAGAGGGCCAGTACACCTGGGCACGTGCCGGAGGTTGGGCTGTGCTTGCCTAGATCACAGGGGCCACTTGTTATCTGGGCTGCACTGAGGAAGGTTGGCCACCTCCAGGAACATGCCCATGGGACCCAACAGCTGCTCCTGATGTTGGCTGAGGTGGTAGCCTGAGGCGTCTTCCTCGTTGAGCTCTGGCAATCAGCATTTGCTCGGGTGTCAGTCTGGGTTCCTCTGTGCTCCTGGCTCCTTTATAGTTCTTCAAAGATGGTCCATATGAAGATAATGTTGGACAGTTGGGAGGATGGATAAGGGGTGAGTGGATGGGAAAATACAGTTGGCAGGAGGCTCGCTTTCATCCGCATCAGCCGGCAGCAGCACTGTGAAGCCAGGGACCATCATGCCCATTTAACAGAGGAGGAAACGGAGGTCCAATATGGCTGACTGACTTCCCTAAAGTTAAAAGGGTTGAAAGAGGTAAAGCTGGAACCCAAGCCCTTACACTGGTCCAAGTTCCTGGCACAGGCCTCCGTCCATGGTGAACAGGCACTTGGAGGATGTGAGTCCAGACCGCCGCCAGGAGCAGCCCCTCAGCTTCATCTCCCGGGTCCTATCTCTGCTCTTGGGACTGCTGGAAACATGTCCGTGTCCTCTCAGCAGGTGCTCCGTGCATACTTGGAGAATGAATGAGCTGATTGTATCCGTACAAATTCCTCTGTAGAAAGTCATAGGCTGCAAAATCGCAAGAAAGCAGGTAAAATTGATGTCATGCCTCTTAGTTTTGTAATGCATTGGAACGTGTCTCCTGGTGGTGGACAAGCCTCCCGTCGCCCTGTGTAGGAGACCAGGATATTCATCACCACTACTGTACAGCAGCCTCGACATGTCGGCTTGCTAACGCCCCTGGCAACTCCGTGGAGGGTAAATCACCTCGTTGAAAGTCCACCACAGCCCAATGGATGGAGTTGCATTGTATTTGTCCTCCTTTTACGGCCAAGGAATCAGCCCTCAGTGGTGGTAAGAAATTCCACAAAGGCCACACAGCTAGTAGTGCCAGAGTCAGGTTCAAACCCATGTCATTTGCCTCCATGGAAAAAGACAGAGGTGGCAGAGTAGACTCCTGGGGTATGGAGCTGCAGCATGAGCTTGGAGACAGATGTCTCTCTGGAATTTGAATAGGGCATGGTCCAGTGAGAGGCCGATGGGAAGAGGCGACAGGTGCAGAAGCAGTGGGTGAGGCTTTGTGTTTGCCTGTGGGACAGGTCATCTCAGCAGGGCTTTCTTTGTCCTGTGCCTGGCTCAGCCTAGTCCTAGTGTGCTCACTCAGTTAACACGACTGTGTGTGTGTGTGTGTGTGTGTGTGAGAGAGAGAGAGAGAGAGAGAGAGAGAGATTATGTGTGTGTGTTGGGGTGGCTAGCAGGGGCCAGGCTGGGCCATTATGACTGATGTCCATGGAGACGCTGGTAAGTCACGTGCCCTTCCCGGCCAGCAGGGCCTCTGCCAGGGTGGCACTCAGAGTAAGCAAGTCACAGAACATCATCTAGGAAAGTGGGAGGTCGGCAGAGGAGAGGGCCTCCGGATGGCCTGGGCCTCCTACCAGATCAGGGTCCTCCTGGGCCCCAAATCCTGGGCTCCCTAGAGCTCCTCTGTGAGGCCCAACCTCAGCCCACAGCAGGAAACCACTCTGCAACTGGAAAAGGTCACTCCATCACCTTCTGTCCTCTTTTTCCTGAAGTTTCCATGAACTCCAGTGCCCTGGGCTGGTCTGCCTAGACCAGCTGGTCTGCTGACATGCAGCTACTGCAGCCTGGGCTGTGGATCCTGCTGCCCAGAGGATGCATACCATGGGGGATGTCTGAGGAGTGCACAGGCAAATCCACCTGCACCCCACTAAGTGGTATCTACTTTAAGCCTGGCAAGGTCCAATGGCTGACCAGGAGTAGGAGCCAAGTAAAGCTTTGTTGCCTGACTCAGGGACTGAATAGGCCACAATTCCCAGGCCAGAGAAAGAGACCCAGGTGGCATATCCCAGCCCACAAGAAACTTACAGCCTCCTTCCCAGGAATAACACAATTAACAGCACAATTAAGTGTTAAATTGTGAAACTCTCAGACTTTCAAACCAGAGCTGGAACAAGCAACGGAGTTCCACATTGGACGTCCTAAAGAGAAGCATAAGGGCTCACAGTTCCGGAAGCTGAGAGTCTAAAATCAAGATGGCCGCAGGGCTGGCTCCTTCTGGGGCCGTGTGGGAAATTCTGTTCCAGATCTTTCTTTATGAGCTTCCAGACTAGTGCTAACAGCCACTTGTATGTTTGGTTTCTACTGAAAAGAACTATGAAGGGTATGTTTTATATCGCTCTAACCTCTCTGCCTTCCTCTTTGTACACTATTCTGTTGTGTGAGTGTGTGTGTGTGTGTGTGTGTGTGTGTTTCTACGATTCTTCCTTTTGAGTCAGGGTCTCACTCTGTAGGGCAGGCTGGTCTTGAACTCACTATGTGGCCCAGATTGGCTGAGAGCTTCTGGCCATTCTCCTGCCCCAGCCTCCTGAGTGCTGGGATTACAGGCATGCGTCACCATGCCCAGCTCATTTCTCTTTTCTTAAGGGTACCAGGCTATTGGGTCAGGGACCCAGTGGACTCATTTTGACTAGTAGTCTCATCTGCCAGCGCCCAGTTTTAGAAACAATCTCATACTGAGATCTTGGGGGTTAGGACCTCAACACCTGAATTATGGAGGTCTGTACTTCCAGTTCCCTCTCCCAGAGCCTGTTCCATATTTGATTCACCTGTGTGATTGTCCTTTTGGGCCAGCCCATAGGTGACCAAGGAGTCTCCCTGAAAATCATGCACAAATGTCCAGCCCATCTCTGTGAGGCGGTGTCGGGGCCAGGGACATCAGTTTCTTCCCCTAGCACATGGTTGTACCTGACCCTACTCTGGGTGAGCCTTATCTGTTATTGATAACCACCTGGGCGGCAGGAAGGCACAAACTGATAAGGTCCAGAGGTTAAAAATAATCCTGGGTGGGGCACACCGGCCCCCTGGTGGCCTTTGCCCTTCTCCAGCTTTGATTTACAAACAGTGCAGCCAGGAGGTCACCCGGGTCTGGGCCTGCTATAAACACATTGTGGGCTGACATAGCCCTCTGCTTGGCAGCCCGGGAATTTCCTATCCTGGCAACGTGTGACCTGACCGCAGTGTGGCAGGCCCTTTCCCTTTGTCCCAGCAGCCCTTCGACACCTTTTCAAAAGCAGGAGAGGTCCTGGTGAGGACTCCTGGGCGCTGCTCTCTTCCTGTAGAAGCGGGTTGGCTGAGGCACAGTCCTGTCCTTCAGAGCTGCTAGATGACGGAGACCAGCACGGTCCTTGACGTAGCTGCGAGTCGAGGAAGTTGCTGTCTTCTCATCCACGAGACAGGAAGGAGAAAGAACCTAGACAGAGCAGAAAAGACTGAGGGCCACCAAGTCCCACCAGCGCCTCGGTTTCCTCTCACTTGTTACCCAAATATGAAGTCTATTTGGGGTGAGTTACCGCCTGCCGCAGGGCCCTCACAGCCTGAGCGTGGTCCCCAGGGGGGCAGCTGCAGCTTCCCTGGGAGCTGATCCGAAACGCCGGCTCTTAGGCCGCACCTCAGACCTGCTGCCTAGAACCTACATTTCCATTAGAGCCCCAAGAGAGCTGTGTGCCCGCTAACACTTGCAAAGCACTGCCCCAGTGACCAAGGGTGCCAGTCCCAGTCTTTGGCCAAAAGCCCAGCTCCAGGTACTTCAGGAGGCTGACCCGCTCTCAGATCTCCAGGGGCCCAGACGCTGGTCCTGACCACGTAGAATTGGCCCTGGGACTTGGACAGAACTTAAGACTCTTTCTCTCT
>NW_004524618.1:10565070-10572782 GCF_000260255.1 Octodon degus | reverse complement strand
TCTTTCTTTCTTTCTTTCTCTTCTTTCTGTATTTTTGAGATACTGTCTCATATGTCACCCAGGCTGGCTTCAAACTCAAACATCTTCCTGCCTCTGTCTTCCCAGTAAGACTGAGATTGTAAGAGGGCAACATGGCACAGGAGACTCTTGTTGGGTAGCCTTTACACAGCTCTAGGGTGTGAGCCTGGAGCTGGGCGCCACCATCTTGGTCACCACTCTGGAGAATCTAAGAATGGAGCCCCTATAGGGAGAAGCATGTGTGTGCAGGAAAGACTCCTGATCACGCCTTGTGGGCTCCCAGCTTTGTCCAACACAGAATAACCTTTGGCATTTCAGTCCACAGAAGACCTGAGGAACAGAGCTCGTGTGGTTTGCAGCCCCTGAAGAAGCTTGGTGAGAGACATCTGGCTGGGCCAGTGATAGGTAAGTCTTCAGAGCGCAAGGAGTAGGGCTCTAGGCGGGATAACCAGCAGTGGGGAGCCTTTCGGGCAGGTGATCCTGCGAGAACAGCCACTTCCAAGCAGGTCAGAGTCTGAGTCCAGATCCAAGGCTGACCTGTCGGGCTTTTCCCATCTACCCGTTAGGCTTTCTGCTGGGAGCTCTGGGCCCACAGAACCAGGGCTTGGGAAGGATCCCCTTGTGCCTGAGGATCTCCCTGCTGCTGCGAGGTAAGGAAAAGCCACAGCTCTGAGTCAGACCCGTGAGCAGAGGGGTAAACTCCGGCGAGGAGCTGCCTCAAGCCAGTCCAGACCAAGCTGGCTCCCCTAAGACAGTGCCCCAACTCCCAGAGTACTTGGGGCTGTCAAGTACAGGGGCCAGGGCATGGGCAAACCAGCTCTAACCGTGACCCTGCTGCCTGGGGTTTCTGCAGTTCACAGTAGCAGCAGCTGGGGTGGCAGTGGAGTGCTGCGTGCTTCCTCTGGGGAATGTGGGGTCTGTGTCCAAGCAGAGCTTGGACCAGGAGTGCAGGGAGGGAGGGAGGGAACAGGACACTCTGGGCTTGAGCGCATATGCAGAGGCCCCTGTGCATACAGATCTCACCTGCATGTGCCCCTGTGAGTGGCAGGGAGAGAGAGGACTGCCCCATGTGATCTGCCTGTGGGAATCATGACGGCTGAGCAGCTTTTCTCTGGGCTCAGATTAGGAGGGTAGGTTAGGGTTATGTTTGTGTCTGTGACTCCGCTGTGTGCACGCAGGGAGGGCGGGAGAAAGCGAGGGCAGATGTGAGCGGGCGATTTCTGCTGCCGATGGACCCTGGGCTGTGTCTGTCTGCTGAAGGTTTTGTAAGTGGAGAGCACTTGTCTTCGAAAGTCTGTCTGGGGCACAGTGATGGGGTGACAGGTGATTGGTGGCGTGTGTGAGGAGGGGATGGACCTGTTGGAGCGGCTGGCGTGTGTGTGTGTGTGTGTGTGTGTGTGTATGGCGTGGGGGCGAAGCGCACCTGGGAGAGTTTAACGCAACTTTGCAGCCTTGTCATCACCTGCCCCGCCTTCACAGGGTCAGGAAAGCCAGCAGCTGCTTGGCAACACAAAGCCCAGGTTCATAGTTGCCACATTTTTTAGAGATAAAACCGCTAGGGACGCTTTTCCATGTTGCTCTTCCAGAGAGAGGCTTTCAGCGAAGATGCACCTTCACGATGAGACCAGGCCTGGGAGCTCCCAGCGATTCCTTGGGGTCTCAGCCTTGCTGCCATGAGCCCAGGGAGTAGTAGCACAGCAGCTGAGCCTGGTGGCCGAGTTGTAGAGGGAGGCAGAGGTCCCTGAGCCTGTGTGCGAGGCTGAGAGGAAACGAGGCCGGAGACAAAGGGGAGCGGAAGGGCCAGGGGTGCCTGTCAGAGGTGGACAGGCCACGGTATCAGGCTGCCGTGAGGGTCTCCAGCAGCTCAGGAAGGCGGCGCTGTGCTAGGATCCTGGGGAGGAGGGAGTGGGCATCCTACCAGGAAGCCATGCCCCTGGGAAGGTGGGGAAAGGGCTCCTGGCACCACCCACGCCTGGCTTCCAGATCTTCTCACCTATGTGCCAGTAGCGGGGCTAAAGCTAGAAGCTTCCACTGAGGAAAGCGAGTGATGGGAGCTGCCCGGGGCTTTGCAGGCTGCAGCCCTTTCCACTCCGGATTCCTCTTCCTTCCTGCCCACCAGGGAGAGCTGGCCACTGGGCAGAAAGTGCCTGCTGGGCCTCCATGGGCTCAGCCCCACCCCTTCATACACAGCCCTGCTGGCAGACAGCGGCCCCAGTCTCTATCACTTGGCCTCTGGGCAAAGCACTGCCAGATAACTTTCTCCTCCTAAGTTCCGTTGAGGGCAACTCTGAGGAAATAAATTTCCTCTCAGTATGCTGTAGATTGATTCAAGCTGGCTTCCCAGAGGCCCATAAAATAATAGCAACATTTATCGGGTACTTGCTTTTGTGCCAAGTGCTATTAGGCGGACCTTAAGAGAGAAGCTAGGCATACCCTGCTGCTGGGAAGAGAGGGGCAAAGTGTATGCCAAGCTCACACCCACCAAGGAGGCCCAGGCCACACAGGAAGCCTCCATGGTTGTCTACCCAAGCCCGTGTGGACGCCTGGCTCTTGTGCAATGGAGACAGACGGGGGTTGGGGTGAAAGCTGAACAGCAGGGCAAAGTGTCCTCTGAGGTATCCGCTCTGGAGGAAAATGCATGTTCCAACAAGCTGCAGAGCCTTGCTGGGCTGCACAGCTTTGCTGAGCTGCACAGGCCCGGGGATGGGGACCTCAGAGGGCTGTGTCCCCCCCACCCCACAGGAGATATGTACTCAGGGTCTCACTACACACATGGGACTTGTACTGATTCTCTTGTTTTCAGCCTCCCAAGCACTGAGATTACAAGTATGCGCCACCACGCCCAGTCTCACTCGCCATCTCAGCAGGCCCCAGGGGTGGGGCTGGCACAGCACACCAGAGATTGAGCCTGGTCCCTATGTCTGCCTAAACAGGCGCTTTAGTCAGCTGAGCTATCTGGTCAGCCCTCAAACAGGTCTTTGGAGGAAGAACTAGTGAGCGCTGGGGGAGGGGTGGGGTGGCAGAGAAAGTCATGCCCGCTCCAGCTTTCCCTTCATGACCTCCATATTTTGCACTGTGGTACATGAGAGCCTCCACCAGCTTGTTCACCGGTGCCTGTGCTCTGGTGTGTGGGCATGCTGTCAGCCAAGCTCGTGCCAGTGGACACTGAGGTTGACTCCTGCCCACCACTGTTATAAACGACACAGCCACAGCCCTGTCTGTAGAATAAGTTTCTAGAAATAGAATCGCCACATCAGAGTACGAGCCTTTTCCCCGCTGCCTGCCCCAGAGGTGAGGCTGAGTGATCTCCTCCCGGCCACCCACAGGGTGAGCAGGTGCTTCTGTCTTTCCCTACCTGGAGAAGCAGGGTATCTTCGAGCTGCTCTAGTTTTCATTTCTCTTCTGAGGAGTGGACAAGCACCTCCTCCATCGTGATGGGTCAGGGCCAGTGACAAACTGTAGGTGTGGCTTAGTAGCGCAGTCATTACCTAGCATGGACAAGGCCATGGTTTTGATCCCCAACATCACAAAACAACACTAACAAAGACTGACGAAAAAAAAAAAAAAGACTGGCAATATGCTTTATGTGTAATGTGTACTTAAACTTCACAACCCCTGGGTGAGAACCCTCAGCATTGTCACAGCCTATTGAAATTATTTAAATTGCAATCCTATTTTCCCAAGGACAAAGTGAATGTCTAAGACAGACATGGTGGTGGCGTGTGTGTGTGTGTGTGTGTGTGTGTGTGTGAACTGAGGCAATAGCCAGGTAATCCCAAGGCTGGACGAATGAGACCTTGGACAAGGCAGTCTGGGTCTCTGTGATCCTGTGGTGAGTGTGGAGCCACCGTACCCTTCAGCTGGGTGAGGAGGTGGGTGGGCATAAGGCTATGCTCTGCGGTGAGGGCTGCCCCCGCCCCACCACGTCACCTCACACTTCCCAGCACAGAGGAGAGGTGACCAGTGTGCAGCTCCCAGCACAGGCCCAACCCTCTTTGGCTCTGGAGAGAGACTTGCTGCTTAGGAAAGATTCTGCACCACCCTATGCCAAATAAATAAATTAATTAATTAATTTAAAAAGGAGAAGAAAAGATGCTGCCCTGGAAGAGAGGGTTGGACTGGTGACCTTCTGTCCCCAACCCTGGCCTCTTCACCCACACCAGGCTGTGCTGAACCAGCTAGCAGGGTCTTGCCGCTTTACCATGCGTCTCCTGTCTTGACCCTCGCCCACCTCGGGGTCTCTGTATGATCTCGCACTGGCCTGTGCGTGCCATCCACCTCCTCCTCCTGGCTACAACCACCTCCCACCAGGGGCTGCCTCCCGTCACCGCCGAGTCTGTTGCCCGAGTGAGGCCCTGTCTCCCGTCCCCCCACCCCCCGGGGCTCCCCCATGTTGCTTCCCTGAGTGCTACAGGTGCACAGGCTTCCGCCTTGGAGATGTGGAAACTGGGGTGGGCGAGGTCATGGGTTTTAAAGAGGGATGTGGGGAGCAGTGGGATGAAAAGAAGGGCCTGAGTGGGGCTGCCCCAGAGGCTGTGCTCTGTGCCCCTCCACCCACCAGTTGTAACCTCTGCCACGCCCTGAGGAGGCTCTTTATGCTCCTCATGATGCCACCAACTCCTCAAACAGCATGAAAAGCCACTGTCAGAGTGTATCTCTAGCCGGGGATGTAGCTCAGAGGCACAGCACCTTCCATCACAAGTGCAGGTTCCTGAGTTCAATTCCTGTACACACACAAAAAAACAAAAAACAAATATGTGTCTGGGATTCAGTTCCGGGGGTGCCCTCCGTGTATACTCTGGAGACCAGAAGACGAGACTCTGACACCCCACACATGCACAGCTCTGCCAGAGGTGGAGCCCAAGGGCCCTGAGGCTCCCTCCTAAATCCCGACAGCCATCCCAAGCAGCGTGGCAGCAAGCCCTGGGGACAGTGGGACCCTGAAGGGTGACGTGACTGGGCTCTGTGCTTCAGGTTGCTGCTAAAGGGACACAGGAGGGGCAGAGGTCTCCAGAGGCACAAGTCTCAAACCCTCCTTCCCACCCCACTGTGCACAGAGATAGTCGCTCGAGTCTGCCCGCCGCACACACCTGTGTGCCACCCGTGCCACCTCTGTGCCAGGTTGCTGTGTGCAGATTATGCCAGGCTCACTTCTCTGGCCTGAAACTGCTCCAGCGTGTTGGTTACAGCATGGCATGGAGTAAGGAAGCTCAGCCCCCAATGGGGGCCACGATCCAGAGCCGGTGACACAAACTAGGAGCCACTTAGACCAGGTTTTCTCAAGGTCAACGCTATTCGCTTGTTCTGGGGCCGTCCTGGGGCCATCCTGGGCCTTGTGGGACAGTGTAGCAGAACCCCTGGCCTCCACCCAGGATGCCAACAGCAGCCCTCACCTAGCTATGGCAGCCAAAACTCTCTAAATATTGCTTTGGGACAGATCACCAGGTCCGCGGGCACTGTGTACAAGCCCAGTGCGGAGTGTTTTATACATGATAACTTTTATTTTCTTGTACTGGGGATTAAACTCAGGGATCACTGGGCTTTTGAGGGAGAGGTTGTTGTTGCTGTTTGTTTTGGGGTTTTGAGACAGGGTCTCCCTACATAGTGCAGGCTGGCCTTGAACTCACAGAGATCCTCCTGCCTCAGCCTACCAAGTGCTAGGATTACAGAGATGTGCCACCACACCAGGTAAGAGATCACTGAGTTAAAAACCCAGTCTTTTCTAAATTTAAATTTTATTTTGAGATAGGGTCTTGCTAAATTGGTCTTGCACTTGAGAGCCTCCTGCCTCAACCTCCTCCACAGCGGGGATTGCAGGAGTGAGCCACCATGCTTAGCATGTGGTCGTTTAATTTTCACAGCACCCCATGTTACACCCGTGGAAACTGAGGGAGAGTATTTAACTCGTACATAGCTAGTAAGGTGCTTATAACCTGTTGGTCAGAAAAGGAAGCGGGCACAAAAACAGTACTTGTACTATAGTTTCCTTTTTTTAAATTTTATGTGTTTGGTATAGGGTCTCACTGCGCAGCTCTGACTCCTAGAGCTCCTTTTTCAGCCTCCCCAGAGCTGTAATTACAGGCATCTGCCACCACTCCCGGCCTCGGTGGCTGGCTCCATGCGCCCGGGAGCGGGGCCAGCACAGCTTGTGGTACCAGGGATCGAACGTGGATCCTTGCGCTCGCCTAGGCAGGCGCTGAGACCCCTGAGCGATCTCCGCAGCCCTGATCTCATTTTTATTTAAAAGCACACACGCACACATAGGCCCATGTGTAACTATTACAAAATATATGTATCAGTTTTTTTTATAAGTTATGAGATTGTTGATAAACAATCTGTAGGATTGTGGGTTTTTTGTTTTGTTTTGGTTTTGACAATTTCACTGTGTAGTTCACGCTGGCCTTGAACTCACTGGGGCCCAGGCTGGCCTCTAACTCGCAATAGTCCTCCGCCTTCAGCTTTCCAAATACCAGCACCACAGGTGTGTGTTACTGCGCCCTGGTGTAGTTAATTGGTTTTTTAGACACTGAGCCTATACTATTTATGCAATAAGAGACAAGCGCGGTGTCCTCTCCCGCCTGGGAGGTAAGAGCATCAACAGTCTGCGATAACCGGTAGTGATGCTGGCACCCAACTGAGGCAGGCGCAGGGCTGGGGTGTCCACGAGGCCAGAACAGCCCCTGCCGAGCACTAACAGGGCCCCACACCAGCACACCCCGGGGCACCTGTGCGTTTCAGCCCTTTCTAGAAGGTTCTGGGCCCTGGGGGTGCTCAATGACTGGCATCTAAAAGATGTGTGAGACCAGACCTCTGCGCAGCTGTGCTGAGGAAAGTCAGGGGGACGGGACGCCCTCGGCTCCCAGCCTGCCGGGCTCAGGGCAGACGCAGAGCAGTACACTGAAGAAAGCCATTTTTAGCAACACCCCATGTGATCGTTTTCTGAGTAAAGGATATTATAAACAGCATTATCTTATTTTTCCTAAAATAACCAAGTTGTACGTGTGAGGGGGAGTTTTGAAATATGAAAGAATTCTGTTCAAGGATGGAAAAAACAAAAAGAAGTCCAAATATTAAAACAGTAGCAAATCAAAGGCTGCAGTAGCCACGGGCTTGGGGCCCGGGGCACCCTGAGCTGAGCCCAGCTGTAAGGGCTCAGGGTCCCGGGCACCCGGCAGGTGGGGGCAGGGGGTGTGGGGGAGGGAAGGCGTGAGGTCGGGGAAGGCAGCTGCGTGCGGTTGTGGTTTCCGTGCCCTTTATACGTGGGTCCCACTGCTGTAAGCGTGTTATTTTGAGAATCAGAAAAAATAATCCTCATGAAACAAAAGAAAGGTGACGAGAGATTTACAGGGAGCGAAGGGCAGATAGACAGATGAGGCCTGGAACTGAACCAGCAGTTAGGGGCAGGGGGGGCAGGCGCCCACGACTTCCTACCTGGGAGCCACTCACGGCCACAGGGGAACTCCACACTCTCTCCAGTGGGGACCCCAGGCCCTGGGGGGTTGGAGCGCACACCCCTGGCCTCCTCCCCTCCCCCAGAGTGGCCCAGGCACCACCTTTCGTTCCAGCTCTCTGCGCCTTTCTTTCCATTTCTTTTCTTTTTTAACTTTTTATATTTTATTTTGATAATTTGGATTTCTTCAACATTTAAAATTGCCTTAAAGGACATGATCATCAGAAGCAAAAGGTCCCACAGT
>NW_004524618.1:10553760-10564970 GCF_000260255.1 Octodon degus | reverse complement strand
CAGAGATCCTCCTGCCTCAGCCTACCAAGTGCTAGGATTACAGAGATGTGCCACCACACCAGGTAAGAGATCACTGAGTTAAAAACCCAGTCTTTTCTAAATTTAAATTTTATTTTGAGATAGGGTCTTGCTAAATTGGTCTTGCACTTGAGATCCTCCTGCCTCAACCTCCTCCACAGCGGGGATTGCAGGAGTGAGCCACCATGCTTAGCATGTGGTCGTTTAATTTTCACAGCACCCCATGTTACACCCGTGGAAACTGAGGGAGAGTATTTAACTCGTACATAGCTAGTAAGGTGCTTATAACCTGTTGGTCAGAAAAGGAAGCGGGCACAAAAACAGTACTTGTACTATAGTTTCCTTTTTTTAAATTTTATGTGTTTGGTATAGGGTCTCACTGCGCAGCTCTGACTCCTAGAGCTCCTTTTTCAGCCTCCCCAGAGCTGTAATTACAGGCATCTGCCACCACTCCCGGCCTCGGTGGCTGGCTCCATGCGCCCGGGAGCGGGGCCAGCACAGCTTGTGGTACCAGGGATCGAACGTGGATCCTTGCGCTCGCCTAGGCAGGCGCTGAGACCCCTGAGCGATCTCCGCAGCCCTGATCTCATTTTTATTTAAAAGCACACACGCACACATAGGCCCATGTGTAACTATTACAAAATATATGTATCAGTTTTTTTTATAAGTTATGAGATTGTTGATAAACAATCTGTAGGATTGTGGGTTTTTTGTTTTGTTTTGGTTTTGACAATTTCACTGTGTAGTTCACGCTGGCCTTGAACTCACTGGGGCCCAGGCTGGCCTCTAACTCGCAATAGTCCTCCGCCTTCAGCTTTCCAAATACCAGCACCACAGGTGTGTGTTACTGCGCCCTGGTGTAGTTAATTGGTTTTTTAGACACTGAGCCTATACTATTTATGCAATAAGAGACAAGCGCGGTGTCCTCTCCCACCTGGGAGGTAAGAGCATCAACAGTCTGCGATAACCGGTAGTGATGCTGGCACCCAACTGAGGCAGGCGCAGGGCTGGGGTGTCCACGAGGCCAGAACAGCCCCTGCCGAGCACTAACAGGGCCCCACACCAGCACACCCCGGGGCACCTGTGCGTTTCAGCCCTTTCTAGAAGGTTCTGGGCCCTGGGGGTGCTCAATGACTGGCATCTAAAAGATGTGTGAGACCAGACCTCTGCGCAGCTGTGCTGAGGAAAGTCAGGGGGACGGGACGCCCTCGGCTCCCAGCCTGCCGGGCTCAGGGCAGACGCAGAGCAGTACACTGAAGAAAGCCATTTTTAGCAACACCCCATGTGATCGTTTTCTGAGTAAAGGATATTATAAACAGCATTATCTTATTTTTCCTAAAATAACCAAGTTGTACGTGTGAGGGGGAGTTTTGAAATATGAAAGAATTCTGTTCAAGGATGGAAAAAACAAAAAGAAGTCCAAATATTAAAACAGTAGCAAATCAAAGGCTGCAGTAGCCACGGGCTTGGGGCCCGGGGCACCCTGAGCTGAGCCCAGCTGTAAGGGCTCAGGGTCCCGGGCACCCGGCAGGTGGGGGCAGGGGGTGTGGGGGAGGGAAGGCGTGAGGTCGGGGAAGGCAGCTGCGTGCGGTTGTGGTTTCCGTGCCCTTTATACGTGGGTCCCACTGCTGTAAGCGTGTTATTTTGAGAATCAGAAAAAATAATCCTCATGAAACAAAAGAAAGGTGACGAGAGATTTACAGGGAGCGAAGGGCAGATAGACAGATGAGGCCTGGAACTGAACCAGCAGTTAGGGGCAGGGGGGGCAGGCGCCCACGACTTCCTACCTGGGAGCCACTCACGGCCACAGGGGAACTCCACACTCTCTCCAGTGGGGACCCCAGGCCCTGGGGGGTTGGAGCGCACACCCCTGGCCTCCTCCCCTCCCCCAGAGTGGCCCAGGCACCACCTTTCGTTCCAGCTCTCTGCGCCTTTCTTTCCATTTCTTTTCTTTTTTAACTTTTTATATTTTATTTTGATAATTTGGATTTCTTCAACATTTAAAATTGCCTTAAAGGACATGATCATCAGAAGCAAAAGGTCCCACAGTTAGAGGGAAATGTTTACAAATTATGTACCTGATAAAGAACTAATATCCAGAATATGTAATAGAAAGTCCTACAACTCAGCAACAACAACAAAAATTTCTGAAAATGAGTCAAATGAGCTGAACGTGGCAGCACATATTGTTATAATCTCAACCACTGGAGAGGCTGAGGCAGGAGGATCACAAGTTGGAAGCCAACCTGGGCAACGTAACCAGACCTTGTCTCAAAGTAAAAAAGGAGCTGGGGGTGTAGCTCTGACAGAGCACTTGCCCAGCAAAGGAAAACACCTGCGTTTAATCCCCAGGACTGAAAAACAAAACAGAACTGGAACAGACATTTTTCTAAAGGCAACTGAAGGAATGCCTGAAATGATGCTCAGAATCATGAGCTGTTACAGAATTGCAACTCAAAACCACAATGAGGAATTGCGTCACACCTCCTAGAGTGGCTGTAATAAAAACCATGAAGAGCTGCCGTGGATACATGGGAGCCCTCGTGCCAGGCTGGTGGGATGTATAATGATACAGCCCTTGCAGGAAACACCGCGGCAGCCAGCAGCGTCCCACTGAGTCTTTCTATCTTTTTTATTTTAAACCTTTTACAAGTCATTTTGATAATTTGAATTTCTTCAACATTTAAAACTGCCTTAAAGGACACGATGAAAAGAGACAAAAGAACCCACAGATGGGGACCCTACTGCAGTAGGTGTGCAGAGGACCCAGACTGGAGTTCCCCAAGAGGTGTAATCTGGGCAAACTTATTATCTTTTTTCCATAATTTTATTGAGAAGTAAATAGCAATGAGACTGTTTCAAATCAAATTGGTAGGACAGTTCCAATAATTAACACATTGCATACTGCCTTCCTAGTGGTTATTTGTTGTACAAGATGCAGACATGATATCCTATTTACAAACACTATTAGAACAAATCTCTCTATTCATTGAATTAAGAGAATGTAGCTGTATATCTATGCTAACTATTTTGAATACACAAATACAAAATGGTCATTCATCTATATTCCCTTTTTTTGTTTGGTTCCATCATTTAAATATTATAGGTGTGTGAACTCAGCAAGGTATTCCAAAATAGTCCAGTAGTCTATGATAGTATTGGGTCTTCTGCTTGACTGGCAATGTCAGAAGTTGTTGACCTGAGTCCCCTGCAGCTGAACATAACAACATGGCTTTACTTCGTGGGGCAAACTTATTGTATGGCCCAGCCATTCCACTTCCGGTGTACACGTGGGCAGATTAGAAACAGGGACCCGAATAGATATTCGAATAGCCACACCCATTGCAGTGTTGATCGGAACGGGCAAGGTGGAAACATCTTGAAGGTCCCCTGAAGCATGACAACAAAATGTAGTAAGTGTGTGGGTAGGTACGAATATGATTCTTCCTTGAAAAATGATAAATCTTCTTGTCGTTTTGAGAAAGGGTCTCACTATGCAGTTCAGGCTGGGCCTCAAGCTCACTTGGTAGTCCAGGCTCGTCTCAAACTGGCAGGATCCTTCTGCCGCAGCCTCCTGAGTGCTGGACTTAGAGCTGTTCGCCACACACCTGGCCGCTAAAATTCTGATATCTGCTACAAGTTGATGAACCTTGAAAACATGCTAAATGAAATAAATCAGAAATGAAAGGATACATACTGGCTGGTCCTACTTATATAAGGTACCTGGAATAGTCAGATTCACAGATGCAGGAAAAACAGTTGTTGCCGGGAGCTGGCGGGGAGGAGAGGAAAGGAAGCTTTTGTCAGTGAGCTTCACTGTGAAGCTCTAGTTGGAGATGCAAAGGCCCCGGATGTGCAGAGAGGAGGTGAGTTCACAGCTGTACAGATGTGCTTACTGCCACAGGACTGTGCTCTTAGCAGTGGTTAAAATGAAGACAGTAGGGCTGGCCACATAGCTCAGTGGATTATAGCTCCTGCTGCGGCAGGTGCAGGGACCAGGGTTCAATCCCCAGTGTGCCATGCTGACCCCGCCTCCAGGGCATGCTGAGATGGCAACTGAGCCTGGGCGTGGTGGCACATGCCTGCAATCCCAGTGCTTGGGAGGCTGTAAACAGGAGGATCACTATGAGTTGGATCTGTGTAGTGAGACCCTGTCGACGCTGTACTCAACACATAAATAATAAATAAAATGATGATGGTTACGAGCATTTTATCACAACAAAGAATTCAGTGGTGCTGGATGCAGGGGTGGTGCTTGTAATGCAATCGCTTTGTGAAGCTGAGGCAGGAGGATGAAAAGTTAGGGCGTAACCTGGACAACTTAGTGACTTAGACTGTGTCTCAAAGCAAAACACAAAAGGTCTGAGGGCTGGGCTCAGTGCAGAGCCCTGGGTTCAATCCCTAGTATTGAGGGGAGTGGGATGTAGAAAACCATTTGAATATCCTTCATATTTAAATGTGAAGAGTCCTCATTCTGCAAAGAAATAAGCTGAGCTTTAGACAGGAAAAGATAGTGTCATTCCTTCAAAGTTCTTTCTGATATATCTAATGGAAATTCTTGGATTGAAACAACATAAAGTGAGACTGCGTGGAGGCCACTCCAGCCTAACCTCCCTCCCAGGGGCTCACGCTGGGTGAAACACTTGCTATAAATCCCTCAAGATCTTTTCTGTGGGTTTGCAGAAACAGAGCCATTCTCTACCTAATTTTCAACAGCCAAATAGCTCAGTGGATTAAAGTACCTGCAAGCAGGCATAGGGACTGGGGTTTTGATCCCCGGGCCTGTCATGCCAGCCCTGCCCGAAGGGCAAGCTGAGATGGCAATTGAGACTGGGTGTGGTGGCGCACACCTGTAATCCCAGCTCTTGGGAGACTGTAAGCAGGCGGATCACTAAGAGTCCAATCTAGTAGTGAGACCCTGACTCCCTGTAGACCCTTCCCTAAAATACACACACACACACACACACACACACACACACACACACACACACACAGACTGTATCTTGGTGATCTTTTTGCATAACCCACAAGAACTGCACCATTCATTTACCCTGCTGGGCCATGTTGCCCAGCGTGGACATGGCATATGAAACACTCCTCTAGTGAGGATGCTGTCCCAGTCTCAGTGTGCCTATCGTCACCAGAACTTGGGTGTCATTGCAACCTAATCCCTAATGTGATGGCCTAGAGTCTTTGGTGGGGACTAGGCCATGATGGCCAGCCGTTTATAAATGGTATCCATGGCCTTACCCAAGGTAGCTTGTTTCCCCATGCACCCCGCCCCCCATGATTAGGGCAAGAAGGCGTCACCTCCAAAGCAAAAAGTGAACTCATCAGAGATCAAGCCTCCTCGCACCTTGACCACAGGCTTGCCAACTCTAGCAGTGTAAGCAAGACCTTGCTACTGCTTGCTCATGACTCAGGCATTCTGTCACTGCAGCCTGGACATACTGAGACAGGCGCCCCTTCAGTACTGGGCCCGGCAGGCAGTTCAGCCCAGATGCCTGTGTGTACACAGGACAGCAGTTTATTTATTAAGGCTACAAGCACACATGATGACTGTCAAGACCAGCACTCAGATCTTCTTCTTGCTGTGTCCCCATCATGTGACACAAGTCTGGAACATTATGGGCACCAACAAACGCTCCTTGGAGGCACTGGACTCTGAAGGAAAGAATGGACGGGGTGTGGAGTGCGTTCATCTGTACCCCCACACTTGCACACTGCCTTGGCCTTGGCCCAGCAGGAGCCGGCAGCACACAGGAGCAATCTCTCTACCCCTCACCTCTCCTGCCCTAGCCTGGTCTCCACCCCTGCTCCCTCCACCCCAGCCCTGCCCCATCCTCAGATGCCCAGCCAGACCCACTCAACCTGCTTACCCAGGCCCTGGCTCTGGTCCTTCACAGAACCTCCCCTATTTCCTATCCTCACAATGCCCCTTTTCTTCTTTGATGTTTGAATGTGTGGCCAGTACCATTCCCCCCCTCCCACCCACAGCATGGCTCTGTGTTCAAAACAGATGCTGAGGTGCCAAGGCTGCTGGCCCAGGAGATTCCAAGACCTCCACATTCTCTCAACCACCAGAGCCCAAGAGCACTCACCCCCAGGTCTCTGCTGGCCCCAGATCTGCTGTCTTTCTGTGTCCAAAGAGGTCTCACATCAAACCAGTAAGAGGCCACATGGCAGGTGGGACTTGCCCCAGGGTCTGAGGCTGGGAGAAGCACTGTTTCTGTTAAGTACAAGCCCACGCAATTGACCAGACCAGGCATTCTGATGTGAGAAGATTTATTGGAGGTAGGAGCAAGTGGACTGGCTGTCTAGTGGACGAAGACAGTGATGAACAAGGCAAAGCTCAGGGCTTTTAAAGATTTGGGGCGGGGGGCTATTGCAGACTGCAACAGCCTAGGGAGAGCTAATCTTGGGAGGGCTACCTGGTCTGTGGGGGACTTTTGATGTTAACAAAAGGACAGCTTCTGTGTTTTTTCAGGTAGACCTGTTCTGCAGTCTGGGGCCAAAAGAAAGTGAGCCTTGGAGTGAGGCTGAGGGTCCCAACTAGGCTGAGGGTCCTACCTAGGCTGAGGGTCCTAGATAGGCTGAGGGTCCTAACGAGGCTGAGGGTCCTACCTAGGCTGAGGGTCCTACTTAGGCTGAGGGTCCTACCTAGGCTGATGGTCCTAGATAGGCTGAGGGTCCTAGATAGGCTGAGGGTCCTAACGAGGCTGAGGGGCCTAACTAGGTTGGGGGTCCCAACTTCTCAATATCCTCTCCCCCAGAGCCACGCAGAAGAAACCCGAACTCCAGCCATAGCAGTTGGGCCATGTGTCTGCGTGGCTGACACTGCAGCTCCAGCAGAGCCCCCACCCCACCCCCACGGATGTCCCTCAGGAGGCTCTGGGCTTCCCTCTGCTGTGGCCAGCTTCCTGACAGTAGGATCCTTCAAGGAAGAAGAGCGGACATCAGTGTCCTCCCACAGAGCAGGGGCTGATTAAACATTTCTGTCTCTCCAGTTTCAGCTGCTGGTCCCAAGTGAAACAGGAATAAGCAGAAAAGAGAAACAGTGGCTTCTCTTGAAACATCCAGAGTTCCAGCCCCTCCCGGCCACAGCATCCACCGTGGGTGCGAGTTTCCACCTGTGTAGGTGCTGTGCCATCGCCTGCCTCCTGTCCTTCCACCTCAGCTCTGTGAAGGAACTGCTGGGAAGCCTATTTTGCAGATAAGGAAGTTGAGGCTTGGTAGCTCAGGTCATCTCCCCAAGTTAATGCAGCAGTTGTGGCAGTCTGAAGCAAAGACCCTAATTCTTGGCCATGACACTTGACATTCCCCAACTGTCTCAGCCATAATTCGGCAGGAAATGGGGTGCCCCTAAGTTGGGTAATTTGAGGGGCCTGAGTAAAGCAACTCTGCACAAGGTGTGGACAGGGTCTAGGAAATTCCAAATGGAGACCACAAGAGCTCTGGCTGCGGGGACCAGCTGCACAGACTTCCTCCTGGGCCTAAGGCCTCCCGGGAGGACCAGACCTGACCTCTGAGGATGTCTGGCATCAGCGGAGGGACACTGGGGACCTTGGTCACCTGGCGCCTGCCTAATCTCCATCCACTTCATTGGACAAGCCCAGCTGGAAGCCAGAGACCAAGGGAGCCTCTAACGTAAGCCACAGAGACAGCTGTGAACACAGCAGGGAGCAGATGTGGGGAGGCAGCGCTCGGAAGGACCAGGGGCTCTGGCCTGGATGGGAAACATACGCAGAGCCCGAGTGATAACGGCGTGGTAGCAGCTAGGGGGTCTTTGGGGAAGGGGTTGTGCCAGAGCGTCTGGCTTCGTCAGTGGATGAACTCAATGAGATTATAATTGAGTGGCTTCCTGAGGAGGTGACAGAACAGTGGGCAGGGCCCAGTAGAAGGGAGTGGAGTCGTGGGCATGACCTTTGGGACCATAGCTGGTCTTCAGTCCTTTCCTTTCTGCCTCCCACCTCCACCCCGCATCCTGGCCCCGTGAGGAGAGCAGCTTTCTTCTGCTGTGCCTCTGCCTGACCATGACCTCAGGACACGGAGCCAGGTGAGCACTGAGGTCGATTTCTGAAACTATGCGCCCAGATACATCTTTCCTCCCTCAAGGTGTACAGATCAGGTGTTCTCTCACAGTGAGGGAAAGCCAGCCACCATGCCAACCAAGGTCAGCAGACGTACTCGATGTGGCCACAAGACCGCTGTGCACAAAGTTCATGCAGTACAAACTGAGAGATAAAGGTTTTCTTCCTTTATTTACAATGCAACCAGGGCTGCATGAACTTTGGATGGAAAGCACCCCTTCCTCCTTCCCAAAACCCCATCAAAGAAAGGAGAAACAAGAAAAGAAAATGAAAAGGGAAGGCCAAGTGTTGATTGAGGTATGCCTTAGGCAGCATAACAGAACATTCTAGAATTCACCCCTCTAAAGCCAACCACTACTTCGCAGGAAGGGACAGACCTACCATAGGCATCAACGTAGAAATAGCTTAGAAATGTAAGTGCTTTGAGATGGAAAATGCTGCGGAAAGTCAGGAGGATTTTTCTGAAGAACCTGGCTTTCATGTGTGTACTTACCAAGTGCTCACTGCATGGAGCATGGTGGTGCATGCCTGTGATTCTAACACTCCTAAAGTAAGGCAGGAGTATCAAAAGTTTCAGCCCAGCCTGGAAAATTTAACGACTTAGTGAGGCCTGTCTCAAAATGAAAAAGGGCTGGAGATGTAGCTTTGTGGAAAGGCCCTCAGTACCACTGCCACCGCTACCACCACTGCCACCGCCACCGCCACTGCCGCCACAACCAACACCAAAAAGGAAAAAAGGAACATAGTCCAAGTGGCCATCTTGGACTGTGGTCAATAAGTGCTCTAGTAGAAAAAGGTACACATATAGCACAGTGACAAAAGCCAACCCAGATTTGTAGGGGAACAAAAGATTTAAATAGACTTTTCTCTAAGGAAGATGTACAAATGACTAGTGAGTACACAAAGAGATGCTCAAGCCAGGCAAGATGGCACACACCTGTAATCCCAGCACTCAGGAGGCTGAGGCAGAAGGTTCCTCTTGAGTTTGAGTACAGCCTGGGCTACATAATTGAGTTCAAGGACAGCCTGGACTACATAGTGACACTCTGTATCAAAAAAAAAAAAAAAAAAACAAAAAACTAAGAGATGCTCAAGATCACTAATTAAATCATCAGCAGAGAAATGCAACAGCAAGATACCATTTCACACCCGCTAGGATGATAACAATAACAATGATATTAACAGTAACAACAGGTAAATAGCAAGTATTGGGAAGGATATGGGACATTTGCATCCTCACATAACCTGTGGGCGTGTAAAACTATGGCCCCGTTAAACATAGAGTTTCCATGTGTCCCAACAATTCCATTCCTAGAATGGTAGAGGCCCTGGGAATTCACAGGATATGTCCCGCAGCCGGCAACAGAGCTCCGCAGCACAGCACCTGCCTGGCAAGCACGAGGTGGTGAGTTCGATTCCCAGTACCATCCACACAAAAACTTGTGCACAAACATCCTTAGCCTTTGGGGTAGTCCCAAACTGGGAACAATGACATGCTCATGTATTCCCACGTGAATACACAGAATGCAGTTCTGTGAAGTAGAATATTATTCAGCCATTCAAGAGAATGGAATATGCTTGAACTCATACTAGTACAACTATTTGGGGTAGTTTTCCTTTTTCCTACTGATGAGATAAAGTTTCACATGAAAAGTTTAAAACTCAGGAAATGAAAGCTATAACTGAGAGCCCTGAAAAGAAACAAAACCTAAGACTAAAGGGAAAATTATTTTTTCCTGTCAGCAGAAAGAAAATAGTTTAACATTTAAAATATCTATTTGGTGAATGCACATGTTGGACACATGTAAGCTTTTTGTTGAAATCTTTTTATTATACTTCTAATTTATTTTTCAGAAAATACATAGGTAAATAAATGAGAGTACCAGGAATATCAGAGGATTTCCATCAATGACATTGTCCCCCTTGACTTGAATATTTTATTTAAATTCCTCATTCTGATGGTGCTGGGTGAGGTTGGATAACTGTACTAAGAATCTGTTATTCTTCCACTCCTTTTATGAGCAAAGAGGAACAATGGAAATCATCCATCTTATCAGTCTGGGAAATACAGATCTTTTGAATTAAAAAAAAGGAAAGGAAAGGAAAGAAAAGACAAGAAAACACTTTGAAGTTTTTTCAGGTTTCCTTTTCCTGCCTTCTTCTCTCATTTCCTCCTGCAAGTTCCAAAAAAAGAGAAAAGGAACTCGGCAGCACATGGGAAAATGGGAACGGGAACTAATGTTTACAGAAATAGGAGCGCGCATGAAGTAGGTTCTGGTCTCAGATGAGAAGCATTTTTTTGTGGATTGAAGAGGCAGGGCTTCTTCACAGATCCTCAGTCTTTATTATTATTATTATTATTTTGTATTTTAGGGAAGGGTCAACAGGGTGTTCAGGGTCTGACTACTAGATCGGACTTGTAGTGATCCGCCTGTTTAC
Source organism: Octodon degus (assembly GCF_000260255.1). Lineage (NCBI taxonomy): Eukaryota > Metazoa > Chordata > Mammalia > Rodentia > Octodontidae > Octodon > Octodon degus. The sequence continues at coordinate 10,554,423 of NW_004524618.1, read as the reverse complement.
AGCCTCCCAAGAGCTGGGATTACAGGCGCTCCCCAGCACGTCAGGCCGGGGGATTGAACCCCGGCCCCTGAGCCTGTATGCAGGTGCTTTAAACTGCTGAGCTATTTGGCGGTCCAGATCCTCAGTCTTTACATACAGTGAAAAAATCTACATAGAAACTGACTGAATCCCTCCCCTTAGCAGGAAAGGCCAAGAATGCAGGACATGGGTGTAAAGCTCACTGAAGCTTTGCGCTTGGTTTGTGTATGGAAATAGCACTTGCTAAATAAACCTAGGGGCTGGGGAGACAGCTGGGCAGTCTAAGTGCCTGCATCCGAACTGCATAGCATGTCCCTGTACCAATTAAAAAATAAACTACATAAATCTAGGGTCATCCATTTTGTTTATTTCTGTTGCTGTTGTTTTAATCTTTTATTTGTTTATTTGGTACAGGGTCTCACTATGCAGCTTGACTAGTAGTGATCCTACTGTCTTAGCTTCCCCAGTGCTGGGATTACAGGCGTGTACCACCATGCCTGGTTTCAGTAGCCAGCAGGGCATGGGATGCAGCGGATTGAATCCGGGTCCCTGCACTTGCCAGGCAGGCGCTTAGCCCGCTGACCTATCTCCCTAGTACCAGGTCATCCATTTTGAATAAGAGTTTATGGCTTCTTTATGGTATAA
>NW_004524618.1:10502363-10549870 GCF_000260255.1 Octodon degus | reverse complement strand
TTGTTCATCCCACTAAATCTGTTTATCTCCTTGACAAATTTCCTCAATTGCCCCTGAGCTTTGAACAAACAAGACTCAGCAATGCTTTCAAACTACTCCGGCTTAAATGAGAGAAAGGAAAAGGAGATACCTCACTGGACAGGCAGACAGGCAGACAGATGGGCAAATAGAAAGAAAAACCAACATTCCCAAATAGCCAGCCTGCTGCGTGACCTCCGCATGTGACATGATGGGCTCAGCATGGAAGGCCCAGCGCATGAGAGGCCACACACAAGGTGACGGGCCACATACCCAGCACCACTCTGCCTCCAATTCTGTGACTTTCAGTAACTGACTCCTAAACTGGCGCAGCAGGTGCTGTCCTCTGCCAGGCCTGGCGCTGGCATCCCACCTCCACAGCAGGCATGGAACTTGGGTGATGTTTCCGTAACTGAGGCACCAGGGTAGGGGCAGGAAAGTGAAGTCGGACACGTCATGAAGACAGGGCAGCTTGGAGGTGGGGGCTAGAAAGCCAGGGTGTGTGGCTTTCCAAGTCCAGGAGGCCCAGAAGGATACCCATGGACAGCAGGCAAAGATGGAAGAGCAGCGGCTGGCGCCTTTGGAGGGGGCAAGTGGCTGGAGGTGGGGGTGGAACAGGTGTATGGCTCCCACACTGTAGCTTAAGCACTAAGGGCCTGGGCCCATGGGAGGTCTCGCTCCCCAAGCCGTTCCCACACCCTGGCCGCAGGGCTGGACGCGGGGGGGGGGGTCAACCGGCCTGGTGGTGGGGTCACCAACTCCACTTTGTGGGGAGGATGTTTATTTAAGGAAAATGACTATGTTTACTCAAAGCTCTGGGCTGCGATGGCCCTTGGAGTTGGAATTATCAGTGAAAGCTGGGTTATTAATCAGGGGGGTGCTCCTGACAGATGGGCCTTCCTTTCTGGAAAGTGGGAGGGGCTGGGGAGAGAACTGGAGGAGGGGGGAGAACTGGCCTGGCGCCGGCAGCATGGGGACCACTCTGCTCCTAGGAGCAGTCCGGTCACACAGGAAGTGGCCTTGAGGCGGCTCCGGGTTAGAGGGGAGTGGAGGGTGGTGTTTCCATGGTGTAGTGATCGTGGGACAAAGCCGGATGGAAATCACTCTCTGGGATGCTCCCTGGCCAAAGTCAGGTTGCCCTGGAAGGGGAGACACACTTCCTGGATGGACACCGAGCATCAAACCCTGGGGAACAGGACAAGGGAGAGGGCCACGGCATTGCTGGGGCCGCAGGGTCTCTTTGGGCCACGGGCAAGGGCTTGGAACTGGGTCTGAGAAGAATATGCCCTCAGCAACGCACACTAGAGGCCGCTAGTCCTAGTGCTATCCCAGGCTCAGGCCTGGCTGCAGTGTCTGCGTCCCCAAAGGTGAGCGGCCTGGGCCACATGTCAAGCAGGAAGAGACAGATGTGAGCAGGCAGCCGGCTGGAGAGAGTGCAAAGGCCCTCAGAGGGTACCCAGGGCCTTGGGCCGGGGCGGCCACACCCAGGCGCAGCCAGCAGGTCTCTTCCTGGTGGGGTAGGGCAGTTGCTGCTGAACGTGGGGATCACAGTTTGGGGGCTGCCACACAGTGTGAGCTCCAGGAGAGAGGGGGGAATGATGGACCAGGCAGGCAGGCAGGCAGGTGGGTGCTCCCAGTGATGGCTTCCATAGTGCCTGTCTCATGGCCCCAGTAGGACCAGGACCTTCTAAGCGCTCAACAAACACCACTGGCGATGTGACCTCACTTCTCACACGCTCTCAGTGATGGCTTCCATTGTGCCTGTCTCATGGCCCCAGTAGGACCAGGACCTTCTAAGCGCTCAACAAACACCACTGGCGATGTGACCTCACTTCTCACACGCTCCACTTGCGTGAATGCCTTCTCTCTCCAGCTGCACAGGAGGCCCTAGACCTGCCAGCTCCAAGAGCCTCCTGCTGGTGTCTGGCTCGTAGGTGTCGCTTGCTAGCTCTGGGCTCATGGACTACCTACTTACCCTCTGTCTGTTTCCTCACCTGCAAAGTGGAGGTGATGGTGGCATTTTACAGTGCTGCTGGAAGAGAGGAGCGAGTACAGATAAAGTGTTCAGCAAAGCTAAAGGAAGCTGCTGCTTGCGAGGCTGCAGTCCTCTGTACTCTGGATCTGCTGCTGGGGCCTCCAGCCTGGTCAGCCTGTGCTAGGGCTTCCTGCTGTGGTCGCAGGCGGACACAGGGCTTGCTGTGGGCTGGAACGGAAGGGAGGGGAGCTGCTCCTCACAGCCTTATCTCCTGGTGAATGCAGTGGATTTTTAACCCAGCCCCACAGATAACACGTTCCCTGGGATGCTTCCGGCCCATTAAATGATAGTGATACAAAATGGCAATTTAAAAACCTGCCTAGAGGCTGGGGAGCTTTCTCAGAGGTATAAGCATTGCCTGGGAAACGCAAGGTCCTGAGTTCGATCCTTGATACAAAAAAACAAACAAAAAACCACTTTGCCCAGCTCCTCTGGGTTTATCTAAAAAGAAGTTAAAAATAAAAAATAAACATCAGTCTGGGGACATCACTCAGTATGCTCAGGTTTGGGTCCCTGGGTTCCATCTTCAGCAACCCAATTCACAGGCAAACAAATGAGGTCTGGCACCTGAGGCCTGTGCTCCCAGCTCTGACGTGGAGAACTGAAAGTTTGAGCCCAGCTCATGGAGCTCCCTAGCTTAATGAGACCTTGGGAGAGGTGGGGCAGACAAAGAGGGGATTCCTGAGGAAGGGGGACTCAAATGTGGCTGTCCCAGGCAGTTCGGTTGTGCCTTTCCTTGTCCCCTTCATCCCTGCCGGCAGTGCCGCAGTACCAGGACCCCAGTGTGGTTGACAGCGAGAGCTGGGCATGAGGACAGATGTCCACAGCCCAAGTCCTCGGCCCACTGGCACTCCAAGCCCCCGTGGGCAGACTCGTTCCCTCTCCCCTCGGAGTCTCTGCCACCCCGCTTCTGCGCACAGCACATGCCCTCTCTCCCCCTCTGCTGAGGTCTCCTCATCTTTCAAGACTCAGGCCCAGGGTCACGACCTCTGAGGACTTCCTGTGCCAGGGGGCAGGCACTTCCTCTCTGTGCCCCACACCTCCCCGATACCAGACAAGATCAGGTTCCTCCCACACGGCCTGAATTAGGATGTGGTATGGGTGATTTTTGTGCAAGGTGATCCTGGAAGGAGGGGGTGGGGAAAGTGAGACCAGAAAGGAGGACGAGCCCATAGCCATGTCTCCAAAAGCCACCAGCGGCTGCAGGGAGGTGCATGTATTGTCTTGCTGACTCTCAGCTCATGAGCTGGGGCTGCGGGGAAGGAGAGGGGTTTACTGCACACCCTCCTGGCACTTCTAGACCAAGCAGGCCCTGGTGAATATGAGAGAGCCCAGAGGTAGCACTACACAGGTAATTTGTGGCCAAAAGCAGAGAGGGCCCAGGGGCTGTGGGACAGGACCCATGGCAACCCCAGGCTCCCTGGGGAATAGGAACCATGCTCTAGTTTGTGTTCCTAGCAAGTACCCAGTGCGTGTCCAGTGACAGGAAAGCCCAGGCCCAGCCAGAGTGACCCAGCGAGGGCAGGGCTCTCCAGTTGATTTGAAGGCTCCTGGTCCCTCCCCCTCCATGGAACTTAGGAGTTTCATCCTGGTGACCCGTGCTTTGGATACCTGTCCATTGAGACTGTCCCCAGAAGCTGGTTCTGCTTAGGGGATGGGAGTGAGACACAAGGGCACAGAGACATGTGCTCACCTCTGGCTTGGGGAGGCGCATGTCACGAAGCCAAGACAAACCCAGAACAGGAACAAGAGGAGGCCCAGTAATCCAGGTAGCAGAAACCATTGAAAAGATTATTCAGGGGCTGGCCAGATAGCTCAGTAGACTAAGCGCCTGCTTAGGGAGGTGCAGCCCCAGGGTTCAATCTCCAGCGTGCTGTGCCAGCCCTGCCCCCAGAGCAGGCTGAGTGGGCAACTGAGACTGGTGTGGTGGCGCGTGCCTGTAATTCCAGCACTCGGGAGGCTGAAAACAGGAGGATCACTACAAGTCCAACCTATGTAGTGAGGCCCTATAGACCCTGTACTAAATACATTTTAAGGAAAAAAAGAAAGAAAAGATTATTCATGGCATAAGCACTCGGTAAGAATCAGCTCCAGCTTATTTTTTAGCTTATCCTTTGTGTGTGTGTGTGTGTGTGTGTGTGTGTGTGTGTGTCTGTGTGTCTGTGTGTCTGTGTGTGTGTAACCACAAATTGAACTCAGGCCCTTGCGCTTGCCAGGCAAGCACTTATTCTACTGAGGTATCTCCCCAGCCCCTAACTTATCCTTTTTAAAAAATGTTTTTTGCAATTTATTAATTATTGTAACTGTTCTACTAACTTGTTTTGAAACTGTCTCATTGCTATTTCTTTCTCAATAAAATTAATTTTAAAAATTACAAAAAAATATATTTTTTTAGTTATGGAAAAAAAGTACACTTACCACTTTGATCATTTTAGTGTCCTTTTCAGTGGTATTATGACCATCACAAGAACATTTCTGTCTGTACCCACTGGAGGGCAATTCCCTATGCTATTGTCTACAAATCTCAGAACTGGACAGTTCTAGGCAATAAGACAGAGAAGTGAAATGTATAGAGAGAGAGACATACGTATATTTGTCCTTTGGTTGCCAGCTTCTCTCTCGTAGTATGTTTTCAGTGTTTAATGTTCCTTTGTCTGTATAGAGCACACTTTGCTTACCCATTCATCTGTTAAGACATTTGGGTTGTTTCTGCTGTCAGCTGTTGTGACTCGTGCTGCTATAAACATTGAGGTAGCTGTTCACATACCTGCTTTCGATTCCTTTATGTGTGCGGCTAGACACACAGAATTGCTGGGTGGTACTATACGCCCCACCTGTTTTCAACTACTGTATCCCCTCGAAAGACCCAAATTCTAGGCCAAATGTCTCATTTGCTTTACTCTATAGCATAACCAAGTTTTGCCCAGGAAAGGGCGGGGTGCCTTGATGGGCTGGCAGCCCCTCAAAACAGTCCAATGGAGCAGGGGCAGTCCTCAAAATGAAACTGGGGTGCTGTCACCAGCTGATTTGCTGGTGAATGGGGCAGCCTAAAGCCACAGATGTCGCTGTCTCTGTAAAACGGGGAACAATTTTCCTTCTGCATGCTATCAGGTGAGCACTTACCATGAGATCATGTGTACAGCAGAACTTGGAAATATGGAGTGTAGTCCTCATGAGGCCACGGAGTGCTAGCCCAAAAGGCAAGGGCAGGCCACACTGCGGGGAGGTAGCTGGATCTTCTTATGAACTTTGCAAGCAGGCAAGCTGGACGCCTCGGGCTGCCCCAGAGACTCGCCTCCTGCCCCTAACCAGGAGCACCTTTCAGCTGTAATACACAGTCCTTGGCAGCACCCATCCCTCAGCTATGGGTCTATTAATGCCATCTAAACCAGCTCTTCGAGTCTCCAGAATTAAGACCTCTTTACCTTTCAGGAGCAAATGAAGAAGGGGCAGAGCTAGATGAGGACCAGTAGAATGGGATGGCTTCTAGGACACAGGCACAGGTAGAATTCCAGGCTACAGAAGGGGGAGAAGGGGTCTTTGGTCATTCATGCATTCAACAGCACCTGGTGAGGACCGCCATGTGCCCAGCACCTTGCCAGGTACAGAAGATGTACAGAGGGCTGGTGAGATGGCTCAGTGGTCTAAAGCACCTACTTAGAACAAGCTTAGCAGAGCACAGGGACCGCGGTTCAATCCCCCAGCACCACATGCCAGCCAGCCCCGCCCCCTGGTGGGCTGAGCTGGCCACACACACACACACACACACACACACACACACAAAAAAAAAAAAAAAAAAAAGAAGAAGAAGATGTACAGAGATGAAAGAAGTCATTGTTGCCAAACAGCTTGCAGTACAGCCTAAGCTCCGGCCCCACACTCCAAGCCCGACCCTGCACCTTGCCATGAAGCCCATCAAGCGAGTCCTCCTCCCACAAGCCCGAGAGTTTGGGTGAAAGAATCCTCGAGGGTCCTTTCGTTTGAGGCAGGGTTGCAACCCTCTCAGGAGTCTTCAGCCAAAGCCAGGCACCAGAGGCGTAGGCTGTCCCCCAGAAAGAGCCTGCTCTAGGTAGCCTGCTCTAGAGCTGTGACCTCAGCAGCCAAAGCCTAGAGAGAGCTACAGTTTCTGCAGCTGGAGGTCAAGGAGGCTCATTCTCATGGGCTGTCCCCAAACTCTGAACCCTAGAAATTGCACATGTCTATCGATGCTTAAGCAAAAACTGTTTTGTGCTCTCAGACTGCTCTGGGTGTACCCTGGACTCTCAAGTGGCCTGTGAGCTGCTCACGGGGAGAGGCAGTCATAAACCCTCCTCGCCCATGCACCCTTGTCTATGGGCCTGTCGCCATTTATTGTGTTCAGTGTATTGTCCCATCAGAACCAAGTCCTGGATGTTGGAGAGAGGGGATGACCTAGACGACCTTAAGAAGCCCACAGCCTCTAGAGCCGCTTGATAACTCACCATGCCCAGAGCAGGGAGTTTCTAGGTAAAAGTCAAGGGAGTTTCTGTTTCCCCTTTACACTGTTTACACTTCTCTTCACACCGGGAGGGGGTTTTCTCTGAAAGGGCAGCTGTCTGCAGGGACACTTCTGACTCAGCCCAGAGTCCTGGCAGTGATGATGCAGGCCTGGATTCTCCCCCAGCCCTAACAACTCTACTTCTCTGAGGCCTAGAGGGAGAGAGAAGGGAAAAGGCCAGGCACGCAGGCTTTCTCCCCAAGATCAATCAGAGCCACAAAAACCCGAGTCTCTCAGGCAGTTCCTTTCAAGAGTGTCCTCTTCTTTTCCTCAGAGAGAAATAAATTCAAATATGCTGTGTGAATGTTGAACTGACGAGGGCCAGGGAGATGGCTCAGTGGAATAGGGCATGAGTTCAATCCCCGGTTCTGCCACAAAAAAAAAAAAAAAAGTTGAACTGATGACCAGGGAAAGGAGGCAGGTCCAGTGGCCAGCAGCTTTAGCATTTTCCTCCTCACTGGGTCTACCCTGAGCTAAGTGGGTTCCGCGCAGGCTTCATGGGCTCCCACCACAGCCTAGTTAGTATCCCCATCCTACAGAGGAAGACAGAGAGGCCCAGAGATGGTATGGAACTTGCTCACCTTTATACTTCGAAGTCCAAACTTGACTTCCAGGGGCTGGAGAGATGGCTCAGTGGTCTAAAGCACCTACTTGAAACAAGCTTGGCAATGCACAGGGACCACGGTTCAATCCCCCAGCACCACATGCCAGCCAGCCCCGCCCCCTGGTGGGCTGAGCTGGCCACACACACACACACACACACAAATAAATAAATGTTTAAAAAAAAAAAACTTGACTTCCAGAGGGTGTTATGCCCCTCCCCCACCTGAGCCCAGAACCACCCACCGGGCTGCCCTGTGCCTGTGACTGCAGCTTCACAGCGGAATGTGATTTCAGCAATTAGCAAGGAGTCAAGGATATCAGCAGGGCATGGAATCCAGGCAAGCCCCTGCCCACTGCCATGGAGAGCTGGAGTCCTGGGCTTCACACACAGCAATCCCTTGCTGTTCAACAGCTATGAAGACAAAGGCAGAGCCAGGCTGTTGGTATCCACAGAAGTTGTTATGAGTCATATTCCCTGTTGTCAGAGCTAATATTGCTATTGGGCAGCTTGTTTCTAAAAAGTAGCTCGCCCACTAAACATTACTGGGTTCTGGATCGTTCTCTCTTTCTGGTGGGTTAAGGTTAGGGTTCGAGTTGGGGTCCTGAGAGGCGGTGCTGAGATTCCACTCAGGCAGACGTCAAGTCTAGGCTATCCTGTCCAAAACCAGCTCCAGTTCTCTCGAGAAGTCTGCATGCAAGGCTTTGGGAGCTGTCCTGGAATTTGTAATTAACAGGTCCTGCCTCTTTCACAGCCAGCTTTTGCCATGCCTGATCTCCTATCTCAATATGTTTCTGAAACCCACAGAAAGCTATCACTTCATTTTACCATAAAAGAAAACTATTAGGAGCTAGAAAAGTGTAACAGAAACTCCACATTGACTGCATTAAAAGAGAAACTGAGGTACAGAGTATAGTTTACTTGCCCAACACAATACAGTTTACCAGGCTCAGCAGCAAATTTTGAATCCTTTCTCTCTGATTCCTTCTCTGAAAAAGCCCACTGCAGGGTACAGCTTGTGCCCTGGAGTCTAAGGGCTGCCTGTAGTGCTATGGGAAACCCTTCCCCTCCGCGCTGGGTTGCTGGCTGGGTGGGAAACCCTCCCTGTCCACACTGGGTTGCTGGCTGACATTTGCCTGGCTCTGCCCAGCCCCTCCACCGCAGCAGGTTCTGAAGGCAGGGTGAACCTATCCATGAGCAGATTCCTGTTTTCTTTTTAAAACCAAACAAGGCAGGGATCCATCAAGACTTTCCCTGCCCTCAATGCTGGCTGGGCACAGGAGCATGGGAAAGAGTCTCGTTTTTCTGCCTCTGGAAATGGTCAAACACAGGATCCTAATTTGTTCTTGAAGAGAGAAAATGGGGTCTCCCTTCAAGGGTGACAAAGAGGCCTGGCTCTCCAAAGGTGGAGCAGGACACCCCAAAAGCTCTGCATTTTTTCCCTAAAGAAAAGCATAGCATTAAGTCAGAGCCACAGGTGGCACTCCCCCTTGAGCACTGTGAGTGTGGCTGGGAGCAGGGATGCTGCGGAGTAACAGCTGGCACTTGTGAAGGGCTCACTGCCTCGTCAGCAATCCACAGGGCCTTTGCGTAAATCAGCTCCTTTCATCCTCATGCTGTGTCACCATTCCCACTGTGCAGATGGGGAAACTGAGGCTTAGAGGTCCAAAGGCTGGCGAGCAGCAGAGCTGGGATTGGACTTCAGCTCTCATCTCAGAGTCTGACTGCAGCCTTGAGACCAAGGCTTTCACAGGGAGAGAGACTGAGGACCAAGTTATTAAGCACTTCCCTGCCTTGTAGAGACGCTGCACATAGGTGACACTTCCTGAACCCATCTCCTGGGTGGGCACTGAGTGGGGGCACCACCCCCTTGAGAAATGGGACTCAGAAGCTGCCACTGGTCAGTTTCCCAGGAGGTTTGAGGCACCTGAAATTGGAAAGCCCTGCAGTGTGCTGCGCTGTCCACCTAGTGTGCAGAAGGAGCAGTGGGGGCCAGGTGGAGCCGATAAGAGGGCGGTGGTGGTGAGGGGCCCTGAGTGATGTGCTAAGGGCTTGGGATTTCTTCCATGAGAAGGGTGTTCCCTGGAGAGCTCCCCCAGCTCTTCTTCACATGCCACCTGTATCAGGTAGGGCCTAACCCCTTGGCTACCTGGACCCGGGTCTGAGCAGTCCAGCCCACAGGACAGTCCTCACAGGAGTCAGCCCAGCTAGTCCTGAGGACAATTTCCTTCACCCCTGAGGCCTTGCTCCACAGGCCCTCTACCCACCCCTCACTTTGAACCTCACTTTGATCTGCCGTACCCACATTGCCCTTTTCCTGGCACTAGCCCTGAGGTGCTGCTCACTGTGTAGTGGGGTCACCACTCCCTGAGATAGGATTAGAAGTAAAGGAAGCTGTGGCTGGGTGCTGAGTGCCTCACAACTGAGAGCCAGCCTTTCTGACTCACAGGGCAGCAGGTGGCCTTTGGGACAATGTAAAGCAGAAGGATCCCTCCTGGCCTGGACAGGTGAGCTGGTAGGGGCGAGAGAAGGCTGCTTCTATGATCTGGCTTTCACACACCCCTCCACAGACTCCACAGGTCCCCTTGACCCCAGCACTGCCCTCGGAAATGTGTACATCCCATGCTCAGTCCATGTGACTCAACCCTTATGGCTGCCCTAGATTTCATTTGTAACCTGGAGTACAGGGGACCAGCCTGCCTGGCCACATGTGATCCCGGGATGGCTCTCTGCACCTCATCTCTGACATCTTCAGGCCAGAAGTGAAGGTGGCCCCAGACCTGTGGGCAGCTCCCACATGGGCCAGAAGCAGCCCGAACCCCACTGTCCACCACCAAAAGTGTCCTTCCACCTCCTCATGGCACCTCCTCTTCGTGTGCTCCAGGATGAGGAAGTGCAGAAGGACGAGCATCCTGTCTGTCTGGTGATGGCTGATCCCAACAGCGAGTTCTGTTCCTGCTCCATCTGGCTTTCTCAGTGAACTTTCTACTGAACTCCTTCCAGCCTCGTGGGCAGCTCTCCCGCCAGGAAGAGCTGGTGCCAGCGAGAACAGAATAATTGCCGTGTGTTGTGCATGCAGAGCCTTCATTAACACATCCCCTGAGCGGCATTTGCAGTTCTCTGTCACAGCAGCCCGCTGCTGAAGAGCCTGCAGTCCATCACCCTCAGATTCTCCACTGTCTTGAAAGCGCCAATTAGCCCCATGCCCCTGCGATCTGTGCTTGGCTCACTGGAAAGTCTCCTTGTGGGTGCTGCTGTTGTTTACAGAGAAGGCTTTCTCCACTGCCTGCCTCGTACAGTGGCTCGTCCAAGTGGCCAGGCCCCATCACTTTCCATTTTTCACCCTATCTTTAGCACAAGAAAGCAACACCTCTAATTCAAGGAGGTTATAAGACAAGTGGGGAGTGTGGCAAGGTCAGACCCAGAGGCAGCAGTGGCTCTGCTGATGGTTAGGCATGTGGTGCTGAAAAGAATGAAATGTCTGAATGTCATTTCTGAATATCATTTCTTCATTTACAAAATAAGCGCCTTAGCACTGACACACAGACTCACCAAATCTTAGAGCTCATCTAGTCTACCATCATTTTACAGATAGGTAAGGTGAAGCCTGGAGTGCCCGTTCAACTCACCCCTCGTCATGTTGCTAGCTGGTGTGAAGACTGAGGGCTTCACTTGAAGCTTCCTAGATTGGGGTGAGATTGGATGAGAGGAAAAGTGTTTGGGTCAAAGACACAGAAAAGAGATCTCCCCCTGTCTGTGCAGTGAATGACCAGTGCTGACTTCTTCCACTTTGTAGATTCTCAGCCTTAGAGTGCTAGTTCTCTGGGAGCTATTTTGCCTCTTAGGGGACATTTTTTCTTTGTTAGCTTGTTATAGCTGGCACAAGGTGGGGATGGAAAGCGGGGAAATCTGCCGAAGCTACCCCACAACACAGGCATCAGGCCACTCTTGAGAGTTGAGCCCTCGTGCCAAACCCTCTTCACATCGCCCTCACCAAGTTTCCACCACTTCAACACTGCCACACAGGTTCTAGCCCCTGGGCCTCTGGGGGACCAAGACATCCAAACAGCAGGATGGATGCATACACAAACTTTCCGATTCCTCCAAAACCACGGACATATGATCAATGCCTTTTTATAAATATGAACCATGAGGTCTCACAAGACACCACATCTTGTCCAGGGCCACACAGTTAATCAGAGCAGGAAGTGGGGTTCAATTCAGGGCCACCTAGTTCTACAACTGTGTGTATGCCATGGAACTTTCTCAAGCTCAGTGGAATCCACCTGGCCCTGCCTATCTCTGTTTCTACAGTGACAGATAACAGGTGGGTGCTGGTCGGCCCAAGGCAAGACAGGGAGGACACAGAGCCCAGCCCAGTTCCTTAGCCATGGCAACCTCTGTCCGGCAGGCTAAGTTTCAGGGGAGCGTTATGGACAAAGGACACAGAGAATCCAAGGTACAACCGCAGGTCACAGGAGGCCAAGTGTTCCTGGGCCTATGGGCTGGTAGCATCTGGAAGACTCATCCCTAAGAGCTTCCCATGGAAACCAGATGGTGGGCGACACCCCCGCAGACATCTCCCTAGAGGGATGGCGTCCCCATCTTCTTGGCAGGGGCTGGGCGTTGGCTGGCAGAGCAGGGCAGGCCTGGCTGAAGTCTGCTAGGGGAATGTGGCTCTCCTTCCCACACCAACCCTCCTTCCAGCCAGGCTCAGCCCTGCTCTCCAGGGTTTTTAAGCCACTCATGAGATTCCTTGGAGAGACTCCCTTGTTTCCTGGTGGCGCAGGCAGAATGAAGGCACTTGCTTTGGTCCAGCTTTGTCGCAAGTCCAGTTCTGCCAATGAAAAGCTCTCGAGCAACTTGCTTGCCTGCTCAGAGCCTCTGCTTCTCCATCAACCCAGCCTTGAAGGGTTAAACACTCAACTGACAGCTTGTTGTGGGAACTCAAAATCTCTCCCCTCCCTCCTTTCAGACACTGGCAGAGGATGGGAAGAGGATTGGAAACCACGTGGGAGAGGAGGGATGGAATGGGGATGTGGGAGGGGCGGCAAGGAGCGGCCTCATCCTGGCCTGTGCTTTTCCTCCTGGGCCAGGCAGGCGGGCCCTTCCTCTTTGGTTGCTGGCAGCCAGGCTCACACACATTCAGTCCTGAGTCTCAAACCCACAGCATGGGCTCCGAATCAACTACCTTCACTAGGAAGAGCGTGGTGGTTAGAAGGCTCTGTCTGCCTGGTACTAGGGTCCAGCACCATGCGGCCTTCAGCAAGCAGCTCCACCTCAAGCAGCTCCACCTACAGCCTCAGTTTCCTCCTTTGTAGATGTTAGCACCTTAGTGGTTGCCTGGATGCTTAGACCTTGCATGGACAGTGCAAGCCCAGGGTCTGGCCGGTAGGACGAGCCTTCGCTATCAGCGCGGTCCCATGCTGTGCTCTCATCTTGGGCTTGCCATGTGGCAGACACGCCTGTGGAGAGTGTAGCTGGCTTGCCCCACAGTGTGTGTGAACCAGCTGGGCGCCCTCCTTATCTGAGTGCCGCATTTCCACGACAGGGACTTCAAAGTGAGAGGAAGAGGCTGCCCAGGGAAGGCATCCCAGGAGGTCAGCACAGGGGCCTGCAGGGCACCCCTCACCGAAAGCTGCCACACTGGGAGAGGAGAAGTACTGACAGTAGAGCCAGAAGATGGGGTGTTGGGGTGGCTCGCACTGCCTCGGGCCTGCATGAGCTGCTGAGGGTCGCATTGCACCTCGGAACAAACCTCTAAAACTGTGGGCCCTTCCTCTTGCTCCCTCAGAGGTGTCACCTTGGGGACGCGGTGCTCAGCTGACTCTGTGGACCCTGCTGTCTCCTGGAGCCTCACCTCTGTGGCATGTGAGTAGGTAGGGGCTAGATCTTGCAGCTCAGGGACCTGCAGCGGGGAGCTGTCTTCACTCAGGGTCCTCAGGGCCCAAGCTGGGAAGGACCCTGGGGAGGGCTCACAGTGCGTGAGGGGGACAGGTTCTGAGCAAAGCAGACCAAACCCTGAACAGCACAAGGGCCTCATATGGGTCCAGAGCCACCCAGATGTCTGAGGGCCTTGCCATTTGTAATAGCCCTACAGTCACCGGCGGGGCCTTAGCCTTCCTCATCTACAAAAATACAAATGAAGTCAGTACCATGATCCTCCTTACCCATGACTTTGCTTCCCATAGTTTCAGTTATCCAAGGTCATCTCTGACCCAAAAAACTTAAATGAAAAAATCCAGAAATAAATAATTCGTAAGTTTTAAAACAACTAATAGTATATAGTATGCTGTTATACTTGTCCTGTTTTCAATCAGTTGTTATTCATCTTTTACTGTGTTTAGTTTTTTATTTTTAATTTTTATTAATTTATTTATTTGATACAGAGTCTCACTATGCAGTTGAGATCCTCCTGTCTCAGCCTCCCCAGTGCTGGGATTACAGGTGTGCCACCACGCCCAGTTTTGGGGCACACATGACATGCCCGGAGTTGGCATAGCATGCAGTACCAGGGATCAAACTCAGGTCATTGCACTTGCCAGGCAGATGCTTGGTCTACTGTGCTATCTCCCCAGCCCCTTACTGTGTTTAGTTTGTAAATTAAGTTTTACTGGCCATGTGTGGTGCTGCATACCTGTAATCTCAGCACTCTGGGAGGCTGACGCAGGCAGATCACATGTTTGAGCTCAGCCTGGACAATTTAGTGACTTAGTGAGAATTTTTCTTAAAAAATTTAAAAAATAGAAAAATTTTAAAAGGATAGGGGTGTAGCTCAATGTGAAGACCTAGAGTTCAATTCCCAGCCCCCTCCCAATTTTTCAAAACCCGGGGTACGTCTGTGCAGGGAAAACAATATACAGTTTGCTACCGTTTGCAGTTTCAGGCTGGGGTCTTGGAAGGCATCCCACTGTGGTGGGCCGGACACCTGATGGAGTGATTTTGTGAGAATGACTGAGTTAACATGAGAAAGGCGGCTGGTAGCACTCCCCTCAGAGTTAGTTCAGTAAAAAGAGATTCAAGTGATTAGGAAGAAATGAACAGGATGGTCAGTGCTGAGGGGGCTGTTGGAGGTCAGAGAGGCATCCTAAACATGCGAGGCTTGTACAGAACCTTGAAATCTGAGCCACTGGCAGTGGGTAGAGAAACAAAGGCCAGAAGCTGCGACAGAGCTGGCACGCCAGGGGACAACATCAGGAGAGAGGTGCTACTGGGCACAGAGGCCCATCCTGGAGGCTCTTGGGAGCCAGAAGGAGCTGCACAAGACCCCCAGGCCTAGGGAGGGTAGGTGCAAGGAGCAAGGTAACAGGCAGGAGAATGGGCTTGTGCAGGAAGTGGTGGCTGAAGTCCACACCAGAGACCAGAGATGATGAGGGTTGTTGGCCTGCGCAGCAAAAACGGGGCAAGACACCCCCGCAGCAGAGGCCTCAGCGGCTACCCAATGTGGCAGTGAGGGCCAGGGAGTTCCCGAACACACTCAGTTCTGGTGGGCTGACCCAGCCCACCATGAGCTCGGTTATTCTCGAGGCCTGGGGAGGGACGGGGTTTCACAGTTCGGGCTGTACGCGGGACACCTGCAGACTCACAGTGCCAGGCGTGATGCGAAAGCGAGACGCTGAAACGTCTCTGAGGTGGGTGTGAAAATCTCCACCGAACAGGAAACCGAGGTTCCGAGGACGTCAGCGCTGCCTCAGGTCACAGCACATCAGAATTAGCTCCTCACTTCGGGTCACGGCTGCTTATGTTCAATGGTCCCCAGACAAACCGGGCCTGTGGGAGGTAGGCTGGGTGCCTCAGCCCTGAGCAAGGCCTGACAGACCCTCGGCCTCTGAAGCAGATGACGCACACCAACGCTGACTCATGCGACTTACACGTGTTTCCATTTTCGTTTCTTGTAACTGAGCCAAGAACATCAAAGGAGCATCATTCCTTGGGGGCTTGTTCCTGGGTGTGTCATGGTCCAGCCAGTGAGCCCAGGCACAGAAAGGAAGTGGGCAGGTCCAGACCAGAGCATCTGTCCCCAGCCTGTATTGAGAAACTGGAGAAACTGGGCTTCCCTCTGACTGGAGGGCTCTGTCACCCCCAGAATGGGCTGCGGCTGAGGGCATCAGCCCCACCCCCTGTGGGGTGGGAGGAGGCAGCCCCAGCCCTGGGAAGGCACTTCCGGCAGCTCTGCATCCTCCTGCCACCCTAGGAAGAAGAATGCTTCAGTGCCTCCTGCGTGCTGTCGTCTGGCTGCACAATGTTGCCTCTCCAGAACACAAGGACAATGGTCTGGGGCTCAGCCTACTTAAGTAAACCAGTCTAGGTCACACACAGAGCTCTAAAAGGCCAGCATCTCTGGAGCCCACCACAGCCCTTTCGGGGCCTCAGGATGACATCTGTGGCTCTTAGAAAAGTCTTCAGCCGCTTGAGGCAGGGCACCTTTCAGATGTTACTTTTTGTTGTTTCCTTTCTTTCCAGCCACGGGGGTTGGGATCGAAGGTGGAGTTTGCTATTTTACACAACCGACCTGCCTGCTTGCGTCATCCGAAAGCCAAGTTCCGCTCACAGAGGAAGTGAGAGGTGTCGGATTCGGTCATGGGGAACGCAGCTGGGCTGCCCCATGCGAGAGGCACTCAGCTGCACCGCGCTGAGGGTGGTGTCCCCGCACCTGGTCCCGACTGAGTCACCGCAGATGCATAGATGCAGCTTCCCTGTCAACAGGACCCTGTCATTGTCCCACACACGAAGCAGCCCCTAGAAGCCACAGTAAAAAAGGGAAAGGGAGGGGGATGGGCAAAGAGGAAAGCCGGCGGGAAGCAGGACTGTGGGAGGCCTGCCCCGTGCTCACATGGGTCATCTGAACCTCGCTTACTAATCTAGGTTTCCTGGGGTCCAAAGAGCTACAACTGGGGCCCCCTCTTTTATACAAAGAATACAGAAATATAAGAACAACGTTAAGCACAACAGTGAATATTTATTTAGAAGGTGGGGAGGGAAATCACAGCGCCCCGCAGTTTTGGGTCTCTGTTCGGTGGTGTCTGGAAGCACTTTGGCTGGGCTCCCTCCTCTGTGCTGCTGTCTCAATGCGGGGGGCGGGGGGGGCTGGCTTTTCAGCGTCAGGGATTAGGGTGCCACTGATGAGGCCTCATCCTGAAAGCTGTGGGCAGGTGTTCCTGATCTCCTAGGAGCCCTGTCCCTTATAAAAATTGAATGACAGTTCATGGAATTCATCTTGGAAGAACGCATAGATGCTCAGGTTCTCTAAACTTAGACGCCTCGTGCCTCTCTGGGGACCCAGGTGGGACTCCTTACCTACATTTCTCTCATTGCATTCCACATGGGGAGCGGCACAGACCCAGAGGGCAAGGAACTTGCTGAAGGTAATGTGGGGCCAAGACAGGACCCAGCCAGATTCCCTCCCTGCAGGCTGGCGGCCCTTCCTTTGTGCCCAAATACGGTCTCTGAGGAGGGAGAGCCTGACTTATGGCGCCTCCAACGGTTTTCTTGGGTTTTCTGTTCTTGTTCCCACAAACATTTTCACTTAATGTAGAAGGGGCAGAAATGGAGGCATTTAAAGCTAAAGACAGACAGGATAAAAGATGGTTGCAGTGTCTGAGAATAAATACACTGAGAAATACAAAGGAGATAGAGCAAGAGGTAAGAAGGGAAAGACAATAGGCAAATGACATGCAAAGCTTCCTGAGGAAACTTGGGGCTGTCCTGTTGGGTACTGGAGCCCTGAGGCCTGGGGAAACCCCGTTAAGAGCCCCATCCTCACCCTCCTTCCCAGCATGGGGCTGGAGTCTTCTCATTGCCCCGGGCTGAGTGTGGCTTCCTGGGCCTGCGCCCCTTTGCCGGGGGCCACTCTAGCCCCTCTCCCAAGGCTGCGCAGCTGCCTGCATACACCAGCTGACTGCAGCCAACGTGAGCCTCCCGGCACCTCCCTGCTCAGTGCCTGGCTGTTGTCTTTCTTGGTTTTGGATCGCTAGTTTTTCGGCCAGCCCCTACTGGACACAAAGCTCTGTGTGGGCAGGGCCTGGGTCCTTGGTGCCTTTGGGCTGGCACGTGGGGTTCCCACAATCACTCGCTGATTGAAATGAGTGGTGGCATCTGGTGGTTTCAACTGAGACTCCTGGAAAGCCTCTGGAATACGAAGGGAAGGGAGGTGCCCAGCCCTCTGAGTTAGTACTCCACTCAGCGGGCACCAAGCTCCACACGCTTCTGCTCTTCATGGCTCTACAGGTGCCACCGTTTTCCAGGAGCCCAAGCTGGGAAGGACCCCAAGCTGGGAAGGACCCCAGCCTCGGGCAGCAGCAGGTCCACCGGCCAGTGTGCTAACAGCTGTCAGCCAAGGCCAGGAGCAGGTGGCTGCTGGGTGTCCCCTGAAGGACCGCACTCCCCAGGATGATTAAGAGATTCTGAGACAGTTCCGCGTCCTGCTTTCCCCCCACTAACCTCCAGATAATGGAGTGTCTCCAGAGAATGAGCAATTATTCATACCCAAGTATTTTTTCTTTCATTCCATTTAGTTTGCAGGAGAGCGTATTAGTATTTTTCAACCTGACACCCACGACTTCATGACTGATGCTGCGAGTGAATGACTGTCTCCCAAGGGCCAGGGAGCCCTGAACTATTAATTGTTCTTTATCCTTTATCTTGTTTTTCTTAGTATTGGGCCGTAGGGTGATGAAAACACTCCAAGATACAACCTGTTTTCCTGGGGATCAAGGGTAGTAGGTGGAGAGTTGCCACCTGCTGGGCACCAGACCCCCCTTTGCTGCCAGCTGCCTTCTCTTCCTTCCCTTCTCTCCAGCAGGGAGGGAGCTGCCCAGCCAGTCTGACCACAGACAAGGAGGGCTTCCTGAACTCCCCTAGGCAGGTGGTGCCGGCTCCCATCTGCTCCTTGTTTCCTCTTAAGCACTCTCCGGCAGAGCAGCCTCCTCCCTTCCTCAGATGAAATAATCAGTAGGAAATGTTTTGCCTCTTAACAGACGCCAGGTACTTAGTTTTCTCGCACCAATCACCTTTCCAGTCAGATGAGAAACACGCCGTGATAGGGCACCTGGCGTTGGAAGACAGCTGATTGGTACTGAAGGGTGTGTGTGCATGTATGTGTGTGTGTGTAGCCGGAAGGGGGAAGGGAGGCTGCCCGTGTCTCATCCTCCCTGTCGCTCCGAGTGGCTTTCAGCAGTGCCGCACAGCCTCGGTGGATGTGAGCCGTCCTGCGGGCCAGGCTGCCTGGTCTCTGAGCAGCCTCCTTGCTGCCTTACTCAGCTGGTGACTCCGCCTTACATCACTGCGTCGTGGCTTTCACACTCTGTCTCTGTTCCAGAAAAGACTTGCTGTGTCATAGCTTCCCTCCTGCCAAGGCCAGCGCATCAGGAGAGCCACCACCCTGCAACTATGTTGTGCTCTCAGGTGAGTGGCAGGCATCACACGCCAGTGTGTGGGACTGGCAGTAAACTGGTGAGAGAATGCCTACGCGCAGAGACGCAGCTGGTCCTCATCGCAGTGCCTAGCTAGCGCTGGGCGCCAGCAGGGCAGGGCTCTGCACCGTCCTGTAGAATGAGTTACTCAATGCCCCAGGTCCCAGGGGTGTGAGATCCAGCTGCAGGGAGGTCCACATGCAACCTCTGCTGTGCATGGCCCAGCCGCAACGCTGGCTCTGCCCCGCACTAGCTGTTGAGGCTCCTACAAGCTACCTGAACTCTCTGTGTCCCTATTTCCTCACCTGTAAAGCGGGGATGACAATAATCATCATGTACAAAACAGTTACAGTGCTGCTTAGCACACAATAAGGACCACAGAAGTGTTTGCTGTTAAGACTAGAAAGATAGTCACGCACGGAATCGATTAGTACTTTAAGGCAGCAGCTGTGGACTTCCTCATGTGCAGGCATCAAGCCCCTGTCCTCCACCTGTGGAACCATCTGTTGCAGAGGTCAGCAAGCCTTTTCTGTCAAAGGTGAAACAGGAAATATTTCAGACTGCGCCCAGTCACAGTTTCTATCACACCTCCCCAACTTTGCCATTGTAGTGTGAGAGCAGCCATAGATGATATCTAAATAAGAGAGGGAGGCTGTGTTCTCATAAAGCTTTATTTACAAAACAAAAAACAAACAAAAAAAAAAAAAACAGAGGATGGTGCAGCACTTGCCCATCTCTGAACAATGCACCCCAAACCTGCAATTTAAAAGGGGAGGGGGGTGTTTAGCTCACATTTTCCAGAGGGCTCAGACCATGGCCCTGGCTCCAGTGCAGCACAACAGGAAGGCCTGGGGAAGGCCAGCTGTCATCCCAAGAGGCAGGGAGAAAAGAGGACCCAGAGCCAGAACACACCCTTCCAAGTCACTCCTATTGGCAATACAATACTCTATCATAATTCATTTTACAATAGCTCTGCCTCTTTAACAAGCCTGCCCAGATACCTGCTGTGAGACTTCACTTTCCTCTCTCTGGACTTGAAAGCACTGGGTTTGGAGGGAACTCAGTGCCTGGGCAGAATCTGGGTTTAAGCTCTTCATCTGCTGAACGCCATTGAGTAAAGCACTGAAGATCTCTGGAGCCTCACTCTACCCATCTGCAAAACAGGTATGACATTTCTTGCCTTGCTAACCTTTTAGGTAGGTTGCAAATCAAATAGGAACATAGGTGTAACCTGCAAATCCAAAAGCACTACACACTTGAAGTAGATCTTCCCAGCGTTCCTAGAATAGTGCTTAGTACTTTGTCACTGTTGACTGAACCAAACTCTATAAATATAGCTTTATTAAGTACATAATTTTGTTTTACACATATTAGTACAAGTCTATTATGTGTATTAATCTCCTTAGAAATCAATGGAGAACTCAAGAGACACTATACCTGGAGAGAGAAAAGACATTTGCTGAGGCAGATTCTGCAGAATTCTTGTCTACTAGAAATATAGTTCAGACTACAGTAAATCTGGATTGCCGTGACAGGAGTCAGACAGCTGCAGGCATAAAGGGCTAGAAATTTGGATTTGTTCCTTAGACTGATATGATAATAATCACAAACATGGTGGCTTAAGCCATTAGCAATGTGCACTCACAGTGCTGGGAGTCAGAGGTCTGAAAAGAAGGTGTTGCCATGGTTCCGTTCCTTCCAAAGGCTTCAGGGAGAATCTGTTTCTTGCTTCCTCTAGCTGCTGGTGGGCGGCAGCATTTCTCGACTTGTAGCCCCATTGCGCCTGTCTTTCTCTTCATCTTGACATCATCTTCTACTGTTCTCTGTGTCTTTTTCTCTTTTGTCTCTTATAGGGATAGTTATCATTTGATTTAAGGCCCATCTGGATTATAGGGGATGGCCTTATCTCTAGATCTTTATTGTAATTATATCTGCAAAGCCCCCTTTTCATAAGTTCCAAGGACTTGAATATATATATATGTTCATATATATGTTCATATATCTTTACAGATATCCTTCTTCAACCCATTATAGTATCATTTTCACTTTACTTCTATCTAAAATATTTCCTATGTCACTGAACAGTCCTAGAAACATGATTTCTCATAGCTACTTATGTTCTACATTATATAACAAACTTAGTTTTTTTTTTTTTTTTGCGGTACTAGGGATTGAACTCAGGACCCTGTGCTTGCCAGGCAAGCGCTTATTCTACTGCAATCTCTCCCCAGCCCTCATTTTCTTCTTGTTAGATGTTTAGATCTTATGATTTGCCGCTCTTATACTAAGGATACCTTGCACAGCTTTGGAGCCAGGTGTTCTGAGAAGAAATTCTGGTTCTGCCATTTAGCAGGAGGATGACCACAGTCAGGTTTAATCAACCTCCTCGTGCCCAAACTGTGAGCCAAATAAGCCTCAGACTTCTCATCTGTAAAGTGAAGATCATAATGCTTATCTCATGGGGTGACTCTGAGGGTCAGATCAAAGAGTACATCAAGTGGCCAGTGGCACAGCACCTGGCACACTTGCCTGTGTAACGTGCTTAGTCACCTGCAGCTGTTCGTATTTTATTCCTCTCAGTGCCACTGCAGCTGATTTCCTCAGATGGATTTGCAGATGTGCTCTTCCTGAGTCAAGGTGTACGCATAGTTTCAAGGTTCTTGATTTGTGCTATCAGGTGTGTGCCACAACAAGGACAGGTGGAGACACTAAGCCTTGACCAATCCCGCGTAGTAACTACAACCCGCCACCTCTAGCAGCCACCTTGATCAGTGGACAAGGATTTTATGCATTATGAAACTGGAACCAGGCCTCAAAAAGGCCTATACTTTACTTGAAGCAACCGACTCATGCATAAAATAAGATCAAAAAATGGGCTTCGTAGGGCCAGCAGTATAGTTCAGCGGACTATGTGCCTGCTTTGGCAAGCACAGTGACCAGGCTTTGATCCCTGGTCCCTCATGCTACACCAGCTCCGTGCCCAGGGGGTGCTGAGCAGGTGACGGAGTCCAGGCGTGTTGGCGCATGCCTGTAATCCCAGTGCTGGGAAGCTGAAAACAGGAGGATCACTATGAGTCTGAGCTGCACAGTGAGACCCTGCACCAAAAACAAATGAAAAAAAAGGGGGGGGGGGATTCATTAAATCAATAAATGTTTCTTGAACACCTACTGTGTACTCACTACTGTCCTAGACGAACCTCATTCAATAACAGGCAGGGTCTTCATCCTCATGCAGCTTATAATCTTGGGTCAGGACTAAGTCACAGCACGTTGTTTCTGCAGCACAATTCTGGGAAAGTAGAGACCCAGGGAGACCAGGTCAGTGAGGAGATCTCAAGAGGATAGGGGGATATAGAGTCATTACTTGTTTTGCCAAGATATGTTACATAGAGAAAAAGGCTTGAGTCTTTCAAATATTATTAGGCAAGGCTAAAATAACTTCATTGTGGGAGCATTTTCCTTCTCTGTGTGCAGTCTAAGTGCATATTTTGTGCTCTTAGGAATAGCTTCCTGAAGCTATGTAAAGAATGTAGCAATAACCTCTAGTAAGAATTAAAAAAAAAAAAAAGGATGGGGACCCAGAAATTGAATGGAAAAAGGAGTGAGGATGATAAATGGGTGTGCACAGAGGCTTGCAACTCACAGCCCTAGATGGCTTATCTCAGAAAGGTAGGGAAGGGGAGAGGGCTGGAGGTTCCACACAAAAGGCGGACAGTCTTGAGCATTGGCTGGCAGAAGAAGTCATTTGTTTTGCTTTTTATTTACTGGCAGAACCGGGGATTGAACTCAGGCCCTTGCACTTGCCAGGCAAGCGCTTATTCTACTGAGCTATATCCCCAGCTCCCTTGTTTTGCTTTAGAAAACCAGAGGCTCAGACTTTCCTCAGCAGGGAAAGGCTAATGAAAGTCATTTAGGAAGAGTGGAAGGGGCTGGGTGGGCCACACCTGGTGTCAGAATATCAGTTGGGCTTTGGTCTTGCAGGGCTTGGAGCTATACACTTTGTCCTATTTCACAAGCAAGGGTATGACAGCATGCCTTGGTGGCCAAGTTCATGCTGCCCAGCAAACAGAAGCCCAGGTTCCTGTCCTATGTCCTCCTCAGGCCCAACACTGAGTGTTCAGCAAGCTCTGAGCTCCCCTGAAAGGTTTCCATTGCCTTCTAGGGCCTTGTGGTTGATCCAATTCTAGTTGTTTTGGTCCCAAGCTTGTTAACCTGGTGTTTGTTATTAGCTTTCTGAGTCACAAGCATCCTCAGACCAGTGACTCTTCCAGAAATTTCTTCTGTTTCCCTCAAGGAATGGTATCTAACAACAGCTCTGTGACCCCTTTGGTGATTAATATGTTATTTTGGGGTACAGAGGAAGGGGATCATGCTCCCCACCCTGGCATGGTCCCATCAGTGGTGGCAAAAACTGGGGAACAGGGAGAGGAGGACCCTGAAGGACTAAGAAGGGATTCCATATGTGCAGAGACTTCCTCTAAGCCCACCTGCAGCCCAGTCCTGAGTCCCAAGCACAGTTGGCAGAAGTTAAGCAGGTGACTCAGTGGCCAT
The DNA here is from genome assembly GCF_000260255.1 of Octodon degus. Taxonomy (NCBI): domain Eukaryota; kingdom Metazoa; phylum Chordata; class Mammalia; order Rodentia; family Octodontidae; genus Octodon; species Octodon degus. The sequence continues at coordinate 10,526,738 of NW_004524618.1, read as the reverse complement.
AGGCAAAGCCACTTCCTGAGTTCCTCCACTGGACTCATAGAGTGCCCTACTGGGACATATTATAGTTACCTTGCAGAGGGACAAGGGCAAACCTACTGAGGCCACCACATGGAGCCCCAGAGTCTGGACCTCAGGGCTTCGCTCCAGTGAGGAAAGCAACTCCCATCAATCCTAAGGGATTGGAAAGGCCCAGGTGAATCAGAGCTTGCGATGCCCTACATTATGGAGAGGGACGGTGATGCCCAAAGCCTCTGTCAGGGGCTGGGTCAGAGCAGCCTCAGCATGCAAACCTCCTGTACCCAGACCTCACCACTATGCCAGCTTCTGAAGGCTGGTCTGTCCTGGAAAGTGATTTTTACCAATGCAACTATAAGTGAGCACATCCTTCTTTCATCTAAAGCTAGCAAGTTTTTCAAATAGGTTAAAAAAAAAATCAGTGGATCCATTTAAATCTCAAACAGAAATAATTCAAGCTGAGTGTGATAGCAAATACCTGTAATCCATGCACTTGAGAGGCTGAAGCAAGAGGATCATGAGTTCAAAGCCAGCCTTGGCATTTTAGTAAGACCTTGACTGATTAGTAAATATAAATAAAGTGAACTGGATTTATTGCTATGTGATAAAAGCTCAGACTGGAGTAAGAGCTGTAGATACAACCGTGAGCTAGGTGAGCTGGGCACCTTCTCCACCTGGGCTCATGGCAGGAGGTGTAGAGGTAGGGCAGGGGGAGGAGAGGGGTCCGATAGTGCACAGAAAAGCACGGGAAAAGGGACAAAAAACATGTGTTGGGTGGCCTCTTTGCCTAATGGTGCTGGAAAAGCCGGGTATCCTCATGTAAAAGATCAAAACTAGATCCATCTCTCACCCTGAACAAAAATCACTTGAAAATCAATCAAAGACCTGGGTAGAATAAGGCCTGAGTCTTTGAAACTGCAGAAGAAAACAGGAGAAACATCGAACTATAGGTGTAGGCCAAGACTTTCCCCAGCAGAACTCCCACAGCACAGGCAGGGCAGCAGGCACTGACAACTAGGACTACATGAGTCCAAGTTCCCACACAGCAAAGGACACAGCAAGGTGAAGAGACAACCTCCTGGTGGGAGAAGCTCCTCACCAGCTGCTGATGACAGAAGACTGAAGTCCAGAATACATAAAGAGCTCAAGAACCCCACACCAAACCAAACCGTACAAACAAAACTCAATCAATAAATGGGGCAATAGGGGCCAGAGAGATGGCTCGGTGGAATAAGTGTTTCCCCGGCAAGCACAAGGGCCTGAGTTCAATCCCCAGTTCTGCCAATAAATAAATAAGGCGATGAATTGAACATTTCTCATAAGAAGAGGTATAACTGGCCAGTAAATGTAAAAAAAAAAAACAAAAACATACCTCAACATATTTAGCCATAAGGGAAATACAAATCCACACTACACCGATCTTCCATCCCACCCCAGTCAGAACAGCTGTCATCAAGAAGATAAAACTCCATAAATTCTGGTGAGGGTGCAGGAAGAAGGAATTCTCTGCACCGTCGGTGGGAATGCAAACTCATACAGCCATGACCGAAATCAGTGTAGTGAGTTCTTAAAAAATTAAAAATAGGGCTACCGGGCTGGTGAGATGGCTCAGTGGTCTAAAGCACCTACTTGGAACAAGCCTGGCAGACACAGGGACCACGGTTCGATCCCCCAGCACCACAAGCCAGCCAGCCCCGCCCCCTGGTGGGCTGAACTGGCCACACACACAAATAAATAAATAAAATTTAAAAAAAAAAATAGGGCTACCATTTGACCCAGCTATATGGGCCTTGGTAGAAATTGCAACAAAATTAAAGTCAGCATACAGTAGTGATGTTTATCTACCCGTCTTTATGGTGGTGCAATTTGCAATAGGCAAGCTGTGGAAATAACCTAAGTGCTCATCAATAGGGGAATGGATAAAGAAATATGGCACAAGCACACCCTGGAGATTCTTTCAGCCATAAAGAAGAAAAAAACAACATGGCACGTGCAGGAAAACTGATGAAACTGGAAACCATCATAGTAAGCAAAATAAGCCAGACACAAAAGGTCAGATATTTCATGTTTTCTCTTATATGTTCAATCTTAAAAGAGAGAGAGGAGGCACAGGGCCTGGGGTTTGATCCCCAGGGCTGCCATGCCAGCCCTGCCCCCAGGGCATGTTGAGACCTGGATTGAGATTGGGCATGGTGGCGCGCACCTGTAATCCCAGCACTTGGGAGGCTGTAAGCAGGAGAATTACTATGAGTCCAAGCTAGTAGTGAGACCCTGAACACTCTGTAGAACCTTCCCTAAAATACAAAAAAGAGAGAAAGAGAGACAGACAGACAGAAAGACAGACAGACTGACTGACTGACTGACTGACTGACTGACTGACTGACTGACTGACTGACTGAGAAGAGGACCAGGGGGAGGGAAGTGGAAGAAGGATATAGAGACTGAGATTCTCAGAGTCTAAAGGTCTGCTATGTGCATGTGCTGAATCTACCAAACGAACCCTTTTTTCTGTATAACTAATAAGCACTGAAAAGAGTTGGGGTAAAAGCTGTGAAGGAAGAGCGCGTGTGACAAGAGCCAGCCCTCCAGAGCGGTCAGGAAGGGCCTCCTCGCAGAGTGAATTAAATGGGGGAGCTGGGAAGGCACTGCAGGAAGAGGAGCCAGAATTTGTGCAGACCTGAGGGACAGGGTTGAGGACAGGAAAGGCGCGCTGGGAAAGGGTGCCCCAGAGAGAGGGTGGAGGGATGAGAGGGCAGGCAGCCTTGTCTGAGAGTCTTGCTGTTTCCTTTAGAGAAAGGGAAAGGAGGGGAGAAAAATTAAGGTCATTAAAAATGGAGGGGTAAAAAATATGCCCCCCCATCAAGTAAAATTTGGAGTCATTAATTTTGGAGCAGGTCAGATAAGCGATAGTAGAGCAGGCCTGTGAAAGGCAAAAGGCACGGTAGGAGCTGTGGCCCACTCAAGGACATAGAGGTACATGTCACACACAAGCACATCGCATTTGACATAGGTCTGGACCTGTTCCTCACCACACGAACTCTGCCTAAGAGCTTCTGATTTTAAAGAAACAGCTGCCTGGCAAGAAAGGGTGTGGCTGCGACTTGCTCACCCACAGGGCCTTGGCAGCACCAGGAGAGCCCTTCCGGGCTGGCTTCCTCTCCAGGCTGGCAGAGCACCCTCTCTTTTCTCATGCCTCTCCAGCTTTCTTGCAGGGGCTCACCTGTCCCCAGGGCTGCACACTCTCCCCAAAATCAGAGCAGGGCCAGGATGGCGACTGGTAACTTAGGGATGATGAGATAGGGAAAGGGCCCCCGGGCAGCCATCCTTGCTGAGGAGGACTGGCCCACCGGCTGGGGTAGCCCTGGTCCTCCGAGCTCAGTGTGGTGGCCACTCAGCTCAAATAGGCCAGAGCCAGGGAGATCAACCTCAGTTGCCATGAAGGAGGACTCTTCCTCTCCTGCTGGACTGTAGCACTAGAGGACCTGAGGGTGGGGTGCCATGGGTGTCTTGTCCACATGGTCAGGATGGAGCCAGAGCATGTGAGGCACAGCCAGGGCAGAAGCTGAGCCAGGTGACACCATCTGAGCCTTTGAATCGAGTTACACCTAAGCTGGCCCTACCCCAGGGACTTCGAAATTATGGGAGACAACCAGTACCAGTTTTCCCTAAGTCAGTCAGAGTTAGGTGTTTTCACTCTCTAGTCATCATCTATCCAAACAAAAAGCCATGTGGTTGGTTCTAGCATATGGCTCTGCAGAATCTGTGCCATTATTTTATAGTCACATCTTATTATATCTGTATGATACCTTGGACTTAGAACACATGACCAACGTGCCACCACATTTCCTCCAGGCCACTCTTAGGGGAGCTTTCTCACATCACCTCCACATTACAGCGACTGCAGTAGCGGATCGAGGAGCCCCAGCCCTCAGCAGACACTGCCAAGACCTCCCCAGTGTCCCAATCCTCCTTTCTTCAAAGGAGTAACACATTACAAGGGCTGCCCTAGGAAACTCTATCTGGAGAAGGACGAACAAAACAGCCCATCACTGGAGCCTCGTCTATAATAACCAAAAACTGGGAAACCCCTAACTGTTCACCGTGGAACCCCACACAACGGAAGAGGAGAAGGCCCTTACCAAAGCAGATCTAAGCGTCCATGTGTGTGTAGCTGCCAAGAAACACACTTTAGAGGAAGGGCAAACACTGGGTGAAGTATGTTAATGCCTGAGGTTTTAAGAAAGCGTACGCTTAATCTTGCACAAGCAGAAACTGGTGCCAGTGTCACTTCTGGAAGAGGGACAAGGGGCTGGATTCAGGGATGGAAACCAAAATCAGGATTTCTTTTCACGATGTATACTTTTTTTATCTTCTTAGTTTTGTGTATTGTGTATATTTTGCCTATTTCATAAGTCTTTTTTTTTTTTTTTTTTTTTTAAGAAGAAACAGTAACAACTACCCAAATAACTCCATTTCAGTGTGAAGGCATCCCAGGGCTTCTCAGGAGTCTCTTGACTTTTGTCCAAAGTTCATCTGTGACCTTCTAGAAGTTGGAGCTGTAACCTTTTCCACCTGGATGCTGATTTGCTCTGTGTGTGTGTGCATGGGGAGGGGGAGTTAGAGGTACAGATGAGGGGTCAAATTGGACGGTTCCAAAAACAAAGAATCTACAGAAGGCTTGGGAGCAACTAGGCAGAATGCACAGGAAATATTCTGGGGAGAAGAGAAGCAGCCCAAAGATGTGGCCAAGGAGCAAGGCTGCAGGCATCAGGGGTTGGCAAGAAAAAAAGCAGCAGCCGGTTATGTTTCCGAGGGAAGGGAAGGCCCCCACTATTCTTGCAGTATTCACCGTCCTGGCACTGACATCCTGTGGAACTGCTATCCAGTCATGCATGTGGGCTGAGTCCACTGGGTCAGGGCCACCGCCTCAGCACCTCAGACTCCAAGGGAACCTTTCCTTTGGTTTTGTTTTTGGGTTTTTTTTTCTTTGGCAGAACCGGGGATTGAACTCAGGCCCTTGCGCTTGCCAGGCAAGCACTTATTCCACTGAGCCATCTCCCTGGCCTCAAGGGAACCTTATTTTGGACAAGAGTTTGTGGCTTGAGAAAACCCATATAACCAAAAAACAATAAAAAGTACTCTAAGCTCAGAAAGAGGGAACAAAGGAATTAAGAATCCAGGAAATAGGATCTCCTGGGCCTCGCACCATCTGGGCTCCCCAAGGAGGTGGTGTGAGGAACCAAGTGTCCCCAGCTGGGGAGCTGAGCAAACGGTCCAAGAAGAGCAGGCACCGGCCTCGAGGAGCCAAGGGACCAGGAGACCTGGCGGGAACAAAGGCCCAGAGACTGAACACTTCTGACAACAGTATCAGCCACACCCACAGTGGATAGAAGAGGGCAAGACTGGCAGGAGGGAGCCCCTGGGCTGCACCAGGCCTGATGACAGACCTTCTCTTGTCCCCACGATGCCTGGCCACCAAAGAACTGCAAGCTCTGCAGACAGCAATAGCTCCAGCAGTGGGATGCTACTGAATTTATGGAGCACCCTCCATCCAGGGCCCTGCATTTGACGGGGCATAGCCATGCAGGACTGACGAGATGTGCAGCTCACTTGATGGTCATTACTGCTGTTTCCGATTCCAGAATTTAAAGCCAACTTGGCTTACGTATGCACCCTGTTGGTGGGCACTTGGCTTTTTTTTTTTTTCCCAATGATCACAAACCAAGCTGCCATGAACAGTCCTATCCTCAACACTATGTTTGCATGCACTGCTGTTGGCTCCTAAAACCAGGACAGGCAGGACTGCTGCTCGATATTCGGTTCAGTGGACACTGCCATGTCATCGTCAAGGCTTCGGCAGGTTTCCACGTGCGCCAGAGCACACTCCTGACCCCAGCATCCTCAGCAGCCTTTGGATCGTGAGGCTTTCTCACTTTGTGTTGGCCCGGTAGCCCTACAGCCTTTGCTGTCACTGTTTGTGGAGCTGGGGATCCAACCGCGGGTATTACTCATGCCAGGCAAGTATTCTACCACTGAGCTACAGCCCCTGTCCTGCTGTGGCTCTAATATTCCTCTCCTTGTGTTGGCACAGTCAGTGCTTTGCCAGTGTTCAGCAGCACTGGCACTTTCTGGAGTAAAGTGACTGTCTATAGGGATTACAGTTTACATGGAAAATGTCCCCCCAAGGCGCTCACACACGGAGCTTTTGGAAGGTGACTGAAGCATGGGAGCTGTTACGGCGTGTGTCTCAAGATCCCTCCAGGGCCTCATGGGGTCACAGGTGGGGCTTTTCCAGAGGTGGCTGGATCTAGAGTGTGTGACACTGGATTGATTCATGGTGCAATGCTAGGCCCAAGGGCTCTAGGATTAAGGGTGTGAGTGCTCCCTGCCGTAGATAGCCCAGGTAACATATAAGGGATAGAAAGAGCTGTGGTCAGGCCTCGCCTGTTTTGTTATCTTCTGCCTGCCATGAACAACTGCTCCTCACCACCCTGCCTTGGAGTCAGCCAGTTATGGGCTGAAAGCTCTACAAAGTTAGAGCTCAGTAAACTTTACCCCTGTAGCTTTGGGTGTCAGGTATGAGAAAAGTAACTAAGACAAGAGCCATGTGCTGACTTGCTGGTGGGCGCTGGGGCCTGGCTGAGGCGGCGGATCCCTGGGGTGTGACTTGGAAGCTTCCAAGCCCTGGCTCCTTGCTTCTCTCTGGCCTCCTGGCTGCTGTGATGGGAGCAGCTCTCCTCCAGGCCCTGCCTCCATGTTGTTCCTGCCTCCCATGTTTCATTCCTTGGAGCCAGCCAACCACGGAATGAAAACATGAATCAAAAATAAACCTCTCTTCCTTGAAGTTGTAGGTGTCAGATATTTTGTCCTGGCAACGAAGAAACTGACTCAATGTTTTACCCATTTTTGTTCGAATCTGTTCTTATAACTCCTTTGATAGTTAATGTGTCACGAATCATTGCCCTTCGTTTGGGGGACTTGTTTTTTAATCCTTTATGTGTCTTTTCATGAAAAGACTTTACATCTGTTGATGTTTTCTACCCCATTGTTTCTTGGATTCTTTGCAGATAATTGACCAATATTTGTTTTCATTTCCATTCGCAGCAGATTAATATGTTCTAAAATAAAATAATTTTCCCAAAATAAGTTAAAAACCACCCCCTCAAAACAACAGTAAGGCAACTGCTGTGGAAATCGTGCTGCGTCTTCTGGACTTTGGCTCTTAATACTCACAGGTTTTTTGGTTTTGTTTTTTTTTTTTTTTTCAAGTAAAGCACCTGTATTGAGCTAGCCATATTTAGACACTCGGCAGATGCTTTAGAATCTAGAAGGAAGAGGATAAAAATATCACACAGGCCCGAAATGCTGAAAATGGAGCATGAAAGAAAAGAAAACGGAGCTGGCAGAAGAGCATAGAGAAGAGCAACACCAGCATGCCAGGACAACGACAAAATGCCCTCCTGCACAAAGTCTGAATGCAACCAGCTTAAGAATGGAATGCATTCTGCCCTGGCACATTTCTTACCATACGAGATGCTCTACCGGAACCACATGCTAGGAACACAGTGATCTTCCTCATTTACATGCCAGTACCCAGGATGCTCTAGGGCGTCATAATTTTGAGGAAGAACTCTGCTAGCAGCGTCAGAGTTTGGAAGGCACAGCAGATTAATTTTAGATACGGCAAGATCATCTATCGACTTGTTCACAGGATTCTTCATTAAAGTTTTGGTTTTATAACACCCAATGTCGATTAATTTGCCCAGATGGTTTCTGGAACATTCTCTAAAATTTCGAGCTTTATGGGCATTAACTCAGAATAGTCTATTTCAAACAGTTCTCCTTCCAAAGCCACAGGACACATTAACCTTATGCTGAGCTCATCTCTGGCCTAGTTTCCATAATCAAAGATAGAGACAGAGATAGACACAGAGACAGGGACAGGGACGGAGAGAAAAGGGAATCAGACAGAGACCAATAGGAAAAAAGAGTACATTATGTAGGTTATGTTTTCACTTGTAAGCATTACCTATTTATTCATTTTTCTTCTTTTTCTGTGGTCCTGAGGATCAAACTCAGAGAGCCTTTATACTGAGCTATGCCTTTAGCCCTGTTTTTCCTTCCCTCTCATTTACTTTTTTTTTTTTTAAATTAAGATAGAGTCTTACTAAGTTGTCTAGGCTGGGCTTGAATTTGTAGCCCACCTGCCTCCCACAGTGCTGGGATTAAAGGTATGTGTCACCCCTCATTCTTTAAAATTTCCTTTCCATCAGACTCTGATCAGTCAGATAACTGGCATAAAATTTGATAATTAAAAATAGTGAATCTTTCCTGACTCACCTTAGTTTCCCAGTGTCTGGCTTTCAGTCTGCAGAGCAATGGGGATGAAGAGATAAGTAACTCCAAGGCCTACAGCATCACACATGCTCAGAGTGTGCACAGACGTTTACGTGAGTGTCGAATACGTGGGTGCGTCATGTGTTTGCTGCATTTGTGAGTCTGGTGAGTGGTATGAATGTGTGTTGTGTGTCGTATGTAACCTACAGGTTTATGCTGAGTTGTGTACCTGTTGGGTATTTGTATTGAGCATGTGTGTGTCTAGTGTATGGGTTCATGTGCATGCTAAGCTGTATCTGGTAGGCATATGTTATGGTTGGCGTCCAGTTGTGCCCCCAAAGCCTCATGCAGTCATGGGGTGGGTGGGTTTCTAGAATTTGTGATTAATTCATGATCCAATGCTGGGATTATGGGTGTGAGCGCTATACCCACCCTGCGGCAGATAGCCTGGATGCAATGTAAGCAAGGGAGGGAGGCTTGCTGCTGCTGCTGCTGCTGCTGCTGCTGCTGCTGCTGCTGCTGCTGCTGCTGCTGTTCCTCCCTTCTTTTTGCTTCTGTTTTTGTTTTTGTCTTTGTCTTTGTTTTTGGTGGGACCTGGGATTGAACTCAGGACCTTGTGCTTGCCAGGCAAGCACTTACTTCACTATCTCCCCAGCCCTACTTCTCCCATTTTGCTCTTGCTGTTTTGCTGTTTTCTGCCACCATCAACAGCTGCCCTCTGCCATGTGCCACTCTGCCTTGGAACTAGCTGAGTATGGACCGAAACCTCCAGGAACTATGAGCTAAATAAATCTTTCCTTCATTTTGAGTGTTGGGTATTTGTCCCAGTAGTGAGAGAGGAGTAACTGAGACAAAATTTGGTGCCAGAGAGGTGGGGTTGTTGCTGTGAATACCTGACCATGTGGATTACGGAGCTTTTGGGAATGGCTTATGGGGAAAGATAGGAAAGATTAGACACACAACTAAAACACAATGTGTCATAGAAATAAAATGGTCTGTATATGGGAAAATTCTCAAGATTTTGTTTAGCTACCAAAAAATACATCTATTGACAGTGTTCTGTTTCTCCCCTGGAAGGCAGACACATGAGCACTTACGCCAAGCTAAATCACTGAGCCACACTTCTGACTTGCATGTTTTCTCTGTGCTTGTTATACTGGGCAGTAAAAGGCTTACAAGTAGCCCTGAGCTGCCTCGTTGATGTTAGACTGGGTGTGATCACCCCGTTTCAAGAACAGCGGCCCACGTTAGGAATTCCCAGACCTGGCCAGCCATCAGAGCTTGTGAAATGAAGACGTCCGCTCATGGCCCAGGGACTCAGCATCCCCTGGCCGGGAGCCCAGAGCTTGCATCACCGAGAGATCCCGTGACAGCGCCGCTCACTCACGCCTGGGGGCCGCCAGCCTCAAGTAGCTGGTTCAGTTAAAGTCCACGTCTTTGAGCGGTTGGTTCCTATGGCCTGTGGCGGTGTGCAGCCCGTGAGACAGAGGGCTGTTCACTCCCTGGTGTCGGGTGTACCCTGATCCTGCGCGGAACACTGCACCTAACTGCATCCTCTACCTTTTATCTCTCCACTGCTTCGAACCACAGACAGAAAAAAATACATGCAAATATAGCCTGGTATAAGACAACCTTTCGACTTCATGGTGAAGTGATCACAAAATCCATGGCTTTCTTCCTTCACTGCTTTTCCCTCCGGACACCTAATGGAGGAAGACCTGGGAGACGGCCTAGTCAGGGAGCTGGAGCGTGTGGGGGCCTCAGGCAGCAGCCGGGGCCCTGAAATAGACGCAGAGGTGCCGGGCCTGGGTCCCGCCGAGGGCCGCGGCAGGGCCCGGGGTGCGGGAGGGGCGCTGTCCACGCTCACGCAGGCTCTAGAGCCAGCAGAGATGCCGCAGTGCGGGAGGCTGCCGCGGAGGGGAAGGGCGGAAGCCCCCAGCTGCGGGCAGAGGCGGAGTCCACCTGTGCTCTCCTCCACTGGCCTCCCGAGCCTGGCTCCGCGCGTGTCGCTTCCCCTCGTGCTCCAACCAGGCAAAATACACTCACTGAGGGCTTCCGTTTGCAGCCCTCCACTGAGAAGAAAGGCGCAGTTCCGGGCTTGCTTCGCCATTGGAATCCGAGGAATGCACAAGAAAAGCAGCCCTGCCTCTGGGCAGAGCCCTCTACTAGATTTGACTCACCCTTGACAGTTTCTTGTGGGTTCCCCTCTCCTTCGCAGTGACACAGGGGAGTAAGGTGACTCACGCGCGAGCAGTGAAAGAAAAATAGATCCCCAAATGCCTTCCATTATGCGAAAGCCCTGTGTCACCCGCTGTGGCCGCAGGGGGCGTGGACCTCGTGCATTACACAGAAGAGTCAGAGCACCTGACTGCCTCTCCTGCCGGCTGTTTGTGGTTCTAACAGTCCCAGCACCGGAATGACTCAAATGGGAGGTTCGTTGCAGGCCCGCCTGGGCTACATGGTGACACCTTGTAACAGGGAATCAAACAATCCCTTCTGGCGATCTCATTCAGCTGTTCCCTAAGCCAGGCAAGAGGCCAACAAATAGAACTATTTTCTGCTAACTTTGTGCTGTCTCTCCCAACCAAGAGTAAAGACGGGGAATGGCTATTCTGTGCCTGTTGTATGCCATGTATGGGGCAAAGTCTGTCCGTGGATCCTGTTATCTACTTCACGTGCTCGTGCATGTATCCACACACACACACACACACACACACACACACACACACACCCCTCGCGGTGGTGGGATATTTTAGTATCTCCTTCCACAAAGGAGGAAAAACTAAGGTTCAGGAAGTTTCCGCAACGTGCCCAGGGTTCCCGGGTTAGTGCGCGGCACAGACCAAGGCAGACTGCAGAAAACGGCTCCAAAGGAACACCACCATCAGAGTAGACTGCTTGGTTCACCCCATTTAAACAATGAACTAACATACCGAACAATTTCTGCTGCTCCATTTGCTTTGTTTTACAGACTAGCCAGGGCTTATCCCAGAGGCGAGACTCCTGATTGCTAGCCCCAGACTCCTAAAGCATTTGTTGTTGTTGTTGTTGTTGTTGTTGTTGTTGTTGTTGTTGTTGTTACTGTCTAAAAGGAGGAAACAGGGTTGTAGGTACTGCCAGCTTCAGGGGCTTGTTGACAAGCCCCAGGTAATAACCTCACCGCCTGTCCTAGCCTTACAGAAACTTACACGTCCCCTACTTCTCGCTCTGCAGTTTAAAACATACATATCAATTCCAACATAACAGCATGCGGTCCCCTTCTGGAACTGACATTGCTCTCCCCCATCCAGGAAAAACCAGGCTAGGCAGAAAGGGAAATGTCTGTCTCAATGGTATTTTCTGATTCTGCTTATTGATTTTTTAAAAAACAACACTACTGCTTGAGCACGTAGCCACCTCAGCAGCAGCAGCTCTTCGCCTGCACTCGCACTACTTCCCAGCTGCCTTGCGGCTGACAAGAGGACCACGGAGACGCCAGCTGTGAATGTGAGCGCATCCTCTTCCGTCCAGGTCAGGAAGGGGGAGGTGCTCAGCGGCCTGCAGCAGCGCAAGTGGGGAAACTGGGGGTGGAGGCATATGGAGGAGAGAAGACTCCGGAGAATACCTGGCTTAATGTGTCTGTTCACAGGTGAGAAAAGTGAGGCCCAGAGAGGTCAGGTGAGTCACCTGGGATCACACAGCTGGTCACCTTCAGCGCTAGGACTGAAGCCCCGGCCTCCCGTTTTAGTAGTTATCTGTAAAAATTTGGTTGGCATATGCACAGGAAAATGTACACAGCAGCATCTGGCTTCCGTGATTGTCCTCACACATTCACGTCAGTATAACGCCCGCACAGGTCAAGAAAAGACCATCTCTAGCACCTACCAGCTACTCTGATGCTCCCCGTTCCTTCCTTTGTATGCTTTCTCTTCAAAGGTAGCCGTGGTCCTGGCTTCTGACACCACAGGTTACTTTGGCTTGCCAGTGTGCTTTGAATAAAGAGCTGTTTTGTGTGAAGCTTAGCTATTTGGACCTAAAAAATGAACTTTCTTTTTTGTGAGGTGTGTTAGGTGGGACACACTAGCAAAGCCTGTCCCCATGACATAGTCTTTCTGAGTCTGTTGGGGGGGGCCGCAGGGGGACAGTGACATTTACCACACAGAGCCACTGTGAAGATTCATGAGTTGGTCTACATGAGAGGTGCTCAGGGTAGAGCATTTAGTAAGAGATTTTTTTTTTTTTTTTTGGTAAGAGAAATCTTAACTATCACTGCAAATGTAAAGCTTAGTTACTTTTTACTCGTTGCTGGGACAAATACCCGACACTCAAAATGAAGGAAGGAAAGGTTTATTTAGCTCACAATTACTGGAGGGTTCAGTCCATATTCCGTTGGCTCCAAGGCAAACAGCAGTTCATGCAGCAGAAAACAATGAAGAGCAGAGGAGGAGCAGCAGCTGCGGCGGCGTCCATCAAGCCTCTCTCTTCCTTCTGCGCTGACAGACCAGCGCTCCACAGTGAGGATGGGAGCTCCTCCAAAGTGGCGCGGCTGCCAAGATCAAGCTCCTCCAAAGACTGAGACTTCTCCACGGAAGGGGGGCTGACGGCAGGAAACCAGGCAGGGTGGCTTCCTGCCTTTCTCAATTCCTGGGCCCTGCCCACCTACAAGGCTAGGCCCCCATGCTGAGATCTGGGGGAGCTGACTCAGCCAAGTTGACACAATGTATCAACTAACACAAAAGCAGAGAATTAAAAAGTCTACAAAGTAAACTCTATGCCCATTAATGAATATAGTGTCTTCTCTGAGGGTGATAAATATGTTCTAGAGCTCACAGCAGTGGTGGTCATAGAGCATTGTGAATATACCAAATGTACTTTTCAATGGTTAAATGTTATATTACTTTCACCTCAGTAAAAAGCCTCATTACTTAAGATGCGTGTATTTCATTGTATGCACATTTAAAGTAAAAATACACCATAAAAATAACACCACAAAAGGCCAGTATATGCCTACCAAGGGCTCATCAACATGTCCCACGTGTCCGCATGGCCCTCTGCACCCACTGTGAAGCCCAGGGTTGCACCTGATGCTGCCCTCCAGCTCCCTTCTTGCACTCAGATTTCATCCTCACTGCTGCACAGAAAGGCCCGTGCCAAGGCCACCTGGCCACAGGCAGCAGTCAGTTCTCTATCCTTATCTTCGTCAACCTTTAGGGGACTTGCTCTACCTCATGACGCCATGTTGGCCTCCTTCCTCACTGGCTCTTCCCCATTCTCATTTGTTTCTTATCTCCTCTGAGTGGGGCAGACCCCAGGGCTGTCTCTATGACCATTTCTCCTGTCTGTCACCTGGGTGCCTTCATCTTGTCCCTCTCTATGTCTGTGACTTGCTGCTAAGTACCTTCAGACTAAACACTGCCCGTGAAGCTCAGGCATGCCTTCTCTATGGCCCACTTGAGGTATATCCACTTGGGCATCTCTCACAGCTCAGACACAAGTATGGATTCCTCCCTACCCTGATGAGGCCTTCTCATTTTTGTAAACAATGCTATCATTCTCAACTGCTCAGACTAAAACTTAGTCATCGTGCCTGAATCATCATCTCTGTTCCTCATACCTCACTTCTAACCCACAATACATCCCCTCGACCCTGCCTTCAAAATGTGTCAGGAGTACAACGCTTTCCTTCTGCTCCATCTGCTCTGCTCTGACTGAGCACCAGATATCTCCCTCGTCTCCTGCCTGGGTGACTACATCATCTCCCGAGAGGCCTCTCCGACTCCCACTTTGCCTTTCTTCAGTGCAACCAGAATTGTGTTTTTCAAGGTAAACAGGGTCTACAACACTCTATGAGTGCCCACTGCATTAAGGATTAAATCTGCACCTTCCCAAGGGCAAGAAGACTTCTCCAGCCTCATCTCTCTCTGTCTCCTTATGACCCTCTTCTCTGGCCCTTGAACATACCAGTCTTGTTCTGTCTTACAGCCTTACTGCTGTTCTTCCTTCTGCTCAGAACATGTCCTTAAGTCTTGGAATAGCTGCCTCTTCCTGGCATAGCTGGACAATGCCAACCCAAAAGCATAGTCTCCATTGAGAGATTAGCTCTTCTCTGACAGGAGGTGTCTCCTGTCTTCTTGCTCCCTGGTATTTAGCCCTAAATGCTTCCTGTGTATTGATCGCTTAGTGGATGTCTCCTCCTGCTGGAATGTTACATTCCTTGACAGTGGGGACCCCTGTTCTTGGCTGTAGCCCTGGTACTCAGAAGAGAGTCTGGCAATAGGATGTACTATGTCACCCAAATCTCACTGACTCAAAAGACAGCTAGAAAAACATCATCATTCATGATAATGCAATCTCTATTCTTTCTCACTCCAGGACACCAAGTTGCAAGTAGTGAAAACCTATTTCAGGCTTTCCTAAGAAACAGTGACGAAGAAAAGGAGAAGCACATCTCTGTGGGAGTCTTTCCCACAGATAGGACACAGTATTCGAGGCTTGGGTAATGTGTGAGAAAGGAGGGCCCTTCACAGCTTGGAGACTTTAGGGCACGCTACCAGCATCAGCATGGCTCTGTCTCTGGCGAGGAACTCATGGAGGGTGGCATCGGGATGTTGGGACAGCCTGAGGCAGGAGGAGCCTACATGGTCAGACAGGAAGTCCAGGGTATGGGGACAGGCAGCCGAGTTAGAAATATTGTAGGCAGTCAGACAGGGCCATGCCCTTGAAGGAGACAGCACAAAAGACAAGTTACCTTACAACTGTGGGAGGGACAGATGCTCCTGCTGTGAGCCAGACCTAAAGAGCAAACAAATGCTGACCTCCCTAAAGATTGGCATCTGAGATTGGTCGTCACCCTGAGGGAGACCAAGAATCATTAATCCGACTACTACTAGATGGCTACCTGATAAAGACCTGTTCTACATTCATGCCCGCTTGCTATGTTACTCACTTCCCTACTTGGTCCTGGACTTAATCAATTTTACCGGAGCAATGGTGCTTGTAATCCCATTGGTTGACCATAGTTTTGTCCTACCTCCTGCCCACCTAAGCGAGTTCCCATTCTTTCCACCTTAGCCCCACATGGTTTTACACTATAAAAGTCCCTGGAAGAGACAGCTTCCTGGAGAACAACCTGCTTGAGCCCCAGCTTCCTTTCTCTCAATAAATATATTTTGCTCATAACCTCTGTTTGTTCCTAAAATTCATTCTTTGGTTTTAGAAAACATGGACTCATACAGGTCAGGTCAGGAGATCATTTTTTCCCTGTGTTGTTTGGAGGTCACCCACCCGAGATCAGTTTTTCTCCTTGTATCATCATGACAAACCTTTCTGGACAAGAGCTAAGCAGGCTCCCACTGTCAGTTGGTCTGAAGGCAGCCCCTCCCACCTAGTGAGACCCCCACCCCACCACCTACAGGTCCCATGGCCTCCCAACAAGGACCCCTTGGGACACACTATCAACACATAACCCTTGGGGGACAAACCACATCCACATCCCAGCAGCCCCTCTTCAGCCATAGCTGCTATCGCAGCCTCGAAGTTCATGTCTGAAGGATTGCTTTCAACCTCCTTCACGCTCAGTTCTGCCTTCCTCCAAGTTGGGCTTCCCTCACTGGCAGTGGCTTTGGCCATCTCTGTTCACGCTCCACAGTGGATCGCTCAGAAATCTCAGCAGGAGGGCAGCCCCTTCCTGACAGCTCCAAGGAGGACTTCAGACTTCATCTTCATGGGGCCAACCCGGCTCCTGGTGCATCCCCGAACTCATCCTGTGTTAGGGGCCGAAGGTGCTGGTCCACCAAGTTCTGGAAGCCACTTGCCCACTCACAGAGGGGGGAGTGAGCTTGGGAATTGGCATCCTGAGCTTCAAGGTTTGGGGACACGGGAGGCAGTGTCACTGTAGAGAAAACTACAGTGCTATGGCCAGGGGACACATGCAAATGGGGGAGAGGATGCCCCCTTCCATTTGTTTTTTCATTTCAGAGAAGTAAATCCTATTACTGAAATTTGTGTCAGTACCAAAGAACCTACCATTTTAAAGCTTAAGGATGAAGAATGTCTGATTGCTGCCGTCTCCCAGCCCAGCTCAGTGACTTTGTTCACTCTTTCCTGTACCTGTAGGACCCCTCCCAACCTCAAAGGCTTTATCCTGGTTTTATCAGGCTCCGTCCTGTCAGCCAGGACTGAGTTTTATGACTAGATGACTAGATACACTGAAGCCAAGACTTCAACGTCAAAGTCTTGTTTCTCATGTGTCCAGGTTTTAATGCTCCTGAGCTTTGCTTGCTCCATGAAGCAGCTGCCTCTTCTGTACCCAGAGCGCTTGCCTTCGCTCTGCACCACTGCTGGCTTCCTGATTCTACCCCTCGCCTTGTTTTGCTGGGCTGCTCCTTCCCCAGAATGTGCTTTCTGGCCAGCACAAAGAACACACTGAAGGCTGTCTTAAAAGAAACTGATCTATGCAAAAGCCTCTCAAAGGGAGTCCATTCTTGAGTGTAAGCCAGGCCTGGACAATCTTTGAGTTGAAGGCATCCTCTTATTTCCTGCTTTCCTGCACACACAAGACCAGGAGGTGAGCAGGTCCTACAGCTCATGATTGCTTTGCACAGATGGAGCACTCAGTAGCTCATCAGCTCCCCCTCCTTCCAACTTCATTTATTAAAACCGTTCAGATTTCTCCTCCTATGTGGTCTCTGCAATTATTTGTCTTGTACTTTGGAGTTGAGCTCTGGAAATGAGGGCACTGCAGTTTTTCTTCAGAGTCATAACCTTGGGGACAAAGTATCCCTCCTGATCCCAGTTGTCATTTCCTTTTGCTTTACTGTGGAAAGTCACTCCAGTGGTCAGGTGCATTCCTAAGTGGTGAGCTTGTGGCACAAGGGTTTCCATATAGTACAGGGTCTACAGGGTCTCACTACATGGATTAGACTCATAGTGATCCTCTTGTTTTCAGCCTCCCACGCTCTGGGATTAGAGGCACGTGCCACCATGCCCAGTCTCAATCGCCCGTCTCAGCACACCTGGGGGTGACATGGCAGGCCGGATATCAAACCCTGGTCCTATGCTCTGAGGGTTTCCATGTTAACCAGTTATTTTAGTTAATCCTATCTACTTACATAAGCAGAAGCATAAAGCTTATTTCTCTAGAGAAGTACAGTCTTTTTCCCACCAGAGTATAAAAATCCATAAGGACAGAGACCATAAAGTCTGTAAGAGATAGACAATACATAGGTACTACCTTTTCTCCAGCAATCGGCCCATATCTGCACAAAATGACCATGAATTCATTCATTCATTCATTCATTCATTCAACCAACAAATGCTTATTGATATGTTTACTAAAGAGGGCACTGTGTCGGGTGACAGTTGAGATAACAGCGATAAAGACAAATGTAACCAGAAGAGTATTTCAGGCACAAGTAACTGAACTGCCTTAAGCCATTAGGCCTTTATTAGTGCACATAAGTGGAAGCCTAAGTTTATATCAGCTCAGGTTTGCTGACTCTGCCACTGAGTATGTTGGTATGGGCAGGAGGGGCATGATGCTTCTAAGGGAACGAGAAAGCCATCAGCACTGAGGCCTGAGACAACCTGAGGGTGCAGAGAAGTCTGCAAATTGCTTGAGATTAGATTCCATGCCTTGCAGAGACCTGCAGTAAACTTGAGCCTCCAGGGCCAAAAGTGGGTCACACACCCATTCCTGAATGGCAGACTTAGCCTCCAGCCTGACACTGAGGGTGGGGTTAGCCCCTGTGGAAGCAAAGGTGCTGTGTGAGACAGGAAGGCGGTGGCACTCTTCCCAGTGGGAAACCAGCCCCACCAAAGGAGTGATTCTGAACCGAAAGGCTGTGGTGGTATCTGGACATTTGTAGTTTTTAAAACCTGCGCAGGCGGTTCTGAGCTCAGCCTAGGCTGTACACCAGGGCTGCAAATGAAACAGGAGCATCCCATAGGTGTGCAAATGAGAACTATGGACTATTTAAAAGAAATGTCCATTAAGAGATTTTTGAGGGGCATGCCTATAATCTGGCTTCTCAGGAGGCTGATGCAAGAGGATTGCAAGTTTAAGGCTATACTGGGCAATTTAGCAAAAACTTTTCTCAAAATTCAAAAGCAGAAAAATAATAGAATATAAAAAAAATAACAGGAGAGGAGTGTTGTGTCTCAGTGGTAAAGCATTTGCCAGGCCTGGCCCTAGAGTTTTGCCATCTATGCCAGAGGAGCTCAGAGGAAAAGCTCCCCAGCAGCCAGAAGGTTGGGGACAGTTCTGGGAGACAGGGGGACCTCCAGGCATGACTCATCGGAGCAAACACGCAGGGGGAGCCGGTAGCCAGCCGGGCACAGCAGGAGCCCGGGTGGGAAATGATAGAACATTTGTCACATTCATGTGTCACCCTTGTAGAAGACAGGGCTTGATCTCTGGTTGTTGACATCTCAGTATCAGAACGGAAAGTCTTCTCATTCTGAGGAAACAACCGGAGAAACTGAGGCTTCCTAAGCTCAGTGAATCACTGCTATTCGATATTCCTGATACTCTGCCGAAACTGCTCACCGAGCTTCTTCCTCTTTGAGCACAAAGGGGCTTTGAAGAGGTAACCTTTGGATTTTCACACATTGATGTTTTTAAAATCAGAGGAGACACCGAGTGGAAAAACCCTATGAGATCACCCCCGTGCTCTACCCAGGCTGCGCCAAGGATACACAGTGCTCTTCCTCGAGGCGGCATTTCAATTCTGCCTTGAAGCAGACAAAGATAAAACCTAATCAAATCTAGCTGGGCTGCAAAAGCGATTAGGAGGAAGGCCGGAGACAACCTGAGAGTGCGGAGGAAGTCCGTGAATTGCTCACAATTGGATTCCGTTTAAAGATTTGATTAGTGACAGGTTCAGAACAGAGCTGCCTTCAGTGAGTGTGTTAACTGCCAGCCAGAGGGTGGGGCCGGGGCGCAGCGCGGAAGGTGAGTCCCCCGCATTGGCTTGCTCGGCCTGCATGGGGCGGATGTCACTAACTCCCTTTGATGGATGCGGCCCGTGCATAGAATTACGCGGCAGATATTGATTTCTTGAACTCTGCCCTGGCTCGTCTGCTGACAACTTATTTTCCTTCTTTGGTCTGAGTAGCGCCTCTGCTGGCGCTATTTCTGCTGCTTATGAGTTGTTTTTCAGTGAACTCTGAAGGGGCCACCCTCTTGCTCAGGGCGAGGGTTGGCAGCACGCATACAGCCTAGAGTTTGGGCTGTGCTCCATAGGAACAGTACCTCTCCAGGGTCTCCAGCGCCCTGCCTGTGTCAAAGAGGACGTGGTTCTGGTGAGAACGCAGAGCTACTCAAGAGGAAGCTCCATAGAAGCTCCAAGAGGGCGGCACTTAGCTTCAGAAATGAAAACATACACACACCTTTCCAGTAGACGTGAGACTGTAATCTCTGCTAGAGAACAGAAATTGCCTGGCTGGGCAACAGAAAAGAGTGAAGATAGAAAAGTGCCAGGCTGGGGCTGGAGTGATAGCTCGGTGGTCTAAGTGCCTGCCTGAAAGGACCCAGGTTCGATCCCCAGTACCGCATGCCGTGCTGGCCCTGGAACCCTGGGTGTGCTGTGCTGGACACCAAAACCAGAAATGGTGGCTCATGCCTGTAATCCCAGCACTGAGGAAGCTAAGACAGGAGGATCAGTAGAGTCCAAGCCCATAGCAAGACCCTGTACCAAATAAATAAATAAATAAATAAATAAATAAATAAATGATTTTTAGCTCTGCAGTCTAAGTGCCTGCCTGGCAAGTGCAAGAACCTGGGTTCAATCCCCAGTACCGTATGCCATGCTGGCCCCCTGCCAAGCTGGCCACAGAATACGGGTAGAGTAACACATGCCTATAATCTCAGTACTGTGGAGGCTGAGACAGGAGGATCATTACAAGTCCAAGCCGTATAGCAAGACCTTGTACCACATAAATAAATGAAAGATTTTTTTTTTTAAAGAAAGAATGTAAAGCACCATTCTGCAGAGGAGAGGACTGGCAGACGCCAGTGAGGGCAGGGTAAGAGTGGGTTTCCAGGTCTGTGTCATCTACCTGTGGAAGACAGAAGAGGGAGCAGAGGTCCAGAGGGGTGAGCAGAAGCGCAGGTGACATGGGGTGACAGCAGCAGAGGCTTCCTCACCTTGCTGGAGACTGGACTTATGGTGCAAGAGCCACACCTACTTCAGGTCTGTCACTCCTGACCTGAGAAGGTCTCCAGGTTTACAGAGAATAATTTTCCTAGTGTTAGCTGTAGTCATCTTTCCAGGCTGAGACTGAAATCAGTTATACCAATGAGCTTAACATGATTGCAAACGAAATAAACTATTTAAATAAATGTAAGACTTATTTTGGAAAACAAGTTGTTCAGTGTTAGAGGCAGAGACATGAACATTAATGTGAATGAAAGACTTGAGTCCTAATCCACAGGAAGTGGTATAGAAAAAGAGAGAGTGGTCTATCTCCTACAGCTGAGAGAACACAAGACCAGTTTTCACTGTTCGTTACTTCTAGAATTTCCTTTGGCTTCTTTTTTGAAATTTCTGTTTCTTCGTTGAAGTTTCCTTCCCATTCATGATGAACTTTTTTTTTTCAAAATTTATTTATTTATTAATGTGTGTGTGTGTGTGTGTGTGTGTGTGTGGCCAGCTCAGCCCACCAGGGGGTGGGGCTGGCTGGCATGTGGTGCTGGGGGGTTGAACTGTGGTCCCTGTGCTGCTTTGCTAAGCTTGCTCTAAGTAGGTGCTTTAGACCACTGAGCCATTTCACCAGCCCCCATGATGAACTTTTAAAACTTTTTTTTATTTTTTTTAATGGTACTGGGGATCGAACTTGGGACCTTGCACTTGCCAGGCAGGCGCTTATGCCAATGAACTGTATCCCCCACCCCAAAACTCTTCTCTTGAGACAGGGTCTTGCTATGTTACCTACGCTCAAATGATTCCCCTGCTTGGGCTTCCTGACTAGTTTTGACTGCAGGCATGCACTATCTTGGCCTTGTTTGTTTATGTTCTTGCCACAGTTATAAGAGCTATTTTAAGATAACTGCGCCCTAATCCCTACTTGTGCGTCCTCTTAGGGTCACGCTATTGACTGCCTTTTCTCCTGCATCTGGGTCACACCTTTGTTTCCTCAATGGTCCAGTAATTTTGGATCATGGCCTGCATACTGTGACCAATACTTGCAAGACTGTAGTTTGTTTTGTTCCTCTGGTAAGCTTTGAATTCATGTTTTTTGTTAGAGTCTGCATGTATTTGTCCCCCCAAAGCCTCATGCAGTCATTGAGCGCAGTTCTACAGTTTGTG
This sequence comes from Octodon degus, assembly GCF_000260255.1. Taxonomy (NCBI): domain Eukaryota; kingdom Metazoa; phylum Chordata; class Mammalia; order Rodentia; family Octodontidae; genus Octodon; species Octodon degus. Next base: position 10,505,100 of record NW_004524618.1, on the reverse strand, counting down.
ATTAATTCATGATGCAATAATTCGTGGGATTGTGGGTGTGAGCACTGCTGGGATTATGGGTGTGGGTGCTACACCCAGCCTGGGGCGGATAGCCTGAATGGAACGTAAGAGATACAGAAAAACAGCCTTGCTCTGTGCAGCCACTGTTGCTTGCTCTGCTCCCATTTGCTCTCGCTGTTTTGCTTCCTTTCGCCATAAAAGGCTGCTCTTGGAGCCAGCTGAGTGTGGACTGAAACCTGCAGTAACTGCGAGCTAAGTAAGCCTTTCCTTCCTTCATTTTGGGTGTCCCGGTATTTGTCCCAGCGACGAGAGAAGAGGAACCCAGGCAGTTTCACTAAACATCCGCGTGGGCTGCAGGCCCCGCCCCCAGGGCGCCCGTGGTGACAGACTGGGTGTGGCTTCCCGCACAGCAACCAGCCAAGAAGAGTAGCCGTGGCCCGTTATCCCACGGCCGTGGGCCTCAACAAGGGCCACAGGGTGACTGAGACTGGGAGCACGCTGTCTCGGACTTCTCACCAAACACACCAAGTTCGTGCGGGACATGATCCGGGAGGTGCGCCATGGAGCTGCTCAAGGTCTCCAAGGACAAGCGCGCCCTCAAGTTCATCAAGAAAAGGCTGGGGACGCACATCCGCGCCAAGAGGAAGCGTGAGGAGCTGAGCAGCGTGCTGGCCGCCATGAGGAAGGCAGCTGCCCAGAAAGACTGAGCCCCTCCGGAATAAAGCTTTGCAGAAAAGAGAGAAAGGGACTGGGCGTGGTGGCACACGCATGTGATCCCAGATCTTGGGAAGGTTGAACGCAGGTGAATCAATACAAGTTCGATCTACTAGTCAGACCCTATAGAACCTGTACTAAAATAAAAAAATAATAAAATTTTTAAAACAGTTAATTTTGTAAGACTAAGACTCTTAACTTCAGTGAACTGGCCTGAAGTCTACCCCACATGTGTGTGATTTAGAGCTCAGCCAGAGAGTTGGAGGCCATATATGTACAGAATTTGGGGCTTCTCTTTGATGGTTCTTCCCGTCCTAAGCTATCAATCATCACATTACTTTCTAGGTGCTATGATAAAGGTGACAAACTACAGTTCTGTATTCTAATTTCTCCGATCAGTTCACCAAAACTGGGCTTCCATCCAAATTCTAACTGTCCCCTAAAGAAAACGTACTCATGTACAATGGAATACTACTCTGCTACAAGACAAAGGGAAAAGTCATTTGGAGGAAAATGCGTTGCACCTTGAGAACATAATGTCAAGTGAAATAAATCAGGCGCACAAACTCAAATATCTCCTAGTTTCTCTTGTATCAGAAACCCTAAGTATAAATAAATTAAAGAGCAACATAAAAGGTAACAGGAAATGGAGATAAATCTTTTGCAAATGAGAAGGGGGTGAAGAAATGGAAGAAGAGGGGGGTAGGTGAGGGAAAGGAACATTAAAAGAGTAATATGTTATGTCCAGGTACCAACTCCCACAGTGATTGTAATCATTGTGTACTGCAAACATAAAATTGTTTTAAAAACCCAAATTCTAACTATCCCAGCATGAAGTCAACTGGGTCAATCCCTGGGCAAAAAAGAATCATTTCAAAACAAATAGAAGCCAGCCGGGTGGTACACACCTATGATCTCAGCACTCTGGAAGCTGAGGCAATGTTACCCAAAGTTGGAACAGACTGGGTGACTTAGTAAGACCCTGTCTCAAAAATAAGAGGGCTGGGGACACAGCTTGGTGTGAAGACCCTGACTGTAATCCCCAGGAGTGAAAACCCAGACACAGAACTGGGAAACCCATCTGTCTTAATTATTTTTCTCATCGATGAGATAAAATGCCTGGAACCTAAAGTTAAAAGAGGAGACGTTTGTTGTAATTCACAGTTTGTAGAGGTTTCAGTCTGTAGTTGGCTGGCTCCAAGGCAGAGTGGAATGGCTGCGGGCCATCTCAGAGGAGAAACAGTTCATGGCAGACAGGAGGCAGCAAAGCAGTGAGTAGCAAGCAGCCTCAGGAACCCTCTTTCTGTCCCCTACGTTGTATCCAGGCGACCCACCACTTGGACAGTTAGAACTCACACAAAGGGTGGGCACCCCTACACCTACCCAGAACCAGTCAGTGGATTTAGTAATCACATACCTTTAATCCCAGCATCCCGAACTTAATCCCAGCATCATGCACTTAATCCCAGCATCACACACTCTAAATCCAGCCACCTCTGAAAAGCCCCACCTGTGGCCGCACCAGGCCTTGAGGGACCATCTAGACACAGCCATAGCATTCCTCATCTAGTACCATTCCCTTCTTCCAAGTATCAACTCTAGTTTCTAATTTGGTCATTGTTCAATGCGTTTAGGCCATTTTTCCCCTCTAGAGTTTATCATTGTTACTCGTAGATGACATAATATAATATTAACTATTTTGCTATTAACAGACATGGAATTCCAGGTACTCAGCAAATAATTGTTGAATAAATTCAAGTATCTGCTTCACTCTCTATGCTGGTGTCTAATAACCTCATACACTTAATCTAACCCAAATTAAATGAAACACCTGTCTCTCTCTCTCCCCTCCCTCCCTCCCTCCTTCCAGCCAACCTGTCTCTGTCTCTGTCCCTCCCTCCCTCTCTGTCTCTGTCTGTTTCTCTGTCTCTCTGTCTTTCTGTCTGTCTGTCTGTCTGTCTCTCTCTCTGTCTCTGTCTCTGCCTCTCTCTCTCTCGGTCTCTGTCTCTCTGTCTCTCTCTCT
>NW_004524618.1:10489149-10502158 GCF_000260255.1 Octodon degus | reverse complement strand
CAAATCTATGCACACAGATGTTTTTCCTGTACACTCCCACCTTAGAACCCCACCTCCTGCTCCCTCTGCATGGAGTCCCTTTCTACCACACAACCACACACCTTGCAGTTCTTATTCCCTTCAGTCTGAGCCTCAAAGTCAACTTTTTAGTGAAGCTCTCCTGAGTGTTGGCTACAAGATGAACACGAGTCCCTACCTCCTACTCTTCTTACTCCTTTATTTTTCTCTGTAGCACACATTGTGGAACTATTACAGATCTGCTTTCTAAAGCGTAACATCTCCTGCCGCGCCTGCCCTGCCCCCGGGGGGCGCTGAGACAGCGATTGAGAGGTGTGGGTGGTGCATGCCTGTAATCCCAGCACTTGGGAGGCTGAAAACAAGGCAATCACTACAAATCCAATCTGTGTAGTGACGCCCTGTAGACCCTGTACTAAATACAAAAAATAAATAAATAAATAAATAAATAAAGCATAACATCTCCCCTCACTTCTGTTTTAAAATTATGTTTGGGTGTTATAGTGTCCTGTCTTATGTCTAATGTATGTATATTTCACTGTAGAGAATTTTAATTTAAAATTATAAACAGCTTGTAATAGCTTGCACGACGCTCACAATGTGAAGACCTGTCCCAAGTCCTTGGCTTTTACTTGCTTATTACCCTACGGTACTTCATTAGGTAGCCTCTATTCTTTGCAGCTCTTGGATGAAGAAGTGAGGAACAGAGATGTGAATGAATTTGCCAAAGGTCACACAATTAATGGATGCTGTCACACAATTAGAGGTGCTCTCAGAACCTCTGCACTTTGGGTCAGATTTGACTGCTACAGTGTGCAACATAAACCCCTCTGGGGCTTTCAGCGCTAGGTACCCTCTTTTAAAACATAATTTAAGTTCAGGCGTGGTGGTGCACACCTGTAATCCCAGCACTAGGGAGGCTTAAAGACAGGAGGATCACTACGAGTCCAAGCTGTGTGATGAGACCCTGCGCACACACACACACACACACACACAACCCTAAAACATAATTCATCCACAAAGAGTAATGAAGTAACACTTAGACTACCTACTTAAAACAAGCAGGATGTAGTTGGAAAGAAGTTAAAGAATACTGCGTTTTGTCATCACAAATGGAATTCTACTTTCTAGGTTGTAGCTTGTTTTGTATTATCCAAGTAAACCAAATGCTGAATGATAAAAAAAAAAAAAATCGGAATTTTAAAACAGTAAGAACAGTGGAGGGGCTTCTTAGGCACAGAGATGACTGTACAATTTAGCCTTAAAAAATAACCATCACAAAGGCTGGCCAGATAGCTCATCAGATTAAAGCGCCTGCATAGGCAGATGCAGGGGTCAGATGTTCGATCCCCAGCCTGCCACGCTGGCCCCACCCACCAGGTGCACTGAGTCATTGACTAAGACTGGGTGTAGTGGCACAAGCTGAAAACAGGAGAATCACTCCAAGTCTGATCTGTGTAGTGAGACCCTGTAGACCCTGCACTAAATACAAAATAAAATTTAAAAAAAAAAAAATCACAGAACCTTGTGGCTTTACAGCTAGAAAAGACTTGCTGCATATGCACCAACCCTTCTCTTTCCAGGAAAGGAAGCTGAGATTCAGAAGCATTGAAAGTGCAGACCAAATTCACACTGGGAGTTAGTGGAAGCGTTCCTAGCCCAAGCCTGAAGACTGACACAGCCTCCGGGAGTTATTTATCTATGTTAATACATGTACTTGCAGTTTATTTGCATTTGTTTCATGAATATTTATTTAATACCTCATTGAATAAATATACCAACTTTTTCCTCCATTTTGTTCTTGATAGTCATTCAGGTTATTGCTTTAAATTTTTTGTTTTCCCTGAGTTCAATCCCCGGTACCACAAAAATAAAATAAATTTTTTGTTTTCAAAATCAAAGCAGTAGTAAACATCTTGGATGTCTCCTTTAAAATAGACAAGAGTATTTCTCAGGACAGGATTGCTGGCTCTCAAAGGTGCCCACCTCCAACTTTCCTGGATAATGCCAACTTGCTCTTCAAAATGAGTTGCACGCCCATTCGGCATTTGTGAAGGTTAATATCTTCTGGATTTTTTTCTCAGACTCAGTTTTTTCCTATCAGAGGGGCTGTGGTTTTTGGCGGCCTGTCCCTGGTTGTGCATGAGTTTCAGCATTTTTCATATATGTTTAAGCCTTTGAGGTCCTGCTATTGTAAAATATTCTTCTCCTCTTTCTTCTTTTTATTATTTGTTTTCTTAAACATACATAGGACTGTAAAAATCGTCATCATTATTACAGTTACTAGTTCTTTCCTGCAAATAGCTTCTCATGTCTCTGGCTCATCCTCAGCTCTCTAACGATGTCCTTGGTTGTACACGAGGTAAATTTCAGTGCAGTCACCATTCCACTTTGTGTTGCCATCTTTCTGAATAAAACAGTCTGGGTTATCTATAAAGAGTAAACCTAGGAAGTCCAGGCTCTGGAGGCTGGGAGGTCCAAGACGGAGGGCTCACACCTGGTGCACCTCCTGCCTGCTCTGCAGGTGGGAACTTTCTGTGGAGTCCCAGAGCACACAGGTCATCATGTGGTGGGGGAGGGGGACATTGCTGTGAGCCCTGCTGCCTTGTGTAACAGACCCAGCCGTGATATAACATTATGCCATCTACCCAGGCGGGAGGCCCCTTGTGATCTCATCATCTTTCACAGGTCACCTGTTCCCACTTCTTAACATCTCTCAGTGAGGATTAAATTGCAGCATGAGTTTTGGTGGAGACATTTAATCTTGCCTCCTATTTTTTCAACGTTTGTAAGCATGAATCAACATGAATAATTTGTAGGTGTTTGTGCTGGGGGAGGAGGTATCTAAGGAAATGCATTCCAAATGACCTTTCTTTTCTCTGCCAAGTAAGATGGGAGGATAATTTTTAAGAGGTAGTTGCACAGTCCCTGAACTTCCTCGTTCAGTCCACTTGCCTCCACTGAGTCTGTACCAGTTGCCTAGACCTGGGAGTTGGCTGGGTAGGTGGGGTGGAGAATGAGACAGGGCTGCACATAGGGAATATGCTTTCCTGAGACTTGCTAGCAGAGGCCTAAGATGAGTCTGTGACTCTGGTGTACTGCAGTAGACACTCTAGGAGAGCAGGTGGCTGGGGTTAGCTGTCTACGGAATGGACTCATCAGGAAGCCTGTGTCGACTTTCTTGACTTCCTATGTACCTAAGAATCACAGTATTAGGGCTGGCCAGATAACTCAGTGGATTAAAGCACCTGCTTAGGCAGACACAGGGCTGCACAATTCAATCCCCTGGCCTGCTGTGCTGGCCCCGCCCCTGGGGCACGCTGAGAGGGCAATCATGACTGGGTGTGGTGGCCCACACCTGTAATCCCAGCTCTTCGGAGGCTGTAAACAGGAGGATCACTACGAGTACAAGCTAGTAGTGAGACCCTGAACACACTGTAGACCTTTCCCTAAAATGCAAAAAAAAAAAAAAAAAAAAAAAAAAAAAAAAATCACAGTATTAGGGCTGCAAGGACACACAAATAAATAGGGGCTCTCATTGCTGAGGGTCTCATAGCTAGTGAGAGGCAGAGTCTATACTAGAAATACAGATGCCAGTCAAATGTGTTATTTTACCTGCCAGTCAACAGTGCTGACATGGGCTGGGGAGACAGCTCGGCGGCCTAAGCGCCTGCCTGGCAAGCACAAAGGCCAGGTTTGATCCCTAGTACCTCATGCCACGGTGGGCCCGGAACCCAAGGCGTGCCAAGATGGCCACCGAAACCAGGTGTGGTCGTGCACGCCTGCAATTCCAGCGCTGGGGAGGCTGAGACATGAGCTCACTATGAGTCCAAGCTGCATAGCAAGACCCTGTACCAAATAAATAAATAAATATAAATGATTTTAAAAATTATAAAAAAAAGAATGTTGACAAGTCTTTCTTCAAGGGCTAACAATGATGCAAAAGAGAAATGACAAATAAGGGAAAATGGACCATCAGAAACAAGCCTAAATGGGCCGGGGAGATGGCTCACTAGAATAAGCGCTTCCCTGGCAAACGCAAGGGCCTGAGTTCAATCCCCAGAGTTCGATCCCCGGTTCCGCAAAAAAAAAAAAGAATAAAAAGAAAAGAAACAAGCCTAAAAGCTCACAATCATTTAATCTATAAACTGTTGGAAGAAGCTGTTGGATTTGTATCAATTTGACTCACAAGGATACATAGAAATACATTGTCCTCAGGTTTGTCTCCCAGGTGACACACAAAGCAGTGAAGTGCCTTAACCTAGGTCACTTTGCAAGTTACAGTTTCAAAAGAGGGTAAATTAACATGGCTTCTGTATAAACGCAAAGAATAATGGGCAGGCCTCTCTAGAGAGCCACGTCCTTGTCCGCTATGTGAATTTCGTCCTTGTACTGAGTGTCCGATTAGTTGGCTTAACTCCATTTTGCCTGGAGAGAAAATACTAACCCTGGGCAGATAAACAGTAACAGTGAAAACATAAGCCAGAAATATACTGATTAAATTATTCATAGTCAAGCTACTCTACTGCTCTCACTTTTCCTGTCTACATCCTTACCAGCACATACACGAGCGTAGAATCACTTCCGACTGCCTGTGAGAGACAAGCTGTAATTAGGATCAAAAGTTCTCTCCATCATGAAAATGCTGCATGCTCGATTGCCTTATCTCTTACTATGGTAATGAACTTCTGAAGAAATGGGAATGATGTATGGCAGTGTTAGAGAAATACCATAACACAATTACAAGGAATCTTCAGAGTATTCACCAAAATCAAATAAAATGTTCACAATAGTAAGAAGAAGCTTCCTCCGGGTTTTGTTTTGTTTTTAATGTTTTTTGTTTGTTTTTTTAGGGAAGGATCTGCAGGGTGTTCAGGGTCTCACTACTAGATTGGACTCGCAGTGAGTCTCCTGTTTACAGCCTCCCAAGAGCTGGGATTACAGGTGCATACCACCAGGCCCAGTCTCAATTACCCTCTCAGGGTGCCCCGAGGTGCCCCGAGGGTAGGGTCGGCACAGCAGGCCCAGGGATGGAGCCCTGGTCCCTGCACCTGCTTGCAGGCGCTTTCTTTCGATGAGCTATTTGGCTGGCCCCTTCCTCTATGTTTTTAAGAAGACTAGTTCTTAGCACAACTAGTGGTTGTATGACAGAAGACCCACCAGGGCCAGGCACAGCTTCCCAGGGCCCCAAGGTGCGAAGGACAGGATGTGATGGCTGCCGCTTGGACAGGATGCCTAGAGGAGCCTGATTCTAAACTCCAATAACCCAGGGATCACCTGGTGTAAAATTGCGAAGGTGCAAGAAGACGCTGTACCTGTGAAATCGGGAATGCTGCCCACCTGAGTAGACGGTCTCCCAGGTAGGAAAGTAGGGAGAGGCATGCGGAATAAAGCAGGCACTGGAAGGGTTGGCCAGCTGCTTCAGCAGAGCACAGCTGCCAGGTTGCCACGCTGGCCCCGCCCCCAGGGCGTGCGGAGATGGTAATTGAGACTGGGCATGGTGTCACTCGCCTGTAATCCAGCTCTTGGGAGGCTGTAAACAGGCAGATCACTACAATTCTGATGTAGTAGCTAGTAGTGAGACCCTGAACACCCTGTAGACCCTTCCCTAAAGTACATAAAAATAAATAAATAATAATAATAGAAGCAAAGGGGCTGGTGAGATGGCTCAGTGGTCTAAAGCACCTACTTAGAACAAGCTTAGCAAAGCACATGGACTGCAGTTCAATCCCCAGCACCACATGCCAGCCAGCCCTGCCCCCTGGTGGGCTGAGCTGGCCACACACACACACACACACACAAATAAATAAATAAATTTATAAAAAAAAAAAAAAAAGAAGCAAAGGCAGTCAGGGGTGGAAGCGAACAGCAGCTCTGTATGTGGAGTGCGTGTCCAGTGCTGAGGCTGGGGCCCTGCGTACGGTGTGTATGGAGTTTAAAACCCTGTGCACAGCCTTGCTTGGTGGTCTGGCAAGTAGAGATATTGATGTGTAAGTGGAGCCACACTTAGACGGGTGCTTCCAATCAATCAGCCCAATCTGGCAGCCAACAGTGGAGGAGGGGAAGGCATCACATTCTCACGCAACAGCCTCAAGCTAAGTGAGAAATGTTAACATCCTGCTCTACGGTCAGTCATGGGGAGGGGGAACACATCCAAAAGACTTGCAGAGGTCACTGGAACCAGCGCAGGATGGTAAGGGGGAAAGTGATTCAGCTGAACTAGAAAAAGAAAAAAAAAAGAAAGAAAAACATCAGTGTTAATAGGATGTTAAAGTTGCCAAGATATAATTTTTAATTTATGCCAAAAACATAAATTAAAAATCTCTTTTAAGGCCGGGGAGATAGCTCAGTAGAATAAGCGCTTGCCTGGCAGGCGCAGAGTCCTGAGTTCAATCCCCAGCACCACAAAATAAATAAATAAAAAGTCAATCAAGGGCCAGCAAGATAGCTCAGTGGACTAAGTGTCTGCTTAGGCAAGTACAGGAACGGGGGTTCAATCCCCAGCACCACACGCTGCGCTGGCCCCATGCCCCCCAGGCACACTGAGCCAGCCACCAAGTCTGGGTACAGTGGCACACCCCTATAATCCCAGCACTGGGGAGGCTGAAAACAGGAGGCTCACTCTGAGTCTGAGCGGTATAGTGAGACCCTGTGCCAAATACATAAATAGTCAATCATCCATGCACTGCCTATAAAGAGACTATTTTCAGAAAGTATCACTTACCCATCCTTTTTTTTCCTATAATACTTCAGTAGTTTTTCAAATACTGGAGTGCGTAATTACCAAATGCACAGCCTTCTTCAACAAGGCAAATCCTTATTCTTCATACCTGAGATACACATCGATAAGCAAGTTCTTCCACAGCATAAACACATACCAGAAATCCATGTGAACCGAACATGCAGGAAATGCTGCAGGAAGGGGCAAGCATTTTCCCATTAGTTTTATTTAACACGAGGAAAATAAGATAAGAGGGTGAAAACAAGATTAGGAACTGTTCGCAGCTACTAACTTGGGAAACTGCTGCAAGAGAAGCAGTGTCAGAGATGCCAGACACAGGAGCGCGATGAGAAAAGAAAGCCTTCTTCCCAAGCACAGGACAGGGATGGGGGAAGGTGCAGCTCAGACTCCCCACCCCACCTGAGGAGCTCTCACTCTCCCTGCCTCTGAATTGCTCTGAGCTCCTGGTCAACTGATCAATTAGGGATGGGCAGGAATAGAGCCCTGGCATAGGCTTCAGGGGTCAGGGGGTCTCTGACAGGCCAGCCAGCTCCACGGCTAATTCTGGGAACCAAGGCCCAGCCCTAAATGCATAGCCCCACCTCCTCCCTGTCAAGGGCACTCACCCATAGACCTCAAGCACAGAAACCTTAGAGCCCTTTTCCCAGGAAATCCAAACCACAAGCACCTACCAGGACCGCGAAGAGCCTTTTATGAGTAGTAATTCCAGAGATGAGGGTGTCACTATAAGTGTTCTATTAAATATACTGGGTCCCAAATAAAGGAGCCATATTTCCTATTCAAGTTCTAAAGCTAACAGCACAGAGTTGTAGACAGTGTACACATAGGCTTTCGACATAAATTTACAGAACGATTAAAGAATCACAGCAAGGACGATAGAAACACGTATATTAAAACTACTTGCAGTTGTTCACTTTGATCAATTCTTTTTTTTTTTAATTTTTTTTTTCATTATGAGAGAGAGAGAGAGAGAGAGAGAGAGGGAGAGAGAGAGAGAGAGAGAGAGTGAGAGAGAGAGAGAGTGTGTGGTGTGTGTGGCCAGCTCAGCCCACCAGGGGGCAGGGCTGGCTGGCATGTGGTGCTGGGGGATTGAATCGCGGTCCCTGTGCTTCGCTAAGCTTGTTCTAAGTAGGTGCTTTAGACCACTGAGCCATCTCTCCAGCCCCCTCACTTTGATCAATTCTTAATCCTTGAGTTAGTAGTCATGCAACCATGGGGGACGGGGGGAGCGCTGAAGAACCAGCGATGCCTGGATCCTGACTGCCACCTAGTGGAATCTTCAAACATTAAGGCCTCCAGTACATAGTTGTTTTTCCAGGGGTGACATAACAATAAAACGAAGGGCGACTCATCTTGAGAGGGCAAAATTCTGGGGCTCACTCTGTTTATTGTAAATGGTGGCACACACTCATACTCATAGGACTCTGGGATGCTGAGGCAGGAGGACTGCAAATGTGATGCGTCTAGACAATTTAGCAAAACACTGTCATTTATTTATTTATTTTTGAGTTGCTGGGGATCAAACTGTCCCAGGACCTTGCACTTGCCAGGCAGGCACTTATGCTGTTGAAGGGCATTGTCCTTTTTTTTAAGATTTTTTTTCAGAGCTTTTGTTTTGTTTTTGTCTTTGTTTTTTGTGTAGGGTCTCCCTATCCAGCCCGGACTCGCGGTGATCCTCCTGTTTTCAGCCTCCCTAGTGCTGGAATTACAGGCGTGCACCACTATGCCCGGACTCCATCCCTGGCTCAGCATGCCCAGGAGACAGGGCCAGTGTGGTATGCGGTGCCGGGGATCAAACCCTTGCCCCTGTGCTTGCCAAAGTAAGCGCTTAGTCTGCTGAGCTATCTCGCAGGCCCTAGGGCATTGCCTTTTTTTAAAAGTCTGGAGATGTATCTCAGTGTAAGGGGTGTGGGTTCAAATCTCTAATACTACAAAAAAATAACAAAAAAACTTCAACTATGGTTTTTTTTTTCCTTCTCTGCCAGTGGGAAAGCATAGCAGCCTCTACTCAAGGCTGTTTGCGTCACGCAGCCTTCAGCAGACTGTTCTATCATCTACTGCGCAATCAAAATGATGAGATGTTTTGCTTGCTTTCTCCTTTTTACTAAGATAAACAAACTGGAGGCTTCCGTGACTGCGGGGCCGGGAAACGCACAGACGGAAAGGGCACTTTTAGGGGTTTTGAAGCAGAAAAGCCAATGAACTCTGTAAAAGGCCGTGGTGAAGCTGGGCACCAGCACCCTGGTAACTCCAGGACTCTGGGAAGCTGAGCTTGGAAGCCATTCCTGGCTCTGGGGTTCCCTCACCTGGCTGCCACTCCTCCCCCCATTCCAGACACACCCCAAAAGTGGGTAAACGGTGTTCTACCCAGTTCACGGATACTTCCCCACCTTCTTTTCCTTTTGGTCTTTTTGAGAAGGTCTCCCGGTGCTGCTCAGGCTGGCCTTGAGCTCACTTCATAGTCCAGGGTGGTCTCAAACTCGCAACGACCCTTCTGCCTCAGTCTCCCAAGGGCTGGGGTTCTCCCGCCTTTTTATTTTGAAAAATGTCAAATATATAGAAAAGTTGAAAGACAAGTACAATGAACAATTATGTTATCACCATCTAGCAGCAGCGACTGCTAACATTTCTCTCTCCTCCCTCACCCCATGTTCACATATATAGATATATAGATATGGATATATCTATATATGCGAGTTACATAAAATTTCACATATTTTTGCCAAACCATCTGAAGCTAAGTTATAAATGTTAGGATATCTTATCCCTAAATACTTAATTTAATCACAAGACATTCTCCTAAGTAACCATAAAATAATTTCACACCCAATAAAATTAACAGTAATTCGTCACCATCTAATAAATTAGTCCATATTCAAATGCTCCCTTCCAAATCTTCTATAGCCTTATTTTTCCAAACCAGGAGCCAGTCAGCGTGTACTCATTGTGTTTGATGGCTGTGTCTTTTTCCTAATCTAGAACAGTGCTCCAATCTTTAATGACTTTTTTTTTTTTTTTTAGAATTTAAGTCCATTCCCTTGTGGAATAATCCACATTCTAGATCTACTTATTCCTGTATCACTGTATCGTCATTTTACTTGTTCCTTGGTATCTGTATTTCTTGTGAAGTGCAAGTTGTGTAAATGGATATATATAGATATAGATATCTATATCTCCCTATATATATATACAGATATCTATATCTGTATATATACTTTGTTTTCAGTATATATTCAGTATATATATATATTCAGTATATATATTTTGTTTTCAGTATATATACAGATATCTATATCTGTATATATATTTTGTTTTCAGTACTGGGGATCGAACTCAGGACCTTGCACTTGCCAGGCAGGCATTTATGCTGCTGAGCTATTTCCTCAGTAAGGCTTAGTTATATATTTAGGCAAGGTTCCATCACATTCGATCACATTCGACACTGTTATATCATGTTGCACCAAATCAGGAGGCAAATCAAGGCAGGTCATTCCACAGTAGTAGCACTAAATTTGATCACTGGATTAAGTCAGTGACTGCTGAATTTCTTCATACTTCAGTGACTGCTGAATTTCTTCATACTTAAATGTATTTCCCATTTATAATTATTAAGCAATCTGATGCGTGACACTGTATCCGTGTGTGATCCGTTGATTCTATGTTATCTATTGTCCCTTTCCATACCTACTTTCACTGGGTAAGATTTTTTAAATTAAATTAATTTATTTATTGATTGATTGGATATAGGGTCTCACTACATAGCTCAGACTCATGATAATCCTCCTGTCTCAGACTCCCTGGCGCTGGGATTACAGATGTGCACCATCATGCCGGCTTTTGGCAGCCAGCATGGCTGCGTGGCATGCGGTACTGGGAATCAAACTCGGGTCCTTGCACTTGCCAGGCAGTTGCTTAGACAGCTGAGCAATCTCCTCAGCCAGGTAAGTTTCAGCTTTTAATGATGACCCTTGCTTGAATCATTTGTGAACTTTTTTTTTTCTGGTGGAACTGGGGATTGAACTCAGATCCTTGCGTTTGCCAGTCAAGTGCTTATCCTATTGAGCCATCTCCCCGGCTGCTTGAATCGTTTGTAACTGTAAATGGTGAACTTCGCAATTCTATGATTCTATTTACATTTCTTGGCTACATTTATTTTTTCCACGAAGTAAGACCCTTGTAGCGGTTGATGGATTGTGTTAAAAGAAGTTAAAAGCTTAGCAACTCCACACCCTAGGGCGTGGGGGCCCCACCTAGGGTGACTCATAACTTACAGGACATAAAAGGGAATTTAGGAAGGATGGAGCGTTCCATTTTCTTCAGAGGAGCTCTGCTCTTCACAGGCAGCTTGGAAGTCGTCTCCTGGCTTCCAGCACAGACTCTTTGGCCTCTGCCTTGGATCCTTTGGTCTTCTGGTGTAGACTCATCAGCCTTCCATGGAAGACCATTAGGCCTCCTGATAGGGGCCTGCACAGAGCCCTGCAGTGAGCTCCAGGCCTTGGACTGGACCCTTCAGTCTCCAGCGTGCAGACGCCCTGCACACGCTTCCTCATCCGACTCTGTGGCTGACCACAGTAAGCCAATCTTGAAATTTCATATATATTTATACATCTTGTGTTATATCTGTTCCTCTAGTAAAACTCTGACTGGTACAACCCTGGTCCCCGTGATTCATTTTGAGTATCACTTTGGATTTTTGAAAGTGCATTCAGTGGCTTCATCATCTAGTGACCAAATGGATTCATAGCTGGCCAGTGGAGTTTCCCAAAGCTGGATTCTGTGGGCTTTAACTTCCCGTTAGTTTTGGGCTACTTTCTTGCTTCCTGAAAGGTGTTTCACTTTCAGCCTTGCACTTTCTCGTACTTCCCGGGCCTGAGATCCAAAAGCATCTATTTTTCTAAGAAACACCACCTCCTTTCTAATAGGGAATGGTAGCTAGATACTAAAATAAGGGTACTCTCTAATGGAGTGACATTTGTCAGAAATATATATTTATATGATTCTAGCTGAGTGGGGTAGCACATGCCTATAATCTAAGTAATCTGTTAGGTTAAATCAAGAGGATCACAAGTTTGAAACCAACTGTGCAATTTAACTAGATCCTGTGTCCCCACATAAAAAGGACTGTATATGTAGCTCAGTTGGAGGACCTGGGGTTTAATCCCCACTATTGCCTCCCTAAAAAGATTCTAATTCAAATTTAAAGTCAGAGGTTTTTTGTTTGTTTGTTTGTTTTGTTTTTTTAATGTATTTGGTACAGGGACTCACTATGCAACTTGAACTTTTAGTAGTCCTCTGATTTTCACCCTCCCCAGCGCTAGGATTATAGGTGTGCACCACCACACCAGTCTCAGGGCACCCAGGGACAGGGACGGCGTGGCATTTGGTCCTGGAAATCAAACCCCAGTCCCTGCACTTGCCTAAGCAGGTACTTAGTCTGCTGAGCTATCTCCTGGTCCTAATATCAGAGGTTTTTAATGTTTTTTTTTTAAATTTATGTATTTAGTAGAGGGTCTCACTACATAGATTGGACTCATAGTGACCCTCCTGTTTTCAGCCTCCCAAGCACTGGGATCACAGGTGCACACCACCATGCCTAGTCTCAGCCACGGTCTCAGGGCGCTCTGGGGGCGGGGCCTGCACAGCAGGCTGGGGCTCAAACCCCAGCTCCCCTGCATCTGCCTAAACAGGCACTTTAATCCACTGTGCTATCTGGTTGGCCCCTTGTGCTCACTTTTGTATCCCCCAGGCTGGTCCCAAACTCGCAGCGATCCTCCTGTCTCAACTTCTGGAGAGCTGGGGTTGCAAGTATGTACCACCTCACCTGGGTAAGGTGATACAAACATAAGTGGATTGCCGTGACTCATGAATGTATAGGCTCCTGCACTGATGGTTTTTTCCTCCATCAATCTTAAATGGACGATGCCACTGAACAATCACCACAGGCTACGTGTGTCATGCACTGAACTCCAAAATACACAAACACAAAAGAGCAAGTCCTGTGCAATTCTGTGAAACATTCAAGATTTCTCTTATACAGCTATAATTTATCACTGCAAGTATGGGGAAATGTGGGCAAACCCAGGGCTACATCTGGTCAGGAAAGGACAATGAGAGTTAAGGAATGGTCTCTCTCTTTTTTTTTTTTTTTAAGTGAATTCATCACTTTATTTATTTATTTATTTATTTATTTAATTTGTGTGTGTGTGTGTGTGTGTGTGTGTGTGTGGCCAGCTCAGCCCACCAGGGGGCAGG
>NW_004524618.1:10488245-10489049 GCF_000260255.1 Octodon degus | reverse complement strand
GTGGTGCTGGAGGATTGAACCGCGGTCCCTGTGCTTTGCTAAGCTTGTTCTAAGTAGGTGCTTTAGACCACTGAGCCATCTCACCAGCCCCAGGAATGGTCTCTTTTTTGACCAACATATATTACTACTCTCTGCTCAGAAGTGGGTTGACCCATTTCCAAAGGCACCAGTTATAATTTTATTCAGTAGCTCTTTATATTTCAAGTTGAGGGTTGGGGATATACCTCAGTGGCATAAGTGCCTGCTTGACAAGCGCAAGGTCCCGAGTTCCATCCCCAGTACCAAAAACCAAAAAATTTGAATTGAAAGTGGCTGTATATTCTAATGACAATTTGGAATCTTTATGCTTTATTTATTTACTAGGTTTCAATAAAATACCAAGTCTCCTCAGGCCTGCGGGACCAGCCCCCGCCCCCAGGGCACACTGAGACCAATTGAGGTTGGGCATGGTGGCATACCTGTAATCCTAGCTCTTGGGAGGCTGTAAACAGGCGGATCACTACAATCTAGTAGTGAGACCCTGAACACACTGTAGACCCCTCCCTAAAATACAAAAAAAAAAAAAAAGAGAGAGAGAGAGAGAGAAGAAAAAATGACATTTCAAAAGATGTGGTAAGTCAGAAAGCCTATTTCAGAAATCAACCAACAACAAATGTTGGAGAGGCTGTGGGGAAAGGGGAACCCTTCTCCACTGTTGGTGGGAGTGTAAACTGGTGCAACCATTATGGAAATCAGTGTGGAGACTCCTCAGAAAACTAGGACTGGAAATCCCATTCAAGCCTGCTATCCCCCTACTGGGAATTT
>NW_004524618.1:10478071-10486990 GCF_000260255.1 Octodon degus | reverse complement strand
TGCTTCTTGTACTATGGATAACCACTAAGAAGATAACAATGTACAGTGTATTGATTATTAAAACTGTCCTGTTAATCAGCTGTGAAACTGTCTCATTCATATTTCTCAATAAAAAAATATACAAAAAAAGAAAGCCTATTTCAAACACCACTCTTAGTCAAAGCTTACACTTGCTCCAGTTTTGTCTACCACCACATTATTAAGAAAATACGTGTATTCAGAGGCTGTCTGGTACATACAAATGTAATCATCTCTTTATGATAATTAAAATTCAATACAGCTTTTTAAATTGTTTTTATTTGGTACAGGGTCTTGCTACACAGCTCAGACTTATAATGATCCTCCTATCTCAGTCTCCACAGCACTAGGATTACAGACACTCACCACCACACCCGGTTCCAGAGCCCCCACACCATGGGGTACAGAGGATCAAACCTGGGTCCTTGTGCTTGCCAGGCAGGTGCTTAGACCACTGAGTTATCGCCCCAGATTAGCTTTTCTCTATAAATCTGTTACCTAGATGGAAAGCTTAAAAACAATCTTGAAAATAAAACTACCAAGATGGCCTATTAATCTATGCTGGAACATGTAACAAGTATTTTCCTATTTTCTATTTTAGGAGATTGAGAAAAAAATCCTCATTTGAGAGCTATTTTACATGACTGCAAGTGAAAACTTCACAGTTTTTTAAAATTAATTTTATTGAGAAACAAATAGCAATGAGACAGTATCAAAACAGGTTAGTAAGATATTTACAATGATTAATACATTGCATATTGTCGTCTTCATAGGAGTTATTCATGTACAAGATGCAGACATGATATCCTGTCCAAACACTATTAGTATAAATCTTTCTTCTCATTGAATTAAGAGATTGTAGCTGTATATCTTAACTATTTTGTATTTACAGGTACAAAATGGTCCTTCATTTATACCTCCCCACTTTTTTTTTCGTTTTGTCAGAGATGGGTATTCTGTTGCCATTTAAATATTGTAGGTGCGTGAATTCAGCAAAATAATCCAATATAGTTCAATAGTCCATAATACTAGTGGGTTTTCCATAGGACTGGCAATGTCAAAAGTTGTTGATTTGAGGCAGTTCTTAAAATATACAATTAGGACAAGAACCATGTGCCAAAAACGATGCTTTTAAACAAATCTCAATCCAAGAAAAGGTATATCCGGCTTTGGCTTTCTTTAATAGTAGCTGTACACTGGTGCCCTCCGCGGCATTTTCCGCTTTTCCAAGTTGCTTTCCTCTGCAGTCACACCTACCAACCCAACTTCGATTCCCTTGCTTCTTGCGCACAGGTTACCTGACTCACTATTCTGATTACATGTGGGTGCGTGGAGAGGAAGAGGGCTCCTTCAAGAGGGAGCAAGGATCTGAAGATGTTCCCACGGTTCCATCTGAGCTCTTATGGGTCCAGTAACCGAACCCAGTCGTTCAAGGATGGTTCCTTCCCAACATCCCGTTTTTGTGTCAGATCTTTGTGTGTGTGTATGTTTAGGGAAGGGTCTACAGGGTGTTCAGTGTAAAGGGTTAATAGAGTTTTGTGCCTTAATTGTAGAAAATTATAAAAACCCCTTGTGCTTCCTGTTATCTGCTCTAAGAAATGTGTTCTCCCTTTCGGCTCAAGGCTGTTCAACAATAAATAACTGTTTCTTGTCAAGGCAGCAAGCTAACACAAACTCCCTCCCCAACCATCTCCTGTAACTGTAGCTTAAGATGTATCTTGTAAAAATATACACTTATCACTAAGCTGTAAAAGACCTTTTAGTTATGAAGTTTGCAGCTGTGTCAAATGAATGCAGTTTCTGTTGTTCTGTACTAGATAACAAGTTTGCTTAGCAAACTGGATGTGATTTCTGTTATAAATACCCCCTTGCTACCTACCTTTGGGCCAATCAGCCTTCTCCTGCGAGAGAAGTGGCTTACGACCTGAGCTCCGTAAATAAAAGGCTCTATTCAAATTTCTATCTGGCTGATCTGGTTCCTATGCAGAGCTGACCCATAACATTCAGGGTCTCACTACTAGATTGGACTCGTAGTGATCTGCCCGTTTACAGGCTCCCCAGAGCTGGGATTACAGGAGCGCACCACCATACTCAGTCTTAATTGCTGTCTCATGGATCCAATCCCTGGCCCCTACTCCTGCTTGCGGCCGCTTTAATCCGCTGAGCTATTTGGCCGGCCCTCTTTATCTGTTTTTTAAAGATTGAAATAAACTGATAAACACGGTGGCAGGGAAAGAGGAGGGCGAGGGAGGAGTACCGCCCGTGCAAACACCCGGACAGCTCAAGGCATCCTACAAAACGCAAACATACGGTACTATTACATACGCTATTACGCCAGGTGCATATTTGAACATAAATGCAACACTCCGCTCATCCTTCCAGACTATTAAATTGGAAACTGTTCGCCGAGTTTTGCCGCCCAGTTTTGTTACTAAGGTTTTTCCTCTACCTAGTTCGTGGCCGGAACCGACCAAAAGGCTTGCAGAAACACACCGCGGGGCCCACCCACAGAACTTCTGGATCCGGCCGCTCAGGGAGACTCAATACACCGTGCCCCTGACCTCCCAGGAGACGCAAGCGGGGCCGACTCGCGGGCTACACTTTGAAATTCATTAGCATAAGGGCCGCGTCGCATCTTGCTCCTCCCACCAGCTCACACGGGAGCACTGCGCGGGCCACCCCGCCAACCCCCCACAACCACCCTGACGCTCCGGTTCCAAGCCGGAACTCAGGCTCCAAGAACCCGTACTCCCGCGGGCGCCGCCCGCTACGCCACTTCCTCCCCGCCTGGCCCCGCCCACTTGGCGCTGCAGACGCAAGGCAAAGGGCGCTGCGAATCACGTAACCCAAGGAGCATCTCGCGTTAACTTGTGTCTCGCGATACTTTGCTTGCCTTGTCTTTTCCTCTTTCCGTCGCCTGGCTTTCCTCCCCTCCCCCTCACTGCCGACGGAGTTCTTCCTTTTGGGACTGAATCGCCTTCACAGGAGAATTTTTTTTTCCCCCTACTGTTGCCGCTTCTGCTACCGCCGCCGCCCCTGGGCCCATCTGCCCGACCCCTTCCCGCCGCCCCACCCCTGGTCCCACACAAGGTAACAAACTCGGTGAGGGAGAGGCAGGCCTCGCCGGGCCTCGGTCGCTCCCGGGTGGACGCGGAGGCCGGGGCCGGGCGCCAGCCGCGCAGGGCGGGTGTGAGCGCGGGCGGTGGGTTCGGAGGCCGCCGCTCCTCCACGCCGGGCCGCGGCGGCGATCACGGCCGTCCCGGAGCCACCGTCGGGGTGCGTCCCGCCCAGAGCTCGGGCAGGGTCGGCCGGGGGTCCGTGGGCGGGGATGCCCGCGTCGCGGTCTGAGGATCGGCAGGCTGTGGCGGGCTCGGAGGTGTTGGGCGGCCGGCGGAGGGCGGCGTGGGGAATCCTTCCGGATTCCAGGCTCCCTGGACGGGAATTTTGCGGAAGCCCTAGGAAGTCGCGTGTGGTTTTGCTCACTGATTATCAGGGAGTGTTAATGCGTAGCTCCTTTTCAGGGTTACGAACGGCATCTGGCGAAAGACACGTTTTTTAGGGTGTTTCTGCATGCGAGATTATATGGTGGTGTTGCTTAAAAATACATCAGTAGCTGGACATTTCAGAGGCTGGGTGGAGGATTTCTGTTCTGGAGAGCTACGTGTACTCAGCTGAATAATAAATTCAAGTGAGGGATGGTATTTGTGTAGTTAACTAAAAAACGTTTTTATTTCGCTTTGAACATATTCCGTCATGCTTAAAAATTAAGGGTTTTTTTCCCCTCGAAGTTTTGAGACTCCTAACAGACTAGTGCTATTTAAACAACATGTAATAAACTGATCATGGAGCCAAACACTGCGTTGCCTATAATGAACTAAAACTAAAACTTCTCCTTTACCTCTTAACCATTTTTTATCTTTCTATATTGAATTTGTCACAGACATATTTGTGACTTGCAGAATCTGTTGCCTTGACGTTTGTGGATTAGCTCAGGTCTGAAGTAAAAGTACAAGGAATGGCAGATTAAGCTTCAATGTTAGTAAGACAGGTGCAAAACTTGTGAATTCAGACAGATTAGGAAAATAATTTTTATGGTTTGATACTCAGTGCTGTTACATTTTCCCCAGATGTCAGAGGATCTAGCAAAACAGCTGGCAAGCTACAAAGCTCAACTCCAGCAAGTAGAAGCTGCATTATCTGGAAATGGAGAAAATGAAGATTTGCTAAAATTGAAGAAAGATTTACAAGTAAGTGTGGGTGGACAGTTGCAGCTAGCATTGCTTAAAAAGAGTGTTATGTTTTTCACATGATTTATTGTTTAAAATGGTACTCAAAGTACACTTGTAGGAGGATGCGCTGCCCCCCATATGTGTATATAAACACTTGGGCTTGTAGAGAAAGAGTTCTTTCCTTAATTTGTTTATGGCAAAATGAATGAAGCATTGTGATTATAAAAACCTGTGTACTCCTGGGATTTTTTTAAAAACTGGGTTGATTTTGAAAGTCTCAAAATTTCAAGAGAAGAAACTTTATAATGGAACATGCTTTTATTTTTCAAGAGTTGGCAAGGGAAATTAACTTAAAGATTAAAAGGGAAAAATATAAACTGATTAAGATTGTTTAAAGTGTGGCTTTTCTGTTAACAACTAGTGGGTTACACCTTGTATTAAAAATACAAAACAAAAATGTCTAGAGAAGCATGTTTTCTGTAGTAATGTTATATAGTTATTTGAAGTTAAGATCAAATTTTTACAGTGCAAATTTTGGCCCTTGCTGAAGTTGAGTTGATGTGCTAAAACAGATATTTTGTCATGGAGATTTGAGTAAGTATAAAACTTAATTGGTAAAAAATAAATAAATCTTACTTGGTGTTGGGGTTTCGAGACAAATGTAAAACTATGAGTGTAAGTATCTGTGGTTTTCAGGATGGGAGTTAAAAATAACACCTTCCATAATTTGTGAATACTACATATATATGATTTTTCATGTTGAGAATTTAAAATTCTGAACCAGAGTTTTAAGTTTCCAGGGTATTTTGATGATGTCTCTCCTGATTCTTTATCTTATCCACATAATATTTCCCTTTATCATCCTGTTGCCCTTTAAAACTGTGAGGTTTTAGGACTATTACAACTGCAAGCAAACAACACAAGTGAGGTCTATAGTTGGGATTTTGAAAGAGTTTATCTGAGCTGAGCATTATTAAAATTAAGTTGAGAATTTCCAAATTCTAGGTTTACGATACATTTACAGCAGTATGTTATGTTTAAAAGCTCTGAGAATTGAATAGGATCCCTTTTTCATTATGCAGAAGCCAGGCTATGGATTTCAGTGTGCCAGTCAGTAAGAGAAATAAGGGTGTTTTGAGGACAAATTCTCCGGGCTGAGTCCTTTTGTAAAGAACACTTGATGGTTTACTCTTCCATTCATTTGATCTGCTCACATATTCAATGAATATGTACTAATGATGAAGTGGCAAAGGAAACACTTCTTTGGAGTACCGGCTTCCTTTTTGCCTTAAGAGAGATGGCCCATATCTCAGCTTTAATGCAGCCCTTTTTTTTTCTTTGAAGAAACATTGGCATTCAATGTTTTCTTCATATTTGATACCCTATATTGCTTTCTTAACAGTGGAAGGGACAATTAAATATGGAACTGGTGGAGGGGGAGTTGAGGGTGGAGTTTGAAATAGCATTATTGTCAAGTAATTATACTATTTCTAGAATAAATAGTCTTAAGTCATGGAGCCTTAATATGATCTGTAGTGGAGAATGGTACAGGAAAAAACTCTTGTACAGTAGTACCTACAAGGTCCTAGGGTTTAGTTAATAACCTGAGACTCATCTATAAATCAATATCCCCTTTAACGATTTAGAATAGCGCTGTCCAGTGGAACTTTCTGTAATGATGGAAATGTTCTCTTCTATTCAGTACCATGGTCACTAAGTATATGTGGCTATTTGAAGTTAGCTAGGATAAGTGAGGAGCTAAATTTTTAATTTTATTGAATTAAATAGCTACTAATAATTATTATGAACTAAATAGCTAATATGTGGATACATATTAGGATACAGACTCAGAAAGCTTAAGTGCTAATACTGCAGAGATTGATAATACAGAATGTTTGATTAGTTTATCTCTAACTCTGTCATGAGAGGAAAATTTTGAATTTGGTTATAGATATAGGTCTGTTTTAAACTGAAAACTCGAAGATGGAAAGCATTTTTTAAAGATTAGATGAAAGTCTGAAAATCATTTAGGTATATGATTCCACCTAGTAACAATCTCTGTCGAGACTACAGGTACAGAATACATTTTGCTTTGTGTTCCTGTCCCCTGATTTTTCTTCTTTCTGGGACATATCTTGTGCCATTGGCCTTTAATTTTGTTTGTTAATTTTGCTGAGAAATCTCAGCTGCTTCCTAATTTCATATTTTTGGCCCACTATGTGGTTTTTTTATTTTATGTTCCTCTTATGGAATCTGTCCTTACCCTGGTTATTAATATATTTGTCTTTTGATTATAATATGTCCTTTTCTCCAATGGCTTCTGTTTTTCAAGTAAGGTTTCTCTTTTTTTTTTCTAGTTCGGTTTCTGCATTTACTGTTTTTATATACTGTCTTTCGTATAGAATAGTTATGCAGAAGGCAGCATATTCATCTAATGAAGCCCTGCCTCCCCCCCCCCTTAAACAATATGGGAAGTAAAATCCAGGCTAGCTAATCCCCAGACAGTCTATGATAATAAAAAAGATGGTCAATTTATTAGGCTGTTTTGCTAAATAAACTGGTTCTAAAGGAGGCAGGGGTCAAGTCACTTGTCTCATATATTACAGTGGCTCTCTGCATCCCCGAAACGCCTTCCTTCAGTAAGCAGAGTGCTTGAGTGCACCCCCTTTGACCTGCTGATATGTAGATCACAACACCTGATGCTTCCTGGAATTGGCGATTACTGTAACTGCTGCCCATCTGTCAGTGAAGGAGCAGTTTCAGAACTCAGACTTGGGGGAGGAAAAGTAATTAATGGTATGTACCTTTAAGAACCCCCTCATACGTAAAGTAGCTTCTCTGATACTTTGGTCCATGTGCACATGTAAAGAAAAAAATTACAGGTTCTTCATAGTTTTGTGGGAGGGGTGTATAAAACCATGGCAGAATTATAAGGCATTAGGAAAATGCTCTGGAGCTTGTTTTTTATGAAAAGGGTCATTTCAGCTTAGGACTCTGAAAATTCTTTGTAATATGCACAGCTTTTCAGGACCCTTCTCTTTGGTGAAAATACTTTCCCTTATGTAGACAGTAAGAAAAATACCCTTTCTTAAAAGGAAAGGAGTTCTAAATCAGACCACAAACCTGAGATTTGTGCATGTGCTTTATTAGTTAAATGATCCTTAGTAGGATGTGGAAGTATTTACTGAAGGCATTTTGTGGGGGCTTGAGTCAGTCTCACTAGATTACATCCTGAGTTCTGAAAGTGGTTAATAAGACAAAACTAGATAATTTCTACCATTTACAACATTATCTGGACTTCTTTGCTTGTTTTGCGAAATACTGATTGACAAGTATTTGAGGGCTGGAGTGTGACTCTGGTAGAGTGCTTGCCAAGCTTGCCGAGGCTGGTTTGCAACGTCAGCACTTCAAAAACACTGTCATGTCCTACCTTCGGTGCTGCAGGAAAAATTTGAATGGCTGCTTGGCAAAATTTAGAGATAGTATTCTGAACTTTTGAACTCAAATCTGAGTCTTCTAGTTTTTAATCCATGCAGCTAGCTTTTCTCCAGTGGTTTACTATTCCCCCCTTTTTTCTTTTTAAACCAAAATATTAGTTTTTAGATTTAGAATCTTCAGGAGAGAGGTAATCTTTAACTTTCTTGGCTAATGAACCAGAACTGCTGTTACGAAACCTCAGTGAGAGCCAAAAGAAACTGAGTTTAATTTCTCCAGTTTTTCTCCCATACACACAAGTCTATTTTAAATTCAGCATTGTAGGGGAACATTTATGCAAATTCTTAAGTCAGATATAAATAGTATAGATTTTCAGTAGAGTAAAAGCAAGCAAATAGGTAACAGAATACTATCAATTTGTACTGCTTCCCAAGTTTTTAAACTGATGCTAAGACTTGAATCTAACAGACAAATATAACCCTGAGTTAGAAAAGATATTTGCCACACAGAAAGGCATTGCCTGCCTGTTACTTTTATTATTTTTTCCTTTCAAATGAAGCTGTGCTAATGTGCCTAATAAATACTAAGGTGTAGAATATTTTAAGTCTAATGCTAATTTGCTTATAGTTTAGGTAAGGTTTATAGTTAATGAGTAGGAAGACTACTGCTTTTTTATGTTTGTCTATAGTATTTGAGTAGAGATAATATATAACGTAGGAACATTTTGCTTATTAATAAGGGTGTATCAAGTGTTTGGGGATTTGTGAGAGGTTGTTGGCTAGACAGTCAGTACTGGTGCTGAATAATGCCTTGTAAAACAGTACAGCGGCTTGAAATAGATGACATTGTAAAAAAAGATCTTATAATTCATTCCCTTCATTTTTTTTATGTTTAGAGAAAACAGGCAGTTAGAAGTAATGCATGGTATAAGCTTAAGTCTATCCTGTGTCCATTCATATTTTGTGGTTGAGGATATCTGTATAGGCTTCTACAGCTCCACTGCTTTCTAGTGTAAAAGATTGTATCTCAGTTCTACTTGGAGATAATCATAGTACTCTCCTAATAGTGCTATGAGCTATACATGAAATAGTAGTTGATAAATGGTATAATAGCTGTCATTAATCAAAACTAAAAGTTGACAGTGTGAATTAAAAAATAATGCTGTGGTTTTTGTTTTTCTCTTTTAGGAAGTTATAGAACTAACCAAAGACCTTCTGTCAACTCAGCCTTCAGAAAC
>NW_004524618.1:10475609-10477131 GCF_000260255.1 Octodon degus | reverse complement strand
TATGGCAATGCTGAAGTGACTCCACTGTTGAACCTCAAGCCTGTAGAAGAGGGAAGGAAGGCGAAGGAGGACAGTGGCAGCAAACCCATGTCGAAGTAAGTGGTTTTGACTTTCATCTTTTTCGTGTTCTCCATTCACTAGTAGGTCATATACAAAGAGAATTATTGCAAGCCAAATTAGGGTGAGGAAGCTATAATGCTGTTCACCGTAGCTGTGAAGATTAGTACGATAGGGTCAGCGTGGTCTGTGTACCTGTATATGTGTACTTAGGTAAAATGACATTTTGGTTCCTGTGTAGGCATTCAGTAACTGAGATACTAATGCTAAGAATGTCATCCTACCATATTTTATAAGCCCGGTACCATTGGCTGTTCACAGTAAAGACCAACTTAAGCCTTTCTCTACTGAAATAAATACCCTTCCTTGGGAAAATGACATCTGAACTGAGATTTCAAAAGAATAGAAGTCAGCAAAATAAAAATAGGGCCAGGGAGATGGCTCAGTAGAATAAGTGCTTCCCTGGCAAGAACAAGGGTCTGAGTTCAATCCCCAGTTCTGCTTAAAAAAAAAAAAAGTAAAAACACAAAAAATTACTGACCATGTGGATCTGAAGCTCTTAGTAATGTGCATGTTTGTCTTGGATAAACTTTCCCATCTCTTGTCTGTAAAATACGCAGTAGTTATCTGTACTATTGAATATATCTATTAGCTGGAGGATTAGATGATACCATTACTAAAGCGTATAGCACAGTTCTAAATATGTAGGAATGACTGAGTAAATTCCTACTTTATAAAGGGCTGGGGGCATGGAGGTAACATAGAATTTCCTTTGGTAGAAACTTGGGCCTAGAAGGTAGATAGTTTAACAAGAAGTTTCATAGGTAGAAGACAGATCATAAAGTACTTCTTGAAAAACAGATAAATGTGATACAGTTTGAGTTTAAGATTAATCATTGTCAACCAAAGGCAGCTGCTGCTAGAATCCCAGGTATGAGATGCTAGTGGCCTGAATCCCAGGAGTGAATGGAAGCGTGAGTGAAGCATGCCATTTCCAAATACTATATGCACATCCTCAATAAGGTTGTTGTAAAACACCATATGATCTCCTAGCTTTGAGGTGGAGCTCAGAGTCTGTAGTACAGTGTATGGTTAATGTTGCTACTCAGCTGGTAAAAGTTATAAAAGAATCAAGTCACAGCCAAAAATTTAGATTTATGTAATAGATTGTTTGAAAGCTTCCAGTGACACTATACTTTTTAAAAACTACATGTATTTCTTAGTAGCTTTAGGTATTGGCATTGATTTTAATGAGTTAGGGCTTTTATTCATAGAGAAAAATGTGTATGTTTGATTTTTTTTTGCATTACTAAGGTAAACAAGTCATCTTTTCAATCTTAACAGTTGACATTTAGCTCTTTGTCACACAGAAAAGAAATGATTGCCCAGCAGCGTGAATATAAAAAGAAGAAAGCTTTGAAAAAAGCACAAAGGATAAAGGAACTTGAGCAGGAACGAGAAGACC
>NW_004524618.1:10439735-10474619 GCF_000260255.1 Octodon degus | reverse complement strand
AGGATAAAGGAACTTGAGCAGGAACGAGAAGACCAGAAGGTGAAGTGGCAGCAGTTCAACAACAGAGCCTATTCTAAGAATAAGAAAGGCCAGGTAAAGAGGAGTATTTTTGCCTCACCCGAGAGTGTAACTGGCAAAGTTGGAGTAGGAACTTGTGGAATTGCTGATAAACCCATGACGCAGTATCAAGATACTTCTAAATACAATGTCAGGCATTTGATGCCTCAGTAATCAGAAAAACTGTTGGATTTCATCCCTGCAGGGCTTTACATTTACCTTTTTATCCCTATATTTTTCTAAAGGTAAATTATTTGCTAGGTGAGTAAGGAAGATACCATTGTGGTCATCGTTTGACTTCGATAGAATGAAACTTGAAGTTACATTTGATAAACTGTTATTCATTTAACTTTTCATTGCTACTACTATAGTTCCCTCAGAGTTTATTGAATAAGGCAACTTTTCTAGACGGAAGCTACTTCATTTGGCACTTAGGTGAATTGTTGATATACTAATGCCAAGCCCCAATTCACAGTTAAAACTTGGAATTTGACATACAATTACTGATTGGAACGTGAAGGTGAACACCAGCCACCTGTTAGAGATCTTTTTCAGTTTGTTTTTGACTTTAAGATCTAACTACTCTCAAGGTAAACCTGAAGAGGGCCAGGGAGATAGTTCAGTGGCAGAATCACCTGCCTGGCAAGTGCAAGGTCCTGAGTTTGATCCCTGGTACTTCCCCCCCCCCCCCAAAAAAAAAAAACCCATAGCCCTAAAGATAGGTAACTTTATAATGGCAAAGTTTGTTTTGAGGTATTTCTTTCAATAACTTGTTTCCTAAGCCAATTAGGCCATCTCTGAAATTGATCCAGTTTTTTTATTCAGTTTTATGTGGAAAAACATGTTTAGAAAGAGCTACCTTGTTAAGGTGATTCTGTTTGGTGTTTTGTGGATTTGTTTGTTTCTTGTATGTTTGCTTTTTCTTTTTCACCTAAGGTAGTGGTACTTTTTTTTTTTTTTTGGATGTGTAATGTTTATATTGGAAAACAAAAAGCTGATGTATAGCCCTGTATACAGTGTAGATACTTTTTTTTTATAAAAAAAAAAAAAAAAGGCTAAATTAATGAACAAGAGTACTGAATGTTTCATCATTAAAAATTTCTTGTATTTCTTGTGCATTAATCTGACAATAATTTCCCTGTATATTATGTTCACGTAGCTGAGTTTATGATTTTAATTTACTAGATCAAGTTGCCAGCATTTGTTGGTGTGACATCACAGTTATCCGAAGTTGAGTTTAAGCCAAATACATGCATAGAAAAGGGTCTTCCTGTTAATGGAAGATGATTTTTAGGATGTGTGTTAATTTCAGTTTTGTATGTTTAACTTTTATTAAATAAAGTGTTTTTAAAAATCTCCAGGGTGTGTTACGAAAGGGTGAGTGAAGTCTTTAGCTGCGAGCTTTGGTATAGTGATTAACCCTTCAGCTTGCGCACAATTTCAGTGGAAGAGCATTATGTGATGAAGCTTTCAATAAATCCTTAAGTATTCTTTACATTAAGTATAAGAAACCAATTATCTGACTAGTCATTTTAAAAGCCTTTGCTATGTATTGGGGTGTTGGTAAATTTTTGCTTAAAAAGGAAATTTTTAATTTTACAAATTTTAACTTTTTTTTTTTTTGTAAATTAAAACATCAGGACAATGGTAAATGGTAGAATTGTCTTTCCCTTTGCCTTTCACCTCCTCCTAGCCCAGAACACAATTTTTCTTCCGGAACACATAGAATAAAAAACAGAAAATTATAGTAGAAAAAGGATTACAGAAACCCTGAAAACTTGTGTGCAGAAAATGGCTTTTATTGAGTTGTCTTAGTGTCTTTTTGAAGATAGTAGTTCACCTGGTATGTGAATAGACAAGGTGCTGTAACTGTGTAAGAGTTACCCTCCTTTGACTCCATAGTCATGGTAACTTTTCTGCATGGTAACTTTACTGCAGGCCTTTGTAGTAGGAGAAATAAATGACGATACCAACACAAACGTTTATTTCAAAATAGGAAGCATAAAGGGCCAGCCAGATAGCTCAGTGGACTAAAGCACCTGCTTAGGTAGACACAGGGACCCTGGTGTGCTGTGCTGCTGGCTCCACCCTCAGGGCACCCTGAATTGAGACTGGGTGTGGTGGCGCATACCTGTAATCCCAGCACTTGGGAGGCTGAAAACGGGAAAGTCACTATAAACCCAATCTGTAGTGAGACTCTATGGACTCTGTACTAAAATACAAAAAATAAATGGGAAACACAGTATGAGATCAGGAACCTTTATGTCCGAGATGTCAGTGTGACCCCTTAGATTGCTAGTGATTTCAGTCTATATTTGTTAGGGTTTATGCTGACATGAAAAGATGCTTAACAGGAAGCATACTACTTGTAGTAGTTTACAAAGGTGGTTAAGCGCTCCATATTCTAAGCCAATGCGCAGCTCTATCCTTAAAGCTTTGTCAAAAATTGTATAGTTCCCGGAATGTTGTAAAAAAAAAAGATGACCTGAAGTTCTGAAACTGACAGATGGAAATGTAGAATACTGATTCACGACTCCTAAGTATAGTGATTTTGTATGTCTTCTCAAATCCAGTATTTTATTCACCATTTCAGTTCTAACCACAAGAATTAGTGAACAGAAATCTAATAGTATCACAGATAACAAATGCTGTTTTAGTTACCATGTGGAGAGCCAGCCAAGTAGCTCAGTGGATTAAAGCACCTGCAAGCAGGCGCAGGGGGCCCGGAGTTCCCATCCCTGGGCCTGCTGTGCCAGCCCCACCCCTGGGTCATGGCTGAGACAGCGATTGAGACTGGGCGTGGTGGCACACACCTGTAATCTCAGCACTTGGGAGGCTGTAAACAGGAGAATCACTACGAGTGTGATCTATGCAGTGAGACCCTGAACACCCTGTAGACCCTTCCCTAAAAAACACAGGAAGAAAAAAAAAATAGCACGTGGGGAGACCAGCAGAACACAGTGGAAGACCAAGAGTCCTAAAACCAGAATGCTGTTCAAATCCTCGCTCCTCATTTATTAGCAATGTCCTCTACCTCAGTTTTGTCTGTGTAGAATAAAAATAATAGCTGTTCCTCTAGGTTTTAAGGGATAAGTTAATACTTGTAAAAAGCTACAATATCTGGTATGTGGTAGGCAACATAAGGGCAGCTGACAGTTGCTAAGAATGATCTTTTTTCCTTAATTTGATAGTTCACATTTTTAAATGGATAATAGAACCTACTGTTTGTGATATAAAGCTTCCAGTTACAATTTATTGAAATGTTAACAAATTAGCAAATAAAACCATTAGGTACTAGTAAGGTTTTAACTTTCACACTAGTGTATATTAATTGGAAGAGAGTAAACGGTATTAAAAAAAAAAAAACACTGATGCTTCCACAATTAAACAAGAGGTCCTGGGTCTACTTGTTATTCCAGGCTTATCCAAGCACCAGTGTATGTCTGTGACAAACTGTAAGCAATTCCAGTGAGCACCCTGAGCTGACAAATCATGTTTTAGGTTACATATAAAGTATGTTTAGTGGCAGGTTTTTTAGCCTAATTATAAAGACTAGGTATTAAACCAAAATGCATGAGTTAAAATTAATTCACTCTTAAGTGCTTGTCTTAGTGAATGATCATGTATGTGTCTGTATTTCCAGTAAATGATTTTAGCATTGAGGGTGTCTACCTTGAAAAGAACAAAGACCTTCAGGTAAAAAGCTTATTCTTTTGTGACCCATGTGTATCAGATGATAATTTTACAATTAAAATGACCTTTTTACCAGGGGAAAAAGTTGTAAACTCTGCCAAAAATAAAAGCTCAATCTGGCTTTTTGCCCAATTTGGATATTGAAATATGGAAGGAAAATATTTATTTAAACTAGCAAGGTTTTATATTTGTTAAAAATCTTAAAAGTTCAATAATATGAGTTGTATTATAACTATGAAGCACAGTATAATTTACAAGTTTCAACAATAAATGTAAACATTCTTTATATCTAGGATTTTTGAGTTGCAAGTTAAACTGAATTTTTACTACACTGGAGAGGAAGAACACAGCAGACAATATAACAGGTAATTTTATAGTTTCAAGACACGAAAAGCCCCAAGTAATTGAATCCCTTTGTATTTTTTTCTTTGTACCAGGGATTGAACTCAGGACTTTGCACTTGCCCTGCAGGCTCTTAGACTGCTATCTCCCTAGCCCCTTACCATTTTTTGTTTAAACTTACATTTCTCTATAGATACGTTTCCAAGAGGTTCAGAAACCAGCGTCACAGGTGGGACATTTTAGGAATTTGTTTTGGCATAGCCAAAAGAAAGCAGTAGAAGACCACCTATGACGGTGTTACATTTGTGAAGTTTTTCCACTGCATTGTCTGCCATTTTAGGTACAGATGAAGGTTCTTTTGAGGCCTTGAAAGGCAGTGGGAGAAAGGGAGTCTCAGAATTAAGGAGTACAGAGCTGACAGCTGCACTCGCAGTCATCTTTCAGTGTCCGGACAGTAAAGACTGGCAGCCAGCTTCTGCCGTATTCCTTGCCATTTCATGAGCCCAGGGTAGACGTTTAAATGACTGGAATTCTTTACTTTGTCATTTGTTTCCTCGGTTAATCTTCCTTTAGGAGTGTAGGTGTAGGAGTCATGGTTACGCCATCAGCAGGAAAGGTCAGGTGAGCATTTCTTGTGTGAATAGGTACTTAGTGTGTATTTTGCTGGCTCATTTTCCCTTTCCCAGTAAAACTGATGAACTTTTTTTTTTCCCTTTCAAGCCCTGTACCTATGTTAGCAAGATGCAGTGAATTTCTGACCCAAGAAACAATTCAGGCTTGGTGCAAACACCTGACTCCATATCCTGGGAGAACTGAGGTGAAGCCTGAGCCCTGCAGCTAGGCTAGTCTAGATGTAATTACGAGGTGCTCCTTGCTCACGCGGAGCAGGAAGGAGTATGTATCCCTTCAGTTCTCTGGCTTGCAGTCTGCTCCACAGTGCTGTCTGCATAGGTGGAGTGTGAGGATGTGCTTAATCAGACACAACTGACCTCCTGAACTTACATTCTTTTAATACTCTTTTTCAGTAACATTGCATGGCTTTTGTGCTATTCTGTGCCCTGGTGTGAACATCTAAAATAAATACACCAATTATTGCCCTAAAAATAAAGATGAAAGAGCTAAGAATCAAAGGGGGAGTGAGATGGCAAGTCTCAGTGAGTTGGCTGGCAGTGTTGAGTGTTCCACTTGGGCTAGTTTTCATCATAGTATGTAAGGCTGAAGAAAGGCAAAGCAGTCAAGTGAAACTCAGTTGGTGCATGACTCTGATTACCCTGACTAAAAGAATCAAGAGAGTAGTTTGCAACCCACTGTCCTAATAGACCTAGTGCATTGATGGGGCCAAGAAGATAGTTGATCTCTTTTCTAGGTGAGGTCAGCTCTAAATATTAAGCAGGACTTTCAGATATGCAGTGTTAATTACCAGTGCAGTGTGTCCAGTCTCATTATCTTTGCACTACACTGGGGTTAAAACCAGGCACACTACATCCTATCCCTCACCCTTTTTTAATTTTTTGAGGTATGGTTCCATTTTCCAGAAGGAATCCAAATGTGGAATGTCTTGTCTTGGCCTTTAAATAATGGGGTCACAGATGTACACCACCATGCCCAAGTAATTATTAAAATGAATGACATACTGTTCTTAACAAAGCATGTTGTATAATTTTATAGGTTATCAATTTGAGTTGTGCTTGTAATCTCAGCTGAGAGGCTAAAGCAAGATCGCTTAAGCCCATGAACTCAGACATGGTGGTACAGGCCTGTCATTCTGGCACTCTGGAAGGCTGAGGCAGGAGGATGGCAAGTTCAAGGTAACTTGACTCAGTGAATCCTCTTTATAAAAAAAGTCTGGGATGTGAGCTCAGTGGGAAGGGCCTGGATCCAGTCCCAGTTTCGGAAAGGAAAAGAATTACCAAGTACTACTTGACATGGAA
Source organism: Octodon degus (assembly GCF_000260255.1). NCBI lineage: Eukaryota > Metazoa > Chordata > Mammalia > Rodentia > Octodontidae > Octodon > Octodon degus. The sequence continues at coordinate 10,468,596 of NW_004524618.1, read as the reverse complement.
TTTTATAGTATGAGCTAATATTTAAGAAATGTCTTTTGTCTAAGATCTAGAGGTAAGATAATTAAAATTCAAGAATATGAGTGAAATTAGAAAGTTATTTATCAGAATAAAATATAGGTCTCTTTATTTTCTTGTTACTACACTAAGATTTGGGAGGCAATTTGCATTTATCGTGCATAGATCCGTACACTTCGAGACAGGTGGTATGTGGTATGTATAACAACTTCTCAAGAAAAAACAAGTTCCATGAAGAAATTAATTGCTTATGGCCTACCAAAGGGTGAAAACTGAACTGAAGTCCTTGGTATTCCCACATTATTTTTGGTAGCTGCAGTGGAATCTGACTTTGCTTTGGGATTTTTGAGACGGAAAGAGTAAAGAGCAATTGCTTCTTCGAGTGAAACCAACAAAATTTATAGAAGCTCCTAAAAGGCTAAATGGGTTCCTCGGGAAATATGAATTAAGCAGCACGACCTTAAGAGTAGGAGCTTTGCCTCAACAGTTTTTAAAAATTCCTTCAAAATTCTAAAAGCAGACATTGTCATTAGGCCTGCAAGAACATTAAGAGTTCTCATACATGTGCCAACCAGAGTGACTTCATCAGAACCCCAGTAGTACCGTGGTGTAAGACTTGGCTGTGCTCATACATGTAGCCGCGGGCCTCTTACTAGCTGGGTACCCCAACGGAAGATCAGTGGGGGCTGATGGGAACTGCCCGTCTTGTTAGTTGCCTAACAGCATAACCAGATGGCTCCCTAATGAGAGCAGAGTGTCAAAGGAAATTCAAATTGCTGTTCTGGACTTCCGACACTTAGGGGTGGTTGCCTAAAAGCACGGATTCATCCTTACCTTGCCTTCACAGACAAGGGTGTTACAAGATTAACTCGCGTGTTCTTTATTCATAATTTTTATTTCTTGCAGTTAATTTACATGCCAATGTCTTTAAAAAAACTAATACCTCTGACTCCTTATATAATCTATGTTTGTCTTCCCTTTGAGGAAAACAAACCCAGGGAAAGAGCACTGTAGGGAGCAGGTGCTGTAGGTGTCGAGTCTGTGACACGTCCCAGAACGTGCACAACAGAATGTCAGCACCTAGTTCATCTGGTCACTGTTCAGCTGTATGGCGCGTGAAGTGAAGGCTGGGACCAACAGAGTCTTAGTCACTGACCTCACTTTCCATGGTAGGGAGCATGCACTTTTAAAAAATTTATTATGAGGGCCGGGGAGATAGCTCAGTACAGTAAGCACTTGCCTGGCAAGCACAAGGGTCTGAGTTCAATCCCCAGTTCTGGGGAGAAAAGAAAAAATTTACATTTATATTTTTATTATGAATTTAGGGCAAGGGTCTCACTACGTAGATTGGACTCAGTGATTCTCGTTTTCAGCCTCCCAAGTGCTAGGATTACAGGCGTGTGTCATCATGTCCCGTCTTAATCGCCATCTCAGCGTGCCCTGGGGGCAGGGTCAGCTCGGCAGGCCGGGGATGGAAGCTTTAGCCCCTGTGTCTGCCTAAGCAGGCACTTTGATTTGCTGAGCTATCTGGCTGGCCCTGGCAGCATGCTCTTTAAACACTCACTTGGGAAGTCAAAAGTAAGCAAATACACACAAGAGCTGGACCTAGCCAGCGATAGTTATAAATGAAGATAAATAACTGACCTGGGCCACAGAAACGCATTTGTCGTGTTTTTCACTAAGTCCCCAGCACCTGAAGTTCCAATTATGCTTTCTCAAAGAATGCAGGGTTTCACACCCATCTACTTCAAAGAATTTCTCCACTCAAATGCAGTCAAGGAAGGAGGATTTTTGGAGCACAAGTGGAGCACAAGAAGTGGATGTATACACTGAGGCTTCGTATGACCAAAATGTACTGAATACTGTTAAAAGGCTGCCCACAAAGGAGTCTAACATTAACACACAAGTCGGCTGCATGGCTAAATATGGTTGTCTTTATTTTCTTTTTTCCTTGCCCAGCCCTATCTAGACATAAAATAAAACTACAGGACTGAAATTAACAACCCATTAAAATCAGCAATAAGTTATGAAAATCATAAAGCTTTTTTTTTTTTTTTAAAGTAATTAAGGGTAGTTAAATTATTTAAAGTATACAAAGTCCAAACAGGGTGGGGGAAGGTAGGTCCCTAGGAAGGCTTCCTGGGGGAGGGGGAGGGCCGTGGGAAACCTTGGCATTTGAAAGACAGTGGGAACGTGTGACATCAAAGTGCAGGCCAGGAATTTCACGTAGAAGAAAATAACATTTCTGAAAATAGAGCAACAATAGCACCTGCACAGTGGGACTGTGAGACGAGACTGTAGAAAATGGAAGCAAATCTTTACAGTAAAATGAAATAAGTGCTGAACTTAACTATGTTAACTATGATAGTGTAGCTACTGTGGGCATCGGACGGTTAAAAGCTGGTAAGGGTAATGATTCTAAAAACAAAAACAGCTTTGACTGTTTTCTACCTAGCCCAGACCTCATTCATTTTGTGCACTATAAACAGTGAGGTGTTATTATCAAATGCTGCATCAAAATAGATTTTTCCCAATGTTTTTCCACTATAAAAGACATCTATGTTTACTTATGGACAAGCTTTAAAAAGATGTCATTTTGGTTTTCAACACATAGAAAGTTATCAAAATCTCAAATAAAAATGCTGCCATGGCTCAGACCTCAGCCTGCTAACCTGCACGCACAACTCTTCTGACCCACGCAGATTCGGAGGCACGCAGAGCTTTCCCTTCTTGCCCCCCAATCCGTACTCAGGCCTGTGTGGCAGACCATCGGGTGTGGAGTGCCCCCTGGGGCTCACGGGCGGTGGGCTGACGAGCTGGCGGTTGGGTGCCCTAGTGCTAACAAGCAGGGTAAGGTCAACTTGCTTCACATGGAATCCAACAGAAAGCTGAGCTGCATGATGATCCCTTTCAAAAGGCTTCTTGGGAGTCTCTCCTTTTGTAGAGCATGAAATGAGTTTTTTAAAAAAGAACTGATCATCCACAGGCTTCATGATAAGTCGTCCCAGGCTGCGTTTTAATAGCTCTTTAGCCACCCAAGTTTACTGCCTGATTATCTAGTCTTCCTCACTATAGATCTGATTTTGTTTCTAGGGCCATAAAGCTCGGGAAGGGTTCATAACCCCATCTTTGAATGTGTCTACTCAATGAGTATGAGCAAACTACAGAGGATGGACTCTCTAATGTCCTCTTCTAGACCAACTAAATCAAATCAAGGTAATTTCATGTTTGCTGCCACCATGAGAAATTAATTTTTTCCCCAATATGAATATTCTGAATATTTGTTCTGCTGGGGAGGCTCTACCCCACTTTTTGCTAAGTATTTATTTAAATACAAGTCTTCTGACCTTGTTCAAGTATAGTTTTGTTTAGCTTTAAAGAGGAGACTGCAACATGAACCCAATTTAAGATTGTATTGTATTGGCCCAATGAGTATTTCGCCCTGCACTGTTGCCATGCTGGGTTCTAGGACGTGAAGGAAAGTTTGACACTGGCACTGGAGTAACCCTCATCACTCCCAATACTCTGCAGGCTGCTGTGGTCATCAATGTCACTGATGCTGGTGGTACTTATATTGTCCACTTCTCCATGGGAGAACTCTGTGCTTTCAACATCCACTTCAATCTCCTCTGTCAAAAAAGAAAAAGGGGAAAAAAGCATTAATAATCTGTGTATCTCCCTTCAAAAGTTAAAGGCATGAGGCAAAAAAGTGTAACAAGCATAGTATTGGTGCTCTCTGGAGAATAGATGCACTGAAGGTGGAGAGAATACTTTCTCCACAGAAGAATGTCAACTATACCATGCTCTTAAATTTAGGCAACAAGTTTACTAAAGTCCTTTGACGCCAGTCTGTCTGGACCTCTCTAAAAGCACTCAGTCTACTTGGGAATTAGTACGTAATATTAAGAGATCCCAACATCGAACATCTGTTTTGCATTAAGCCAGAAACTAATTCTCAGTGTTGTTTATTAATCAGGGTTGCCTTAAGAAAAGAAAGCATAAATTTAAAAACAGGCAAACTAGAACTAAACATGTTGATCAAGACCTATGGTGGTATCATTTCATAGATAATTCTACAGATCTCTACAATTTTTCCTAAAACTTTTTGTTCAGTAGCTAAAATAAGGCAATCGTTACAAAATAGATTTTGAGAGGTCTTATGATTCAATTTCTTTGCATCAAATACAGCTTGAAGTCTCCAGCTTTTTTGTGGGGCTGAGAACAGAACTCAGGACCCCATCTGTGTTTAGGCAAGTGCTGTGCTACTAAGCTGTATCCCCAGGTCCAAATGCAACATGAAATAAGGGCTTGAGGTTTAAAATTAGTTTCCGGATTATAGTGAGATATAGAAGGAATTAGTGTAAAGGCACTATGGTAGTGGGAATTTAGCATTAAAAACCAAACAAACTAAAAAAACAAACAGACAAACAAACAAACAAACTCCTAAATATGTATGTGGCCCCCAGCTATCAAATCAACACTATATTTAAAAAAAAAAAAAAAAAAAAAAAAGTCTTTAAGAGTTAGGATAAAAACTCAAGGATTTTTCAGTCCTCTTAAAATATAAAGTCTAAAGTTTTGACTTAGATGAGACAGGAATTGCTGGCAGCTAATAAAACTGAAATGTGGGTAATGAGAGTTCATTTTTCTATTTATTATTGAGTATGTTTGGTAATTTCCATTTAAAAAGGAAAAATCAGTGTCAGACAAAAACTAGTGGCACTTGCCTAGTATTCTGTTTTATTTTTGGCAGTACTAGGGATCAAACTTGAGACCTTGTGCTTGCCAGGTACCTTATGCCACTAAGCTATCTCCCCAGCGCATAGTATTTTAGAATCTTCAAAATCTTGTTAGTTTTATTTTCTCAAGTATAAGATTTACAGTCATCACTGTTCACCTCTGGAATCTTTTACTGTGGCATAAGTTCTGAGAAGAGCTGAGGCTATAGATGAGATCAGTAAAATTCAGACTTTTTCGCGGGTGGGGTTGCGTTCTGTTCTCTAATTCTGCCAAAGACAAATGTTCTACAACAGGTTGAAAGAAAAACGAAGGACATGGTGCTTTAAAACATATTATCTCTAGGGGCTGGAGAGATGGCTCAGTGGTCTAAAGCACCTACTTGAAACAAGCTTGGCAAAGCACAGGGACCTCGGTTCGATCCTCCAGCACCACATGCCAGCCAGCCCCGCCCCCTGGTGGACTGAGCTGGCCACACACACACACACACACACACACACACACAATAAATAAATGTAATAAATAAAAATAAATAAATATTTAAAACATATTATCTCCAGAAATGTAATATCAGTGTATCTTTCTGACACAACAAATTAAAGAGTACAGCTTGACTTCTTTGGTATTTCTTGCTCCAGATATATACCTTCAAATCCAATAATTTTAAAGCATGAGACTAACCCAAATGGGGAACATTATATTAAAAGGCCAGTAAGTGTTATGGTCATTGGTCACTGAAAAGACCAAGTAACTATAACCTAATAGGGGATTTCTGCATAGGCCCTTAGGTTACACAAAAGACACGAGTGGGTAAAATAGTATAATCAGGCCCTGACACTGGGAACCGGACTGTGGTCTCCTGCATGCTGGGAAGCACTCTACCACTACATTCACAGCCTATTTTATTCTTTACGTTTTGAGACAGGGTCTTGCTAAATTGTCCGGGCTGACCTTGAATGTGTCATCTTCCTGCCTCAGCCTCCCCTGTAGCTGGGATTACAGGTGTGTACCACCATGCTAAAATTTCAAATCAATTAAATACCAAGAGTCAACATACATTAAATATATTCAAGAAGCTTCACATAGGCACTGGAAGACAATGTGATTGCATAAAACACAGACTGTCACAGTACTGGCTGAAAAGAAAGCAAACAGTGTGCCTGCCAACCTGCCCTGCCTCAATCCAAACAGAAATGCTTAGTATTCATCAGAGTAGAGACACTGCCTACCTCGCTCTGAATCAGAACGATCTGAAGAAATAGTTGATCCAATGCTGTCCATTCGTATTCGTTCCACCTCCTGAGGACCCTGCAGCTGTTCTAGTCGGCGCTTTAAAAATCTCTGTTCGCGTTCCAAGTTCTCAAGCTGGTGCTGGCTCTTCCTTTCAGCTTCTTCAAGTTTCTAAAACAATGGAATGGTATTAACATCTGTACAGTCACTCTAAAATATTAAAACATTTCTAACGTCTTAAAATACTCTGAGACAGAGAATGCCTCTGCATACAGAAAAATACAGGAATGTATCCTTTTTAAAGAAATAGTTGCTTCTACTTTTGTAAGAATGCTGTTACAAGTAACAGTACGAAAAACAGTCTCCATAAAGGAGAAACTTCCTCTGCAGTGTGGTATTTGATGGAAAAGTACTGAGGGTCACAGCCGAGTGAAGCCATCGCCACCAGAGGGCACAGCTGCCTCCCTTCCTGGCTATTAGAAGGGTAATTGTTATTTTCCTAGCATTCTCCTCTCCAAATGGCCACAAAGTCAAATAATTTAGTCTAATCAGTTTATGTTGCTCCCATTAGATTAGCTGGTTACGTTTTTAGAAATACTTCTCTCGCTACCAGTGACGGGAACGGTCTGTTCGTCATGTGTATGAACAGGAATCATGGCTAATAATGAAACCCAGATCCAGAGACTCACACAAACCTGAAAGTTAAACTTCTCACCTTGATATGTGCTTTGGCTTTGTTGAGCAAACCAAGTGTTGTGTGCCTGGTGCAGTCTGGTCCTAGTGGAATCAGAACTTTTAAGCGTTCTAAACATAGGCGCAGGTGAGCTCGCCTAAGGGAGACAGAAAGTCCAGTCAGCACCAGAAGACGCAGGAGGACAGGAACTTGCACTTGCTCAGCCCTACTTCTCACAAGTATCTGCAGGTGCAAGGGGACTGTGCTGTTCCCCAGATAGCCACCTCCAGTGATTATCCCCAGTGCTCATGTGTCAGAGATGGTTTTTTAGTCCACTCAACAAACTCTCTCAACTGCATTACTCTGCAAGTGCAAAAATACAGTAGAGCAATTGTAATGGATTCTGAATGCGACAGCCACAGGCTACAGTGGGGATTTTCGGCACCTCAGGGAGGCGTAACATGCTCCCAAGTTTCTGTTTCCTCTCTTTGTCTTTCAGTTACTTCTGCACTCACACATGCAGGACACACCACCAGCACTCTGCAGCTGTAGCCATCCTACAGCTATGCTACACACTCTTACTATGGATTAGGTTAACTGTATGGGGTCCAGAAGTTCAACAATTTCTTATTTGTAAAAATGGCAATTTCACATGATTTGACACAATAGAAACAACAAAATTCTTTGACTAGCCAGGTTAGAGTAAGACAAATACATGGCCCTGTGGTTACTTTTAGTTACTGAAACCACCTATAAAATAGTCTCTGCTTCCCATCTAAATGTCCCAACTCATTAAATTAGTTTGTATCTCTTCCTGTCTCTTACACCCTCTCACTGCTTGCTTCCAGTTTCCTTACTGAAAGTTTCTGCATTGTCTAGTTCACCCATCTGTGGGTAAAGTTAGGGAATATTTGTCTTGGAAATGCTAGCAAAAGTCTCAGGGATCTGCCTTTCCTGTGCTCTAAAAGGAACTGATCATTGTGGTATCAGCAAGCTCTGAGTGCAGAATTTCATCCTAAAACAATACTAGTCCCTGTCTTTGGTCCTGTGCATACTCCTAAGTAATTCCTAAAAGGTTGTGGCTTAGTTGCAGCTGAACTTCTGTATCTCTCAATAGGAATAAGACACCCTCCATTTTCTTTTCAAAGACCAAAATTGTTTTACTAGCTTACTCACCAAACTATGGCCTCTCTGTCTTAATATACAAGAAATAATGTCAAGTGAAATTCTCAATTACTACCATTTTGAAAGAGGGCTAGGAGAAGGTTCTCAAAAGCCAATTATTTCACTGCAAAAAAAAAGTGACTAAGTAGTGAGATCAGGTTTGGCTAATGAGTTGTCAAGATTCTTCCAGCAACAGTTAGCCCAGCTACAGTAAAAGTTTGTTAGAATTTCCACTCCAAATCTACTAAATCCACCATACTTGTGCTAAGATTTTCTTTTAATCTTCTCTAAATTATGTATTATCAATCCCCACGCCCCATTTGTTTCAGGCACTGGGGATTGAAGCCAAGGCCTTCACGCTGACCTACGTTTGAAATTTTCTATATTGAGACAAGGTCTCAAACTAAGTTGCTCAGGTGGGGCGCAAACTTATAATCCTGCCTTAGCCTCCCAGAACACTGAGGTTACAGGTATGCACTACCACACCTGGCAATCTCTAACATTCTACTCCTCTGCTATACTACCAAAATCTCATAGGTAAGAGAATGTTACATGAACAGATTGTTCTTGCTAAGCAGACCAACAAAATAAAACCCACACGTAGCCTTTAAACTTGGCAGGGTTACTGGGGCATTTAAGTAAAGGAGTTACTCTGAATTTAGTCTTTAAAAAAAGTTATCAACATGTATGATGATGCACCCCTGCAGTCCCAGTGCTCACAGGAGGCTGAGGCAGGAGGATTGCTGCAAGTTTGAGGCAAATCTGGGCCACACAGCCTGAACTGCACAGTGAAGCCCTATCCCAAAAAGACCCAAAAAATTAATAAAAACTAGTAATTACCTCAAAAATAGCTTTGTCAATTTTGTTTAAATTATTTAACTTCAGAAATTCAGTATACACAGGAATCACCTTTTTACCTTTTACTTTAAGAAACTTTGATTCCTTGCTGTAGTTTCACATCAAGAATAGAAAGGACGGGTGAGTTTCCTGTCTTGTAAATGAAAATAACATTAAAAATGTCTTTTCTGGGGCTGGAGAGATGGCTCAGTGGTCTAAAGCACCTACTTGAAACAAGCCTGGCAAAGCACAGGGACCGCGGTTCAATCCCCAGCACCACATGCCAGCCAGACCCGCCCCCTGGTGGGCTGAGCTGGCCACACACACACACAATAAATAAATGTAATAAATAAAAATAAATAAATAAATAATAAAAAAAAATGTCTTTTCTCTTTTTAAAATCCTTTGGCTATATACACAGGACTTTAGTGTACTTGTCACTGTTCTAGACACTCTTGTCTCATGTGGTTCACCCCAAAGTGAGCTCTGCAGACACCAAGGGCAGGGTCAAGCTTGACTTGGGACTTGAAAGGTTTTATGGAAAAAGCAAGGCTTTCCCAGGTAATTAAGAGTAAACAGACCAAAGCTTATAGAGTGGGACTAAAGCCTAAAATCAAAAATGTGTTAGTTTCTTTTATTCAAAAAACAACCTGGGACTCTGTAAAGAAATATCAACTAAGTTCAGCACTCTTAGAATCTTTGATAAATTACTTAAATTCATTAACAATAAATCAAGAGTTACCCACACCAAGTAAGATTTTTAAAATGCCTAAATGCAAACTTAGAAGACAGAATTCCCTATTTTAAAAAGTATTCTCCACTGCTGAACATTTCTGCATCAGGCAAGCCTGTGCTGAGCAAGCACACCCTGCGCACACGCCTGGCCTCCCGGCGGCGCCCTTTCTCCGCAGCCCTCCTGCAGGGCTGTGCGAGGGCAACTGGCGTGGCGCTGCCGTTTCACGGAGTGAAGAGGGGAGTCTGGAACTCTGTCATCTCCTCGGTTCTTTTATATACCAGTGAAACTGCCAATGCAGAGGAGAATGACAAAGGGCCACAGAAGGCGGTGGAAGTCAGCAACTGCCCCATGCTTTTTTTTTTGTTTGTTTTGTTTTTTTTTGTTTTGTTTTTTTTTGTTTTGTTTTGTTTTGTTTTGTTTTTGGTGGAACCGGGGATTGAACTCAGGCCCTTCTACTTGCCAAGCAAGCGCTTATTCTACTGAGCTATCTCCCCGGCCCCAGCCCCATGCTTTTTACAGTCCCCTCCACAAAAGAGTTTCTACAGGGGTTTCTATTCCACTACAGAACTGCACCCTTCCAACAGCAAGGGGTACACCATGACTATAAACTGCAAAGAGTCAGTACATCACGTTCTGCATGGGCTTTTCTCTCCCCAAAATGTCTAGAACAAGAGGTGCATGCAGGCCAGTTCTTCCCTTTCCATAGCACTGCTCTCCACCCTTTCCCAGCAGGATCCCTGTTGGTAACCAGATTGCACACTTAACTAAAAGCCAACACCCTGGAAGGCTATCACTATCTTTCGGTGCCATCTGCTCTGCTCTTGCCTTCCTTCTCATGTGACTGGTGGCTCAGGAGCCTCTCATATGGGGCCATAAGATGGCGGGAGGAAAGAAGATGCCAGACACAGAAGAAAAGGGCTTGATTTGAAATCCTTACTCACTGAAGGAAAAAAAAAATACAAGTAGTATTCAGTAATGTTTTTCAAGTCTCCAGGAAACAGGAGGAACTGCCATAGAGAAAAGGATTAAAGTATGGTGTTATGGAGACTGGGCGTGGTGGTGCGTGCCAGCTCATGGGAAGCTGGAAACAGGTAAATCACTCTGAGTCCCATCTAGTAGTGAGACCCTGAACACCCTATAGACTCAAAAAAAAAAAAAAAAAAAGTATGGTCTTATAGCTGACTTGGTAAACTTTATACAACTAGACTTCATGGAAAATGATTTTCAAAAATTTTTAAGCTCCTGGCTGGCATTCACTTAACTTATACACTTGTAACCACATGTATATTCAATAAAAACTAAAGCTAGAGTTCTTCCTAAGTTAACATAAGTGATAGTAAAGCAAAGTTAGGTGGGGCCACTGCACCGGAAGTGAGCTGCGCAGGAGCTGAGAGAGGGCTGAAGACCAGTGCTCTTTTATTTCCAAAGATACTTTGAAGCCTGTTCTAAAATGAGACTGGAAAATGGATTTTACTCAGGGGAAAAAGGCAATTCCCATCTACCAGCCCTGTTAGAAAGAGAAACCTATCAGAACTGCCCTCACCTTCAAAAAGGCAAGCCCTTTATAGGAAAAAGAATAGTTAAGAGTCTGTTTGGCTTTTATTTTGATAGACTGGGATCATTTTTCTCTGAAGGAACCAATGTTGCTTTTGATTTTGAACTCTGTAAACTTTACTGCCAAACTAACATACCACAGAATATGAAGGGAAATTATTTTGCTGTAATTGGCCCCTCCTAACAGCTATGAGACTTTAAAGCACAGGTGTATTAACTAAAAGCAGCACACTGTTATGGGAGGAGAAGAGGAATCTCTAAGAGAAAAAAAAAAAGCCAAGTATCAGACAATGTTTTTCAATCCTGATGTTTTTCAGGTTGTCTTTCAAAAACTTATTCTCCTCTACCCAATAATAAGAAACCTAACTCCTGGCCAGCCTGCCAACCGTCTCCTGCCGATGCCCTTGCAGACACACTCCACCACAACGTGCTTGTCTCATTCCTCCTACAGACATCAAGACTCTGCCAAGACTTTGACGCTCCCCAAGTCACATGAAACACAAGCTGAGTAGTCGGGACAGTGCCTGGATTTCCCTCCCTGCTCATGGCAGGCCCAGTCCTCCCGCAGCACGGTTCTTTAAGCTGCAGGGCTGCGCCGCAGCACACGACAGCAGCTGGCTGTTCATCCTAGACTTTGTGAACACTAAAGGTTCTTAAAGTTTAGTATGCTTAGATAATTTAAAGATACACAAAATCTATCAATTTTTCTGGAAAAAGGTGACATGAAAACTGGAGCCAGATAAATCAAGCATCCCTGCTCAAGTATTTTATTTACTAAAACCTACTGGATTCTGCTGTTCAAGATATTGCTGCAGAAATAAAGAAGCTAGACAAGCTATTCCCATCAAATGCTATTTGACAATTTACAAATTATCTGTCTCACAAGAAATAAGCCTACAAACCCAGGTAGTAAGTGGGCAAGTGGCACTTACCAGCCTCAGACATGACTGGTGGTCACGGGACTTGACAAAAATAAAAACAAGAGCATAATTGGGACCCTCTCCTCCCTTTTGAAAAAAGCTGCCTTCACTTAATAATCCTCTTAATTAGAATATCAACAAGTGGTAACAAAGTTGTAACAACACAGTATTCCCTCTACAGTAAGTTCTGTAAGCAGGCACACTGGAGCCGCCAACGTTCCCAGACTCGGGCAGACTTCTCAATACAGACGTTCAGGAATGTGAGCAAATCGGCAGCATCAACTTAGTCTGCTGTGCACTGGCACAGCTGCGTGCTCACACTTGCTGTGTGCTCCTTGGGCTGTACTACGTACGCGTGGACAGCAGCAGCCCAGAGCTCGACCAGAGCCTGACCAGAGCCTGACCAGAGCCCGACCAGAGCCCAGGGCACCTGGAAGCAAGCGCAGTGCTGGTGCGGAGGAGACTGCTACCATGGAAACAAAGGTGACACTGACTGAGAGTCGGCACCTGGGCAAAAAGATGGTAGAGGTTGCTCATTCTTATAATGAATCATTCAACTACTGGCCAATTCATTTTTTTGGTGGAACCAGGGATTGAACTCAGGCCCTTGAGCTTGCCAGGCAAGCGCTTATTCTACTGAGCTATCTCCCCGGCACCCCTATTGGCCAATTTTTTTTTTTTTTTTTTTTTTTTTTTTTTTATTTGTGTGTGTGTGTGTGTGGCCAGCTCAGCCCACCAGGGGGCGGGGCTGGCTGGCATGTGGTGCTGGGGGGATTGAACCGCGGTCCCTGTGCTTTGCTAAGCTTGTTCTAAGTAGGTGCTTTAGACCACTGAGCCATCTTACCAGACCCTGGCCAATTCTTAAGACAAGGGCTGTAAAAGTAAAAATAGCTTATTCACAGTGTTATGTGTAGTGTTTTTTTTTTTTTTAAGTTTTACATTTTATATCTGTGCCAAAGGCAAAATAAGACTCATTTTGCTAGATTTACAAATAAATCTGACTTATGAATGTTCCCTAGAGTAAGTCTGGGACTTTGTATCTTTTTTTTTGGGGGGGTGGTCTTTTTGAGACAAGTTTTCCTTATGCAGTTCAGGCTGCCTTGAACCCACTGTGTAGCCCAGGGTGGCTTCAAACTCATAGCGATCTTCCTGCCTCAGCCTCTTAAGTGCTGAGATTACAGGCATGTGCTACCACATTTGGCTTGTATAGTATTCTAATAATTTAAATTATTTTACTCTCACATCATCACCTTCAGCATGAAAAGGCTTGTCTACATATAAAGAAGAAAAGTAAGTTGAGATCTGTATTATTCACTCTGGGAAACTCTAAAACCACCCTGTCCCACTAAAATCTAAGCAGTTCCAAGGGTAGGCTCTGTATACCTCTAGGGGCATTCTACACTGAGCCAGAGAGTGTGAAGGTCTAAGGGTTTAAATATGGTGTCCTCCAGAAGCTAGTATTTCCCAAATATTTGGAAGAAAAACATTGCTGGACCAGTGAGATAGCTCAGCAGACTAAGTGCTTGCTTAGGCAAGCGCAGGGACCGGGGTTTGGCCCCCGGCACCACATGCTGCCAGCCCTGCCCCTCTGAGCCAGCCACAGAGACCGGATATGGGGAGGCTGTGACAGGAGGATCACTATGAGTCTGAGCCACATAGACAGACCCTGTACCAAATGGATTAAAAAATATATATGAAAACAAACATAGATGCATTTTCAAAATTAGAAGACTTCAAATAAACTTAACATTATTTCATACATAGTTCAGGACCTCCAAAAGTCTATGTTAAAGTCCTGAAGCAAATTAGCACGCTGTTAGACCTCTGGATTTCTGACGAGTGGCTTAGCCTGCGTCTCCCAAAGACTTAGAGAAGAAGAAACAGGAAGCAGCACAAAGGCCTGGGCGAGGGGAGAAAAGGGCTCAGTGTGAGTACTCGACCCGTAATTATAAAATCATAGTGTATTTTCCCCACACTACAAAGAGTCTATGTGGGCTGAAGTGTTACTTAGATTTTACAATTCCGAGATGAAGAGCTGATCAGGATGCACGATGGCTGCCATCAAACTGCGAGTCGTGCTATGTGACCGGGCTGCCAGGCGCTGCCCAAGCTTCCAAGACTGACTCGCCTGCATCTGATCGCTGTACTTGTGCCCTCTGCTTCCGCCTTTCAGCCTCGTTTCCCACCACACATACCCTTGCAGAGCTCTTCTACAACCAAACTGTTTCCACATTTGCCAGTTACTTGCAAGGCCCTTCTCTCCATGTCTAGCTGGTTGGTATTTAACGCATTCCTCAGTCTATACTAATTTCATCTTTAAGATCTTCTGTCATACTCCAGATAACCTTGATTTTCATATTATTTGCGCTGTACTTTGAGACTGAAAGCATACTTTTTTTTTTTTCCAGGATTAAACCACATTTATTTTTTTCTTACAAAAAAATCCAAACAAATAATGAAATAAATATATTTCTATAAGCATTCTATCCTGGGTTCCTTGTCCTAGAATTTAGTATACAGTTCATATTGAGGGTATGTCAACTCTTCTTCTGGATGTTATGACGTCTCCATCTTATAACCATGTTTCTCTAGTTCTGCTACTGTATTTGCATTTTTGTTTCCATGGATATTGCTTTGTACTTCCTAGCTGTCCCCTCCACATCACCACTGCTTTTCCTCTTCCTTCCGGACATCCTGGGCTTGCAGCTGGTTGGAGAAGTCGTCCTCGACATTGTCGTCATCCCAGTTATCTTCCCAGACATGGGCATCTTCATCTTCATCCATACCAGTCCAGTCTTCGGCAGGGAACTCCTCGAACTCGTCGTCCTCCTCTAGGAGACCCAAATCTACCGGCTGCTTTTTCTCTGACATCGCTACCCTCCAAGCCTACTACTACCCCTCAGAGCGGCACAGGACGAAAGTTGGAGGTCTCGCTGAAAGCATACTTTTTTGATTTCCATGTTTCCAATGCTAAACAGAATGACGAGCACCCAGTGGAGCATTTCTAGAACTCTAACCAAAGTTGAGGTAAAACTCTGGCGCGAAACCTCTGAACAGTGTAATCAGATGCACCTCGTGTGTGCATGGGTCTGCCACACCCTGGGCCTGCTGGTCGGTGGAAGGCCACACACAGAGAACACACAAGCAAATTACTATTTTCTTTAAAAAAATTATCCTGTATTCTTCTTTAAGAAAGGCTTCAATTTTGACAGCTTCTTTTGAAAAAATAAAATAAAATCTTGTTCCAGAAGCCCATGTTCTTCACTGGAGTTTCTATATGGACCCTGTAGAGAGACTTAACAGAAACTGCCCACATGATTATCCACTCCCTGCTAGGTTTCGTTTCCATACATACACCCCTGCCTTATCTGCTTATAAGGATTTCGTTTTTAAAAAACACAAAGACTAATTTGATTGTTCATTTAACTTATTTCTTCTTTGGTCACACAAGAACTTTCTGTATTCCAAGTTTCAAAGTCTGGGAAATAGGGCTACATCACCGGAGAAAACAGTGGCAATTTGTTCTAAATACAAGTAGCTTATTTTCCTTTGGCAACTCTCCAGGTATTCGGGTGGCGGGAAGGGGGCTACTCTGGGACAGGGTCGGGCTCTGAGCCTCAACTACTGTCAAAACTTCACTGTGGGTGGGAGAGGACACATTCAGTTATTTATCTTTCATGCTCATTTGGAAACATTAAAGATTTTTGGCTTATTAACAGCTTTCTGCGATTTGCCTTTTGTTGGTGTTCATCCCTATCCTGGCAGCCCCCACTGCCGAGGTAGTGGTACCAAGAGGCTAAGAGCACTGCTGTCCAAAAGAAAAAGCAGTCTCTCCTGGCCACTGGGAAGGCGATCTGCGATACAACAGTAGCCACTTGTTAATGTTCTACTGGACATAGTGATGTCAACAGTGCTGTCCCCTGCCAGCCACCGTGGGGGAAAGCACATTCTGAAACCAAAACAAACTTCCTACATGCTGGCAACACAGATGGGAGACACCGCGATAATGACACTGCCCTTGTTTTATATATTCAAGTGCACACGAGAATTACGTGAATTCTTCTAGAGAAGTGTAAGCCTGACTCACACAGCACTCTTGCTATCCACAGCCCAGAATGATTTTATTCTATCAAGTTACTCTCCAAGATGGCAGAAATGCAGAAATACTGTTACTGCTGTCCAGTGAAGTGATGATCTCACCTAGCACAAACAGCACATACAAATAATAATTTGCAATGCAATTGTTCACTTAGAAACAAAGTGAAAATAACGAAGGTCTCTGAAAATAGACCCACTAATCAGATAGATTAGTATAATAGCTCATTTTAAGGGGATATATTACGTAGGAGGAAAGACACATCTTACAAATGGAAGAGGAACGTTCTAGCCCACGAGTTAATGCTTGCTTACCGAGTGTTCAGCATACACTTAATACCAGTAACCTAAATGAAGAGCTAAATGATTAAAAGTGGTAACTGTGCTTACTGGCAGATGGCACACGGCCTGCCACTGCTGGACATCTGCCAATCCAGGCAAGCCAGCAAGGAATTATTTATAAAGTCCCCTTTTAGCCCAATTTTTCCAAAATCAAAATGTAGTTTTTTGGTGGGAAAGTGATAAAATTTGGGTCAGGGAGAGGATAACAAATTGCAATTGTTAGCCAATGTATTTCATCCATTTAATAACCCTGAAATATTTCACCAGCTTTTTAAACCTCTGGAAAAATAAAATTCCCAGACTTCAAAGTATGTCATAGCCCTCGTAACTGATGTTCTGGTGTATCTTTACTTCCAAATCACTCCACTGTTCTCAGCTTTTTAACTGTTCATTATGCTGCATCACTTGAATTTTTTCTTCTGGTCCCAAGAGCCCAACTGAAGAGCAGTTTTGTAACGACCTGTGGAGTTGCCCGGCGCACCCAACACCTGGCACCGACCTCACATCTGCCCTCCTGTGGTAGGGCAGAACATTTCTAGTGCGGTCGCTGTGAGGGCTCCAGCAAATGAGCACCTGCAAGCAGGCAGACTGTGAACATGACTTAAGAACTGCTCCTTAAACCCTTCTGAAATGGGAGAAGTGACCAGCGGATTAACAACAATTACAAATTACAGTATGTTCCTAAAAGATAAACTTTTTTTTCTTTTCCAGTACGAGAAGTGACCTCAGGGCCTCTTCACTATTCCCAGCCTTTATTATCTTTTATTTTGAGACAGGATGTCCCTAGATTACTGCACTGCTCACCCTGAGCTTGAATTTGTGGTCCGCCTGCCTCAGCCGTCTAGAATCCAGGGATGGCAGGGTGTGCCCGTCGCGCCCGGTTCTAAAAGGTAACTTTTATCAAGACTAGGCCAAGCAAGGAGTGGTAAATTATACTTTGTGACCTGTTATTCTCATTTGTCTAAATCTTAGTTTGACTTCCCTCTGGATTAAATCAGAAAGGATTCCAAGCTCTAGTATTTATTTTTATGATTCTATTCTCAGCTCACTAACATTAGTTTTCTGCTCAAGAATTGCTTTGTAAGTAACATTATACTTTTTTCATTGTAATTTACTTCTAATTGACAAACAACAACTTTACACTTTGATTTTATCAATAGCTCAGGAGGGTAACCCAGAATTTTTTTTTTTTTTTTTTTTGGCGGAACTGGGGATTGAACTCAGGCCCTTGCACTTGCCAGGCAGGTGCTTATTCCACTGAGCCATCTCCCTGGCCCCCAAAAAATTTATACACCACCACACATTTGGGAAAAAAGCAGAAGCAGGCTAAGGGAACACTCCCTGCTGTTCTCGCTGCCAGGTGGAGCCTTGGCTTTGCTCACGCAGCCTGCGTGGCTCTCTTGCCCCAGCACACGGCAAGGACAAAGATGCGATGCCAGCAGGGTGGGGAGTGGGGTGTTTGCCAGATCCGCATGCTTCCTTTCACATACTTCAGGGTTAGAATCCTGAGACATCATTCATTCATTTATTTTTTATCTTCTGAGTCATCTTTTAGAATCCCCAGCACATGTCATATCACAGAAACAAGGTATATAAATGTCTTTGCAGTGGAGGAAAATAAGACCCAGCACTGATTCAATGTTTTTCCCCCTAAAATCACCAAAATTTCTTATACATTCCAAGTCAGCAAAACCATGCTCCCTGCTCAGGACTCAAGATGTGCAGCAGTAAATCACGACTACTTTCAAGGGAGCTGTAAGAACCCAGTATCACTAAACTCTTTAGGAAAAGCCTTCTCCATCACAAAAATAGCAGTCTTGTTGTTTAGCTCTATCTAAACCGAGTTTCACTTACGAATACTGTAATTGCAAAGATGGAATTTCTAATTGAAAAAGAACCACATTTAGAAAAGACTAGCTTTTTTTTTCAATTCTGCAAAATACAAACTGTTCTGTAAAGGAATAATTTTGAATCAGGCAGGAATAAGTGAATGAGGACAACAAAAACCATAGAAATTATAACGCTAGAGAAAAATGCCACAATTGGCCACACCAGTGACCCCAATGCCACAGGGCTCAGTGCTAGTGGCACTACGGCATGGCTCGGGGAAGCGGGACAGCGCCCTCCACGACAGCAGCACTGTGTGCTGCGTATCTTCTTAAAATTAACAATATGATCAAAGAAGTGAGCTAAATTTGTTTTTTTTTTTTTTTAACCTTTACTTTGGGCACTAAATCCTTACAGAGTTGCCACATATTTATGATGACTTATTTTAATCAGAAAATGTCTCCAAGTTTAAAAGTGGGTGTACCCCCTAATTTTAGTCATGATTTTATTGAAGAAATATGAATGTATTCTTGCTCCATTTTCAGATTTCTCCCTTATTCTAATTCAGTTATGCTCTTTTAGATTAGACAGTCTATCTTTAATTTTAGATTATTTTAATAGGCCAGCTTTGCTCTAATTACTTGAGGATGAAGTATTGAGTAGTAAAGCATTCCATGAAAAAGAGATTTTTTAATGGCCTAAAAATCTCAGTCTTTAGGCAGCTTAAAAGAGGTTTTGTGTTGAAAATTTTTTTTCCCTGTGTTTTAGGGAAGGGTCTACAGGGTGTTCAGGGTCTCACTACTATTTAGGACTTGTAGTGATTCTCCTGTTTACAGCCTCCCCAGTGTTGGGATTACAGCATGCACCACCACGCCTAGTCTCAATCACCCTCTCAGGGTGCCCTGGGGGCGGGGCTGGCATGGTAGGCCCGGGGATCAAACCCTTGGCCCCCGTGCCTGTTTGCAGGTGCTTTCATCTGCTGAGCTATTTGGCTGGCCCTGCATTGAAATTTTTAAAAAATAATTTAGGGTTCATGTACTCAAGCAGGCAGAAAGTATAAAAGACACAAAATTTTCCATGTTGACACCTGTCACTATTTTGAGGATATATTGAGAAGTACTCAAGTGTAAATATTAAAAGAATATACAGTAATATACAAGAGGAAATGTATCTGACCCTAGATTAACACGGGTTCCAACTGTTATGCACACGTGTGACATTTTAAAGAAATTCCAGAAGAATAATGTAACCTAGAAATATCAACAAAACTGAAAAGAGGCATTAGCCCATTAACATTCACAACTTCTATGTTTTTATGTACCAGTTAAATAAATTTAAGGCTGGGGACTAGCTCAGTGGTTGCATGCTTTCGTAGTAGGTGCAAGGTCCTTGATTTGACACCTAGCACCACAAAAATAAATTTTTAAAAAAGGTTAGCTATGTCATGAATGCATAAATATATGTAGATAATATCACTATCATAAATATATAAATTATAAAAATTAAAATTTATCAAAATCTATGCACATATTTACAGATCATGCGTAACACCATTACCAGGGGAAATGGAAAGAAAAAGATGCAGTATTACACCCGAACACATAAAATTAGCTACAGTACGCACTGTATGGTCCCGTCACCGCCCCCGGCCGCCGCCACACAGGTTCAAGTTTGCCAGCACCCACCTACGGTGCTATGTGCTGCCAATCACCTCTGCACGTGTAGTTCATCTCTCCGGCACATTTACCACAATGAAAAGTGTTCCCTCGCAGTTCTTACGTTTTTACCGTATGTAATGTATACAAGGTATGTATACAAATTCCTATGATGAATGTGATCATTGTGTGTACCCAAAATGTACCAGTAGACTTAATTAAAAATAAACTTATAAATGCTCTTTTAGTGTATCTTTAGTGACAGCTAAAATACAGTTTTATTTCTAATGGGCTGTTTTCTATATAAAGCAGTGTCTCCTTATGGTGGCATTTTTGGTGAGGCCCAAGGGTCTTACAAAATAGTGGAAAGCGCCAATTGAGACATCAGTGTGCTGCAGAGAGCTCTGGATAAATGGGATACTGAGAGCCCATTTCTTATCCTCGACTCCCCTGGACGTCCCTTCTGCTTGGGTCACTAATGAAGGTGTGAGCTGTATTCCAGTGAGCACCTCCATGCAGTGCCAAGTCACTTCTGAGATCACGCAGGGGTCAACCCTTGAGAGCCCAGGAGCTAGGGCGGCCAACTCCCAGTGCACTCAGAAATCCACGTGTTAACATTTAACCTCCCAGACTTGGCCTCTAATAAATACTCTGCTTCGATTGAAAGCCTTGCCACTAACAAAGTCTGTCCATATATATCTAGTATACACCGTCTTCAAGAGTTCTACCTATTCTATCACCCAACAGATATTCTTTTAATATTTACATCTTTGATCCCTTTCGATTGCAGTTTAATTCATGGTGAGATTCTTGATTTAATCTTCAGCAAATGGAAAGCCAACTTTTCCAGTACCATTTATTAAACAGGCTATCCTTTTTCCAGGGAATGTATTTGGCTTCTTTGTCAAAGATAAGGTAGCTGAGTATGACTGGAGTGCTTTCTGTGTCTTCTGCTCTGTACTACTGATCCTCTGGTCTATTTTTTTGCCAGTACCATGCTAATATGTAGACACAGATATAGATACAGAGATATAGAAATAGAGATAGACGCATACACACACACATCAATCACAACAGCTTTATAATATAGTTTCAAGTCAGGGATTGTGATGCCCCCTGCCTTGCCTTTGTTGCCCTGAGTTGTTTTTGCTATTCTAGATCTCTTCTGGTTCCAAATGACTTTAGGAGTGTTTTCTACAATTCTGTGAGATACGCTATTAGAATTCTGATCAGAATTGTATTAAATCTGTGCAACAGTTTTGGAAGTATGGCCATTTTCACTGTATGGGGTCTTGTCTACCAAAGAATAAGGGCTGTCTTCCCATTTTCGGCTGTCCTCGTCAATCTTCTTCGGAGTACTGTACTTTTCAATGTAGAGGTCTTTAATTTCCTTTATTAGATTGATTCCTGGGTCTGTCTGTCCGTCTTTCTTTCTTGGATGCTACTGTGAAAAATGTTGTTTCTCTAATTTCTCTTTCAGTGAATCATTTGTGAACAAGAAGGCTACTAATTGGGCTGGTGGGATGGCTCAGTGGTCTAAAGCACCTACTTGGAACAAGCTAAGCTAAGCAAAGCACAGGGACCGCGGTTCGGTCCCCCAGCGCCATATGCCAGCCAGCCCCGCCCCCTGGTGGGCTGAGCTGACCACACATACACAAAATAAATAAATTAATTAATTAAAAAAGGAGGGAAAAAAAGAGAAAAAGAAAAAAAGAAGGCTACTAATTGATTATGCTCTGCAACTGAATTTGGTTATTAAATCGTGAAGTCTTCTGGTGGAGTTTTTGCGGTCTTCTCTGTAAAGCATCAGGTTATCTGCAAATAATAATTTAACTTCTCCCTTTCTTATCTTTATTCTTTTTTTTTCTCTTGTCTAATTGTTCTAGCTAATGTTTCCAGAACTATATTGAATAGGAGTGGTGAGAGTCTCTTGGTCTTTTCCTGATTTTAGAGTGAAAGCTTTCAGTTTTTGTCCATTTAGTATGATGTTAGTGGTTAGCTTTTCATAGATGGCTTCGTCAAATTGAGATAAAGACCATATATTCTAATTTTCTGTAGGGTTTTTATTATGAATGAGTGTTGGACTTTGTCAAATGCTTTCTCTGCATCTATTGAGATGATCAGGTAGTTTTTGTCCTTGGTCATTAATATGGTATACTACATTTACTGATTTATATATGTTGAACCTTCCAGCATCCATGGGGTAAAATCCTACACAGTCGTGGTGTATAATCTTCTTGATGACTTGCTGCCATTCTGTTTGTCAGTATCTTACTGAGGATTTTTCTGTCTAAGTTATTAGGGAGATTAGCCTCTTTTTTGGTTGGCTCCTTCTCTGGTTTTGGTCTCAGTAATGCTTCCAGGAATGAAGCTGGGAACACGAGCATGTATAAATTTAAAAGGCTGCATCACATTATGTAAATGTAGTCTCACGTCCACATCTAGTTCAGCTATGCTGAACAGCCACGAGTTCACTTTCACCCAAAATAAGTGGCAAACTAGAATAAGACAGAGCAAAAGAGACTCAGATACAGCATTTCTCCCGAAAGCCCTTCTAAACAAACATACTGACAGCACAGTAAAAGCAATTTTGGCAAACACCTAGAGGGAAGCACACATATCCCAGGGTTAATAAGCTGTTCATTTTAGGTTCAGGACATGACAATAACATCTGCTATGAGTTGACCTCAGCGCCCACCTGGGATACACACAATGTATCAATTATATACTCAATTATATACTTTTTAAAAACAGGTTTTGTCTTACTGTCTTCTACCTACACTATTAATCCTCAAGAGCAAGACCCAGGAGCTCTTCGTCCCGTCCCTAGTACCTAGCACAGTCAGTGCCTGCTAAGTGCTTCTCTGCGGACGTGGTACTACATTTAGGAGTCTTCTGTCAGTGCCAGGAATGCTGCACCGAACGTTCATTTCCACCAAAGATTTGAAGTCAGAACACAGTCTTGGGGCTAACGGCACATGTGACTGTTATGAGCTACCAGCACGAAAACCTGACAATTACCCATGATTAGCCATCCTAGATTGTATGTTCAAAGGCAGTTCAACCCTAAATTTTCAATTGTTCAAGGAAATTTAATATTTCCCGTACTTTTGTTTTTAGCTTCCTAAAAGGGCTAAGGGGGAGGGAGGGGAGAGAGGCCAAATTGCGTTTTATCGGGAGTAGTAAAAATGCTGTTACAAGATGAATAATCTAACTACTCTTTATTCTTAACCACTGTGGGTAATAGGAGACACACCAAAGTACTCAAAGCTCTACAAAAAATGTTGATAGGGGCCAGGGAGATAGCTCTGTGGAATAACTGCTTGCCTAGCAAGCACAAGGTCCTGAATTTTATCCCTGGTACCACCAATATATAAATAAGTAAGACCAATTCTCTTAAAAAAAAAAAAAAACAAACTGCTGAGAAGCCTCCGACTAACCTTTACTTGACAAGAAACGGGTTCACTGCGTAACGTGAAGGTATCAAATTGAAATCATGATTGTAATCCAGCTTTCCAATTTTCTTTTTTTCCCCCACTTTTATTAGTATATGTTTGCAATATAAAATTATATTAACTGTAGGGAGTTGGTACATCTTAATTATTTTTCTATATCCTTTCATTTTCAATCTGAAGGGCCTGGGGATTTGGCTCAGCAGTAGAATGCTTGCCTAGCAAGCTGGAAGCTGACCTGGGCTCAGTCCTTGGCACCAAAAAAACAAAACAAATAAACCTCCCCTTAAAAAAAAAAAAAAAAAAAAAAAAAACTTCTACTATTTTCAATCTCCAAAAAAATTCTAGATAGAAGCACAATATAGTTCTTTATACATTTCCTAAAAAGCTTCTCCAATAGAAGACCATCAATTGAAAAAGATTTTACAATTA
The DNA here is from genome assembly GCF_000260255.1 of Octodon degus. NCBI lineage: Eukaryota > Metazoa > Chordata > Mammalia > Rodentia > Octodontidae > Octodon > Octodon degus. The sequence continues at coordinate 10,444,927 of NW_004524618.1, read as the reverse complement.
AAGCACTAACCAACACTGCCCTCAAGCTAATGTTTAAAACACCTTTTATCCTATTCCATGCAAGCATTATTAAACTAAGCACTATTGGCCATAATTTTTTAATTAAAAATTTAAACATTTTATTGTAACAAATTCTAAGGCCGGTTAAAATTTACAAAATTATAGGTGAATACCTATTCATCATGAGAAATCAACATAAAAAAAATGTTTAAGTGAAAATTTAAAATGACCTCAACCTGGGGACTAATATCTTTTTCTAGTCATAGCAGATCAGAATTTGCTACACATATTTTTAAAATTTCTAATAACACGCTCAATAGAGCAAGATCAAGTTTCAATATACCATATTTGAGGGGCTGGTGAGATGGCTCAGTGGTCTAAAGCACCTACTTGGAACAAGCTTGGCAAAGCACAGGGACCGCGGTTCAGTCCCCCAGCACCACATGCCAGCCAGCCCCGCCCCCTGGTGGGCTGAGCTGGCCACACACACACACACACACACACACACACAATAAGTAAATTTTTTAAAAAATATACCATATTTGAAAGTAAAATAGTTGCAGATCTTTTTCTATTTAATGCACTGTTATCTTTAATTACTTCAGAGCTTTCAAGTGGTACAAAGAGGAGCACGTGCACGTGTCCAGGATACACACTGTGTGCACTTTTCAGCTGCATTACCCAGCACGGCTCCGCACACTCACCTCACAGAACCACGTTGCGTTTCACTGTAGTCTTACGCTGGCATCATTGATGGAAATTCACAGCATCAGCTGATGCTTTCCTAACACTATTAATTCTAAACTAGGAGAAACGTTAGCTTTCCAAAAAAGCGTAAGTCTTGCTAGGACCCTGCCAAAGAATACTGTTCCAGCTGATCATGGAAACTTCCATGAAGAACTCTATTTATTTAACTCTACACTTTACATGATGTCAGAGCAAACAGCTATGAGAATAAAAGATACCAAAAATTAGAATCTAAGCAGGACTAACTACAGATAAAAATCCAGAGAATAGTCTGTATCTCAAAAGCAAGCTGCGATGCTAGTTGTAAGATATTAGGGCTATTCAAACAGAACAGGGTGACGACACCTCAAGGGCAAGGCACGCGCACAAATCGGTAACATTTTTAGGAAATGGTTTAGTAACAAAAAATCAGTCACAGCTTCTATGCTATTTATAGTAAAAGCTCAAGTCGTAAATGAAGTTTCTTGGTTTACCACACCAATGCAGCCCCAGAAAGCAGTGTACCCTTATCTGTAAACCCACCCTGCCCTTCGGGAGGCATTTTCCCGTGGTACAACTCCAGCAGGAGTCCCATCGGGAGGCACGATCGTCACATACTTCCTAAGTGGGTCATATTGCCTAGAATATGCTATGGGGACAAGCTGTTCTCTCCGGAGCAAGAGTGGAGAACAAAACTATTTTCTTTGGAAAGGGAAGATGTCTGCAGGGAAGCAAGTATCTCATTATGTGCCTTTCTAACATACTTTCTATCTTGAAGTGGCAGATTTCTCTCTCTCTCTCTCCCTCTCTCTCTCTCTCTCTCTCTCTCTCTCTCACACACACACACACACACACACACACACACACACAGAGGCCAATTATTTGGCTTGACACTACCAGGTTTTTTCTGCTAATCTCACAGAAGGCGCATAGCCTGCTACCAAAACGTGCATTATCAATTCACTTAGCTTTTGTCAATCAAGGTACTTACTGGAGTTCAGGCTGCAAGCTGCTGTAAGATACAAGGACAAACATGTAAGGTCTATGTCCTTGTGGAAGGTATGTATTCTGAAAGAATGCAGATCTACAAAGGGGAAAACTACACTGTAAAGTCATAGGAGTTAAAATTCATACAGGTGACACAAACAGTGAACCTCATGAATTCAGAGGTGAGGTCATTTTGTATCGTAAGGAAAAGCTTTGTGGAAAAATATGTATTTTAGCTGTGCCTTGAAGCAGTATCAAAAAGCTCTAATTTGGGAATCAGAAAACCTAGGCATCATCCTGACCGTCGTCAACAGCCTCAGTGCAGCACGTAACATACTGCATAGTCTTTAGATTTTTGAGAACTACACAACATGATTTTCTAAAAATGCCTTTCAAGCTGTATGATCTCTGGAAATGAAAGGGTGAGTTACATATTCCCTTTTAAAATTTTTTTAGGTGATACTTCGGATCATGAGTGAGACGATTGGGTGTTCATGTCTTACGCATGAGATGTGCCGCCCTCAAACCTTGCTACGACGTGGGCACATTACCCATCGAACGTTAAAAAATTTTTTTTTAGGTTTCACAAGTAAGACAATAAATTCAATCTGATAGCTTCCTCTTGAATCTCACTGCCTTCCCCAGCAAATATATCAGTGTGACATCTATAATTCTGTTGTTTTTTTTCTGTTTTTTTTTTAGAGAGGTTCTTGCTAAGTAGTTCAGGCTGGGTCTAAATTTACTGTGTATCCCAGGCTGACCTTGAATTTGCAACAATCCTCCTGCCTCAGTCTCCCAATGCTCAGATTACAGGAGTATGCCATCACATCCAGCTCTCTTTTCTTTTGGGGCAGGATTAAAAGAAAACAGGGTCTTACTATGTAGTCTAGGCTGGCCTTGAACTCAAGATATTCCTGCCCTTACTTCCAAAATGCTGGGATTATAGGCATATGCCACTCAATTGACAATATGTATCTTTTTGACATATCTTTCTTCCCATACATCTGAATATACATAATAGAGAAATATGATTTTGCTTTAACATTTAAATTTAAATGAAATCATAATAAAAATACCCTTTTGTAATTTGCTTTTTTTACTTAGTATGTCTTGAAAATCTCTCCACATACACATACAACATGGGTCTACATCATTCTTTTTACCTGATGCAAAGCATGGATGTATCATTTAACTCCTTCTCTGATAAAAATTCATACTACTTCTAATACTTTTATTAAAAACATTTTGGTATCCTTGTTTATGCTTTCTATGCCTACACAGAAACTCAAAAGGGGGCAACAGTACAAAACATGAATTTAACTAAAAATATGGAGGTAGAAAACACTGAAAATTAAGAAGTTCAGACCAAGTATCCGCATTTTCAGTAAGAAAAAATAGTCACAACAGTATACCCAAAATACTTTTAGAAGATATAAATTCTAATGCTAGGTTGAAAAACTAGATTAGAGAGTAAAAAGCAGGTTCTGAGACTATCTTCTCATTGCTGTTACAAATACCCAACACCCAAAATGAAAGGGGAAGGGCTAGCCGAATAGCTCAGCGGATGAAAGCGCCTAGTAGTGAGACCCTGAACACCCTGTAGACCCTTCCCTAAAAAATAAAAAAATAAAACAAAAATTAAAGAGGGAAAGGCTAATTTGGCTCACAGTTTGTGGAGGTCTTACTCCATAGCTGGCTGGCTCCAAGGCAGAGGAGAAGCACTCCATGTGTGGCGGAAGGCAGCAAGCAGCCGGCACCACAGGCCCCCTTCTGTCCCTTTCATCTTATCCAGGTACCCACTCTTGGGGGGCAGCCTTGACCCTCGCACCGCACCACCAATTACTACCAGCACCTCATCCTTGATCTCTGCAGCACGCACCTTAGACCCAGCCAGCACATGAGCCTTTGGGGAAGACATCGATAGGCAGGCAGAGCAGGATGCTTGAAACCCCAGGCTTTTCTTAGGCCTGGACGAACTCTGTCTTTGCATGGAGCTGAGTGTCGAACCCAAGGTCGCCAGCATGCTAGCAAGTGCTCTACCACGGAGCTGTAGTTCCAGCCTACAGAAAGAAATCTTAAAGAGCAGTTCAAGTCTTCCACACCTAGTTTTAAAAAAACTAAAGCCCCATCTCTAAACTGAATGTGATTTTGGCCCCCAACTTTGTACTTTTGCCTCCATTCACTTGGAGAAGTTGGGAAAGAAAAAAATTTCAATACCTACTATCCTAAGTGTTACTTAAAAAACAACATGAAGTGCGGATGGCCAATCCAAATGGAAGTTACAGGGGGCTGGGGAAATAGCTCAATAGAATAAGCGCTTGCTTGGCACGTGCAAGGGCCTGAGTTCAATCCCCGGTTCTGCCAAAAACAAAAACAAAAAAAACAAAACCACAAATGGAAGTTACAGTTGAAGACAGCACAAACTTGTTTTGTGGACCCAGATGCTACCCTTCTGATTCTAGCAATCCTCAGTAACTGAAAGCAAAAGAATAACAACAAAGCAAAGATAAATGAAAAACGGGGCTGGCGAGATGGCCCAGTAGAATAAGCACTTCCCTGTCAAGTGCAAGGGTCTGAGTTCAATCCCCGGTTCCACCAAAAAAATAAAATAAATGAAAAACAGTGACAATGTCCCAGTACAAAAAATATTCTCTTTCAAACAACAGCTAAAATATGCCAAAACAATCCAAATCTCTTTTTGTTATTGTGTCTTTTAAGATGAGTTCTCGTTCTGTTGCCCTGGCTATGCTAGAACTAGTGATTCTGTTTCAGCTTCCCAAGAAGGCAGGATTACAGGCCTGTGCCTGATTTGAATCTGCATTTTGGAAAGACAAATGAAAACGCTAAAGTAATGTCTAATCTAGTATGAAAGATTTCTTACTGATATATCCTTGGTATCACTACCAAAAAATGTGGTTCTTTTTCCTGTATTTTAGGGGAAGTTCTACAAGGTGTTCAGTGTCTCGCTACTAGATTGGACTCATAGTAATCCGCCTGTTGACAGCCTCCCAAGAGCTGGGATTACAGGCGTGTGACACCATGCCCAGTCTCAATTGCCATGTCAGGGCACCCCAAGGGCGGGGCCAGCATGGCAGGCCCAGGGATCAAACCCCTGGCCCTTTTGCCACTGAGATATTTGCCCAGCCCACTACCAAAATAGTTATCAAAATAGAAATTTCTTTAAAATACTAGCTTCAGGAAAAAAAAAAGCATTTGAATCCTGGTTATTAAACTTGCAATAATTGACAGCTTTTTTTCTAGTATTAAAACAAGCAGGGGATTGGGGAGATAGCGTGGCAGTCTAAGGACCTGCCTGGCAAGGTTTGATCCCTAGTATCGCATGCCATGCCAGCCCCGTGCCAGGCATGTGGGTGTACGCCTGTAATCCCAGCACTGGGGAGGCTGTGACAGGAGGATCACTATGAATCTGAGCTACATAGCAAGAGCCTATTCCAAATAAATAAATAAAATACAAAAAA
>NW_004524618.1:10423851-10439036 GCF_000260255.1 Octodon degus | reverse complement strand
TTTTTATTTATTTTTTTGGCAGAACCGGGGATTGAACTCAGATCCTTGCGTTTGCCAGTCAAGCGCTTATCCGACTGAGCCATCTCCCCAGCCCCAAATTATATTTTATTGATACTGTTTTATTTTTTATTTTTGGTACATTTTAGATATATATAAGGATCACATTCCTCATTGAGAATTTGTACTTGTACATAACTTGTTTCACTCCCTCCCCATTTACAAAGCTTTGTTTCCATATTTTCCTTTTCTTTCTCTCTTCTCTTTCTTTTTACTTTTTCCCTCTTTCCTTTCCCCTTCCCCTCTCTCTTGTTTGGAACTTTTATATACATTTCAACTAGGTGTATCATCAATACTTGATGGAAATTACCTGTTCCACGTCATGCCTAAGATGTTTGATATTTAGAGAGATAGGGTAAACTGAACTGCATATGTGGCAGGGTAATACACTTCTCTTCTGGAGGGTTGACAACCTATGTTTGCAGATCAAAAATTGGAGAAAAGGAGGGCTGGTGAGATGGCTCAGTGGTCTAAAGCACCTACTTAGAACAAGCTTAGCAATGCACAGGGACTGTGGTTCAATCCCCCAGCACCACATGCCAGCCAGCCCCGCCCCCTGGTGGGCTGAGCTGGCCACACACACACACACACACACACACACAAATAAACAAAATTTTTAAAAAAAAATTGGAGAAAAGGAAGTGCTGCAAGGTCAGCCAACATTTTGGCCCTAGCCTTTCAAGGTTAGTGAAAACTCAGGACATAGGCAAACCTGTACTGTAATATCGTGTAACTAAGCTGTGCCCCAAATTTTCTGATCAAGGAGACTATGAGGCCACAGAGGAATGTGATCGATGATGTATAGTGTGCCTGGGGAGAGTCACATGGAGAGAAAAATTTCTCTCAGGCTTTCACAGAAAGCAAATTGGCCAAGCAATGGCCGTGACTCATCCACATGGCTGACACTGACAAAGGATCTACAAAGTACAGTACAGGGTTACAGGATAAATCCTGAGGGGATTTGACTGACCTTATCAGATACAAAAGTTACGTTTCTTGTTATATAGGTCTTGCTTCATCTTGGTCTTAACCATGCAGCAGAAAAGTATAAAAACAAGGTATATAAAGTAAAGCCATATTAATATGCTGAGCTGTAAAAGGCTCAAGTCAACAACTTCTGCGGATAACCCACTACTATTGTGAACTGCTGAACTGTGTTGGATTGTTTTGCTGAATTCAAGCACCTATAATATTTAGATGCCAATAGAATACCCATCTCTGACAGGACTAAACAAAAAAGGGATACAAAGGACGGACCATTTTGTATTTGTATATACAGAATAGTTAAGATAGATATACAGCTATTTTCTCTTAATTCAATGAGAAGAAAGATTCGTAGTGATAGTGTTTGGACAGGCAATCCTGTCTGCTTTTTGTGCTATGGATAACCATTAAGAAGATAGCAATGTACAGTGTATTAATTATTGAAACTGTCCTATTAATCAGCTTTGAAACTGTCTCACTGATATTTCTCAATAAAATAAAAATAAAATAAAAACCTATTGATTAAAAAAATAAAATAAACTAGGTGTATCAATTTTCTACCTTCAGACTAAAAGAATCCATATTTTCCTAACCAGAAAACTAGAAGCAATAGGAAATGCTGCTTCTCTTTTCCTCTACAACTATACTTTTTAATTTTGCCATTCAAGGCATTAACAAATACACATAAAATTGTATTTTTTCACATGTTAAGTGAAATCTACCTACACATACACACAAATACTATACACACATATAATATAGCCCAAACTTTCCCCACAAATACTAATACCTTATTAGGTACTGCACTACGTGGATACTGCAAACTTATCTGTGGTTAATTACGCCTTTTTTTTTTTTTTGCAGAACCGGGGATTGAACTCAGGCCTTTGAGCTTGCAAGGCAAGTGCTTATTCTACTTAACCAACCTCCCCAGCCCCTAATTACATGTCTTCATTATAAAGTGTTCTCATTTGTGCTGTGCTATTAGTTAATGATGGCTTCACAGTTTTCATTTATATTTATTTATTTATTTATTTTGGTCTTTTTGAGACAGTGTCCCACTATGCAGTTCAGGCTGGCCTTGAGCTCACTTTGTAGCCCAGGCTGATCTTAAACTTGGGACAATCCTCCTGCCTCAGCTTGAGTGCTGGGATTACAGGCGTGCACCACACACCCAGTGACATCAGTTTTTACATGCCAACGGCAAGGTCACTGGGCTTTTCCGGACTTTCCGCTCTCCCAGTAATGAATGATAACTGGTACAATAAATGTTATGATAACTGGTATCATGAGTTTCTCATATATGCTGGATATGACACTCATTAGTTTACTAATACTCTCTTCAATTCTTTTGTCACTTTCAATGCTAGGACGTCACCCTAGAGCACACACACCGAGTTGTACCCTCATTCCTTTGTTCCTTCACTCACCAACCATTCAAAGACAGGGTCTCACCAAGCTGTGAGGGGACCTGGGCTGTGCTCCGACTTGCCAATTCTTGCTTCAAGGGCCCCAGAGTTCTGGAGTTACAGCTGTGTGCCTCGATGCTCAGCTTCAACTGTCTTTAGCTTTGATAGTCCGATGTATCTATTTTTTTGTTTATTTACACCTTTGCCGCTGTACCACAAAGAAACCACTGCCTAACCCAGTCACCAAAAATTTATTCCTATGTTTTCTCCTAAGAATCTTATAGTTTTAGCCCTCAAAAACGTAGTTCTGGGCCAGGGAGATGGCTCAGTAGAATAAGTGCTTCCCTGGCAAGTACAAGGGGCTGAGTTCAATCCCTGGTTCTGCCAAAAAAAGAAAAAAAAAAAAAAATCTAGTTCTACAATCTATTTTTAATTTATTACCATGTGTAGTGTGAAGCAGGGAATCTACCTTCATTACTTTGTATGCATCAACACTATTTATTCAGCTATTACCTTTGAAAAGGTATCTTAGTTGTCTTGGGATCTCTGTGAAAAACTGGCTGGCTGGAAACCTGACAGGTCATCTCGGAACCACAAACCAAGAAATTACCTCCGCACTGCCAACTTTACACCACCCATCTCCATCTGTCCTGAGGCTTGTGCCACTCTGCCGTGGAGATAGGAGCTGTGTAGTAAGTTTGGAAGAGAAGCACGTCTCCAGCTTGATTCTTGTTTTCAAGATTGATTATAGACTTTTCTGGACACTTTGCCTATGTATGTCTCTGTAGGAACTTTAGGATCAGTTTTTTAATTTCTGGGAGGAAAAAGAAAGAAGCTGAGTTTTTTTTGGGTTTTTTTTTTTTTTTTTTTTTTTTTTTTTTTTTTTTTTTTTTTTTTTTTTTTTGCTTTTTTTTTTTTTTTTGCATTTTTTGTGATTTTACTGAAGCACAAGTAAACATGCACACAGGCCGTCTACTCGTTTTCTTCACTGCGCAGCCTGGCACTGGGATTGGTGACTCGGATGGCTAGCTGGGCCGCTCTTTCCACGATGGCCTTTAGGTTCTTAGAGGAGACGTTGTGAGCAATCTCTGCACAGTAAGACTTGTTGCACATCAGCACCACCTCCGAAGCTGGGATTTTAACAGGGTTTGTGTTGACTATAGATCAACTTGAAGAATACTGCCATTTTAACAGTACTGTCTTCTAATTCATGAACAGCAAATGTCTTTCCATTTCTAGATTTCTTTAAATTCTTTCAGTTAGTTTTCATGTTCGTCAAATTTATTCCTAGGTATTTTATCCTATTGGATGCTACTGTAAATGTAATGGTCTCCTTATATTCCTTTTCCATGAATTTCAACAATTTCCTGTTGTTCACGACTGGTATGCAGAAGCAGCAGAGGTTCTTGTGTATCCATCTCGGACCCCAAACTGCTAAACGTGTATGGGCTCTAATAGTTTTTCTTTTCTTTTAGAATTTTCTATACATACAATTATGATGCCTGCAAATAGAACTGTTTTCTTCTTCATTTCCAATCAAGATGTCTTATTCGTTCTTCTTGCCTAGCTGCCCTGGGCAGACTCCCCAGTACAATGTTGAACATGAATTGGGGGTGCAAAGTCTTGTCTTCCTACTACTGGGGGGAAGCATTGAGTTTTTAACCATTACATACGCTGTTAGCCGTGGGCTTTGCATAAGTGCCCTTTTTCTGGAACATTTCATAAAGCTGGACTTAATTCAAATCGTAATATCCTTTTGTATCTTAGTGATAAATTAGGGCTTCAAAACCTTTGAACAGTCCAGAATTATAAGACCCAACATCAAACTGTACACTTTTTTAGGTGAGGCTATGTTAATTTCAAGACTACAATAAAAGCTTTGTTTCCCTAACCCATAAACATATGTTCAGCAAGTATTCTTTAAGTACCATTAGTTTTTTGAGGATTTTTGTTTTGTTTTGTTTTTGTGGTACCAGGGATTGAACTCAGGACCTTATGCTTGCCAGTCAAGCACTTATTCTACTGAGCTATCTCCCTGGCCCATAATTTTTTTTTTTTTTTTGGTGGAACCGGAGATTGAACTCAGGCCCTTGCATTTGCCAGGCAAGTGCTTATTCTACTGAACTATCTTCCCAGCCCCTAAGTACCATTAGTTTTAATGAACATTCTGCCCAGTCAATCTTGTTTTCTTTCTTAACAAGTGTATATCATTAAGTATACATAAAAATGTACCCTTTAAGCAAACGCCCTACTTATATAAAATACATAGCTAAAATCAATTAAGATACATTCCTCCTCCCAAGGAATCTTATCACAAACCTAAACAATCACTCTGTCAAAATACTTGTCAAATGGGGACATTTTCAACAGCCTAGGGGAAAAAATTACATTCCTTTTCATGTCTAAACAATTAAGTTAAACAAAACATCAAAACTTCTAACACAACAAGTGAAATTACTTATTAGTTTTCAAATATACAAAAAGATTTCCTTTTAAAATACCATTTTAAAATCATGGACTAAAAAGGGCGTAGGAACTGCACAGGAACACAAAGTGCACTAACTGGAAGCCTTCAGCACACCGGTGGTCTGCTGTCGTCCTGCTGTGCGCCTGATGCCCTGGTCAGCTACGAGCCAGTGAGCCTCTAACCTGGGAGCCTCTCAATCGCTCCTCCTCATCAGGATAATGCTCTGCACGACAGAAATCCTTCAGAGGACACTCCCACCCACGTTTTCTCAGTAATTTACATTTAGGAATTCAATCATTAAACTTCCTATTTCCGACCTATGAAGCTATTTTGCCTGCTAAGTAGTGTCTATGTATCTGCCGCGTCTCACGTAGAGTTACCATATCTCGTTGACTGTTCAGTGTGGACAGTGCTGGAGACAAAATGCAGGCCCCGCACACGCCCGGCCGCCCTGCCGGCTTTCCTTCCACTCGGTACCACCCAGCGTTCTGCCACTGGTGACTAGTTCCTACTGTGTGCTAAGGCCAAATAAAGTTCTGCCCTTTGGGGCGGGGAGATAGCTCAGTAGAATAAGCGCTTCCCTAGAAAGTGCAGGGGCCTGAGTTCAATCCCCGGTGGGGGCGGGGGGGGGGGGGTTCTGCCTTTTGAAAAGCTGTATTTTACTGACAAAAGCCAATATGAGTAAGCAATCCTCACTGATAAACATACTAAAGTGACAGAAAAGGCAACGGAATGAGAATGATTAGGGGCCTGAGAACTGTAGGGTCTTTCAAGCAGAACACCACCACGTGTAAAAGCCCTAAAATGGAAATGAACATTGTGTGTTTGAGGAAAAAGAAAGCAAGGAGTGTGGTCAGGCATGGAGGGCAGGCACAGGGCGCTCAAGGCCACGCTGAACTACCCAGGAAGACCCTGTCTCAAAAAAAGAAAAAAAAGCAAGCAGAGTCCCCTGAGCCTCAAGAGAGCAGGGGTAAAGCAGTAGACTACGCAAGGCACAGATTTTTTTTTTTTTTAATTTTATTTGTGTGTGTGTGTGTGTGTGTGTTTGTGTGGCCAGCTCAGCCCACCAGGGGGCAGGGCTGGCTGGCATGTGGTGCTGGGGGGTTGAACCGCGGTCCCTGTGCTTTGCTAAGCTTATTCTAAGTAGGTGGTTTAGACCACTGAGCCATCTCTCCAGCCCCAAGGCACAGATTTTTATCTAAGAGCAAAAAGCAGTGATCCCAACGATGACAAACAGAGAAAATGACATGACCGGACACACTCTGAGGAAAGCCCATGTGCTGCTATGTGAAGAATGAAATGGTAAGAATGAGTACCAACAATTACCAGAAAGCAGTCCAGCAGTCTTCCTTTATAGAGCTTCTTGTCCCCACACCGTTCCTGCTCCTGACTGTCGCCTGAGTGCCAACTCTTGGCTTCCTACTTCATGGCCTGCTTACTTCAACAGCACCCACTCAGGTCTCCCTGCTTCTAGGTAGACAGTATTTTTCTTAATGTTTTAATTATGGCTAACTCTTTGAACAAAAGCTTCAAATATTGCCCTCAAAATAAAACCCCAACTCCCTGACACACTGTGACATTCTGCAGTCTAATCCCAACCTACCTTTACATCCTTACCTCCAACTACAATGGTAGGCTCTGCTATCCACTTAAAACACCTACTCACTTTTCTTAAGCCCAACTTATGCTGCCTCCCTAACTACTCACACGGACCCTTTTCCTTATGGAATTACATAAGGGCGCTGTGTAATGAGGAAACATGGTAGAATTCCATAAATGCTAATTTTCATCCTTCCGTCAGAAGTACATGAAAGCCCATATATGTGGAGGACACTTAATACCATCTGTTGGACGTTCATTAAAAATAATGTCTCTTTTATCACAGTCAGTTCTGAGCTGCCTAGGAAGGCATTATTTGTCCAGTGTCCTCATGCGGCCCTTCCAGCTTTGCCAAAGCTGTAATAAGGGCAAGTCTTTTATTTCAATGGAATGACAGCTATTGCGGCTGAACAGCCTCTCCTGCACTCAACACTAAGGTTCCTGACCGTTAGAGTCCTGTTAAAGTTGTTGACTCTGTCCAAAACATCATCAGTAATTGGAGTTAAGATAATGGAGAAGCAGTGAAGCAGTCTAAAATCTGTACTGAACAGTTTACTTTCTGCAAAGGACTTCACACAAAGATAAGCCAAATTCTTCATTCTTCATGCTCAAAGACTCAGTATGTTTACCAGGAGAATTTTCACATAGGTCCTCGACGAATGCAGAGTATCTAAAAACACTCTATTTCCTTTCTACTTCCACATCTGGGTCCTCTTACGACCTGTTACAGGTCTAGGGAAAAACAGCACACAGGTAACAAATGTTCTCAATAGTCTAGACTACATTACGCATAATCAACATGGTTTCTGGCAGAAAGCAACCCCCAGGTCCTATCCAAGAAAGAAAGTAAAATTCTATATTAATTATAGAATTACCGGGACTGGTAAGATGGATCAGTGGTCTAAAGCACCTACTTAGAACAAGCTTAGCAAAGCACAGGGACCGCGGTTCAATCCCCCAGCACCACATGCCAGCCAGCCCCGCCCCCTGGTGGGCTGAGCTGGCCACACACACACACACACACACACACACAAATAAATTTTTTTTTTAAATTATAGAATTACCTAAGAACTTTAAGGGATAATTGTGAGTTAGAACACATGACTCTGGGCACCTCAGACCCCAAACATCTCTCAACAGGTTTTCTTCTAGGCCCAGGGTATGAGCTTGAACACTGCTGCTGGTCAGCTCCTCCATAACCTTGGGACTCTACACTGGAGAGCTACCTGAAGTGACCCTGCCTACCACCAGTAACTGAAACCACCTACTCCAAATCCCACCGCATTTGCCCCAGGAAAAAACACAAAATCAGGCAGAGTGCCACATGGGCAAGAGTTAGAATCAAGCTAAAGAGAGAAATGAACAAACAAATTCTGACCTTGAGTATATTACAAAGTGGCAAAATTTCAAGACTACAAATTATTTCAAGAATATGTTTGCAGAATGAAAAGAATAGTTTCAGAATGAAAGACACCATTTTGAAATGAGTTATTTTCTTCATGCAAGATCTTGCTAAAAGGCAGATGACAGGCAAAGCAAAATTCTATTTATTTTAAAGAATGCCAAAGCTTGGTTAACTATTTTCTTTAGCTTATCGAATTAAAATGGTGCCTTGGTAAAAGAACTATTCAATAGAACTGGGTGGGGGCCAAAACTGTTAACAACACAGAATTAAAGTTTTTAAATGTCGCTGTGCGGCCTTCCTGCTTACTCCCTCCCTACGCTTTAAATCTTCCTGCGTCTTGCTAGTTTGCAGCTGTTATCTTTTCAGAAGTAGAACACAGATTATTACATTTGATTTTCTTCGGGACACTGACTCTTAACATATACTACTAAATTATACAGTTTTATTTATAGTAATAAACATCCCTCTGAAAAACAAACACATCTTGGAAAGGTTAATGTTCTATCACCTTTTAGCCAAGCCACAGGGAAAAGAGGAAGAAAAAGGGGGGGAAAAAAGACAGGGAAGAAATGAGAAATAAAGAAATGAATAACATCTACTAGGCCTTCTACATTAAACAAGATTATCTATTAGCCTTTTTGGGGTTATCAGAAGGGGATAAGAGAACAATGCGTCTAGTGAAGTAGCACAGGAAAAAAAAAAAAAAAAAAAGAAAGTCTCAGACCTAAGTAGCAGGAACAAAAAAACCTTACTGTACATTACATTCAGCTCAGCTAATAAAATGTATGCACACTTAACCAGGCCAAGCAGTACACAACTACAATCCCAGATACTCTGTAGGAAGGAGGACTGCAAGTTCAAGGCCAGCCTCAGTAATTCAGCAAGATCCTATCTCAAAAAATTAATACATAATAAAGAGCCAAGGAAGTAGCTGATCGGTAGTGGACTTACCTGGCACGCACCAGCCAGTACCTGCGCTCAACCTCTAGTACCAAAAAGCAGACAACAAAAGCCATTCATGTTGTACCTGGTCTCGGGAAAGTCAACCCCGGAGCGCCGCTGACAAGACTCTTCGACTGGACCTGGCTGACCTTCTGCTGTAATCTCCCACCCCACATGGAACCTCCTGCAGGGTCCCCCCTCTGCAGGGCTCACCCAGCATGCTCTGCAGGGCCTTCCCAGACCCCACAAAGACGGGTGAAACGACCTCCCAAGATGACCCCTGGCACTCTGCAGTTCCCACTCTTTCTCCATTAACAAACTTAGCAGATTAAACAGCATTCTAGTTAGCTGTATCCCTTCCCCATGAAGCCGTGAGTTCCTTAAGAACAGAAACTATCTTAAACATTCTACTATTTTCTAGGAAAGTGTTCTGCCTGTCAGGCAGCAACACTAGTTCACAGGTGATAAATATCTGTTGAATGCATGAATAAATGAGTGAATGAACAAACTGCAAGGGAGATTTAATGTGCTCCGATTTGTCACGTTTATGACCTATTCCAGAAACCCAATCTCTTAGCAAGACCAGTTAAGCCACAAGCCTATCTCAAACACACAAATAGACAGCTACCCCATGCAAATCAAAATGCAAATGAGCTTAAAATGTTTTCTAGTTTACATCACATAAGCTTACTTTTTTATAGCAGAACATACATAAATATCAGAATCATAGGTCACACATTTTAAAAATAAAATTACAACTATCTATGTATTTAACATAAGTCAAATGGTGAGTTTGCTTTTTAAACACGGGTAAGAAAAAACAAGCTGCACCTCATCGCTGACTCACCGATTCTTTTCCAGCTCATTGTGTGTAGATCTAAAAAAAAAAAAAAAAGCATTAGCCAACTTGTTAATAAGGCTAAGAAGAGAATTTAGTTTAGTTACTGATATATCACAACTAAATTTAACAAAGCAATGTACAGTGAAACTTCTACAATCTTACTTATCAAAGGAAACAGTCTATTATTAAGATTTCATTCAGATGCAGTTTTTCAGTTATTTCTAAATATTCTGAAATTAGTATTTTGTTGCTATTCAACTAAAATTAATCTTACTACATGCTCTCCTGCCTTCACTTATAGTATCCTGTATTTGTTGATTTGTAGACATTCATATCAGAATTTTAACAGAAACAATTTCGTTTTTATTTAAAAAAGAAAAAAATGTATATACGAAGTCCTCCTCTGGTTTTTTTTCTTTTTTTGTTTTTTGTGGAACCAGGGATTGAACTTGGGCCCTCGTGATTGCCAGGCAAGCACTTATTCTACTGAGCTATCTCCCTGGCCCACTACGTCCTCCTCGATCTCCACAGGAAACAAAAAAAATATTTAACTACCATATAAACTAAAACAGGCCTGCCTTCCTGCTAAGTGGGCAGATTCAAGCCTTCCGGGTTATACACAAATGGCAAAGTTACACAAGGAAGAAATACATATGAATAAATCAAGAACATTTTTTAAAACTGGGAAGATATAATTCAAAATACCAGCAATGGTTATCTTCCTTCACTGACTTTTGCTTCTCAGTATTTGTTATAATAATTCCATCTACTGGACAACCAGGGTCTACTGAACATTGTACGAAGTAGTTAACACATCCTATTTCATTTTACCCATAAAACAACTCCTGGGGGCTGGGGAGATGGCTCAGTGGAATAAGCACTTCCCTAGCAAGCACAAGCGTCTGAGTTCAATCCCCAGTTCCGCAAAAAAAAAAAAACAAACCAACTCCTGGCTTTTAAAAAATATTTATTTATTTATTTGCTACTGTATCCCACTACCCAGCTTGGACTTGTAGTGATCGTCCTGTCTCAGCCTCCCCAGCACTGGGATTACAGGCATGCCCGGTTTCAGGGCCAGCCCCGCATATGGCACCAGGGATTGAACTCGGGTCCTTGTGTTTACCGGGCAGGCACTTAGACCCTGAACTATCTCCCCAGCCAACAACTCCTGTTTGATAAACAAGAATACTGAGGCCCAGAGAGGTCAAGAAACTTATTAGCATCCTAAAGTGCCGGACACCCAGGTCTCTCTCTCCAAATCCCAAGTTCTCAACCACCCAGTGAGAAGCAATGCTGAGTAAGAGTTAAGGAAAGGCACAGGATCTAAGGCCAGACTGCGTAAGACGAAACACTCGTGGCTCTGGTAATGTCCCTTCTTTCTCTGTGCTTAGCTTCTTCATCTGTCAAACAGAAGACAGTAACAGGATGGTGAGTCCTCCGTGTCTAGGAGTTCCACAAATGCAGACTCAACGACTACAAATAAAGCAGGAAAACAATGCACATGTACTCCTTGTGTACAGATTTTTCTTGTCATTATTCAGTAGACAATACTCTGTAGCGACTGTGTCACACTGCACTGTTATTACGTTAGGCATAAGAAAGCTAGAGAGGACTTTTAAAGAATACACAAGACGTGCCCAGGTTACATGCAAACACTACACCCTGTCAACAGAAGGGACCTGTGTGTATGGCAGATGTTATCTGGGGGGCTCTCGGAACTGATCTCATATAGACACTAAGGGAGGGCTGTACGTGCCTCATCCAACTGTTAAAAAATGAACAAGGTTATACTAAATCACAGAATAGTCTATATATGAAGTATAAAACTACATGCTACATTCTATTTCCTTTAAATATGTGTTACTTTTATAATATTTTAGCATTAGCAACAAGAATTTTACAAAGGAGAATTGAACTTTCTATCACTAAAATTAAAATGTTCATCATTTTATATTTTTTACTGTCATATCCCTTCAGAATATTAACACTACCAGTTGCTGTATCCTGATTTATTTTTCCAATGGAATTTAACAATCAGATTCCCAAGCCTCAATGATAACTGTTTTGTAAGCCTCTTAATTTGGGGAAATTTTACCCACTAAAAGTCAACAGATATTTTTTGAATTACTGTCTTATCCTCTGCTTTGTTAGCAGTTTCATAAATTCAAAGTGGCATGGACTGATGTCCACTTTTCTGGAGACTATTTTAATAAAAAGACTTCTCCAAAAATTGTAGAAAGAGCCCCAGGAGATGCTCTGGCTTATACCTAGCTGCCCCCTCCTCGTGTGCTCAGAGGTGGCTTTTCTGGGCAGGCTGGGCCAGGGCGACAGTGCTGGTATGGACCTTGGGGAGCCTGCCCAGGCGTGGATGACACCACCCACACCTAGACAGAGTAAAAGGAAAGGGAGCTGCTTGCCCTGCTGCTTCTGCTCGGCAATGCCCCTCTGCAGGCCATCCGCCTCAGGGCCAGTCAGCGATGGGCTGAAACCTCCACGGGTGGTGACCTAAGCCTCTCCTCTAATGTGTCAGGTATTCAGGCTCACTACACAGACCGGACTCGTAGTGATCCTATTTTCAGCCTCCAAGCACTGGGGTTACAGGTGCACACCACCAAGCCGTCTCAGTCACTGTTTCAGCATGCCCCCATGGCAAGGTCGGCGCGGCATGCCGGGGACCAAATCCCCGGCCCCTGTGTCTGCCTGAGCAGGTGCTTCAATCCACTGAGCTATCTGGCCTGCCCTTATTTTTTTAAACTGGTTTATTATATATACAAAATGATAACTTTCAGCATAGGGAATTTGTACCTGTGTGTGATATATCCTGCTTTTCTTCCCATTTCCCTCCCCTTCCTTCAACCAGAAGATGTAACTTAACAGACTCAGAACTCAATAAATCACAGATTTCTCAATCACCATATAAATATTAAAAGCTTTGATTATTAATTTGGGGCTTTTTGCTGTTTGTTGGAATGAAATGTTATAAAGTAAATTAGAATAGGCAAATGGCTTATTTTAAAGCATTTACTTTAGTATTTTATATACAATTTGGTACTGAGTCTCACTATGCAGCTCGGACTCGCAGTGATCCTCTGGTGCTCAGCTTCCCCAGCTCTGGGATCCAGGCGTACACCACCATACCTTATCTTGTGACCGGCTCAGAGGGCCCAGGGGCAGGGCCAGCGTGGCACGCAGTGCCAGGAATCAAAACCTGGTCCCATGCTTTCCTAGGCAGGTGCTTAGTCAGCTGGGCTATCTCACTGGCCCTTAAAGCATTTAAAGCAAGGACTGGAAGCTGGGCAAAATGGTGCATACCTGTAATCCCAGCACTCAGGTGGCTCAAACAGGAGGATCACCAAGAGTTCAAGGCTGACCTGCAGCCATACACAGTAAATTCAAGGCCAGCCCAAACTACCAAGCAAATTCCTACCTCAATTAAAAAAAAAAAAAAAGCAAGGACTGAAAACGTAGCTCAGTCAATGGTAGAATACTTGTCTTGCACACGCAAGGCCTTACACTCAATTTCCAGCACTGCTAAAAAATAAAAGGATTTAAAGGGGAAAAACCTTTATAATATGAATGGCTAATTAGTGACGAGATTCCCTGCACCCTCTTGACAAGCAAGATTTAGTCTGCCTTTGTCTGAGAAGAAAACCAAATACAAGTAAAACAAGAGCCAACCCACCCTGAGATACACGTAATAAATGCAAACAGTCCACTGACGAGGAGCCTTCCCCTGACCATCAGCTCATTCTGAACAATCTGGCAGCCCCACCGTGGCCATATGCACAAGATAATATCATCAATGACGACCAATTGTTGAGCGTCAATATTGTATCAACCCTATTATAAAAACTAACACCAGTAAAACATAATCTGACCCACTGCTGTGAACAAAATTAAAACAGCAGGTTTTTTTCTACCTTTTTTTCATTATTTGTGATACCTAAGAACATAAGCCTTTTCACAAAACCAGGCAATGCACACCACACTGAGTTATATCACCAGCAAATTTAACAAGATTTCCAATAACAAGCAAGAAAAATAATCAAAATATTCCACTACAATATTGCCATGTTCTTTCAATTAAAAAAAAAAAGTATCAGGAGTATCTCCTATTTTGAGGTTTTTGCCTGAAACAGCAAGTCAACACATACTGAATAGCTTTAATGTTTAAAGCTGTCTTGGGCTCCAGGGGAATCAAAGATAATTACCAGTTGGTAATTTTAAAAATATGCAGAATAATTACAACAAAGGCAAAATAAATATATGAAGAAATGTACAAAGTGTGGTGGAAGTTCAGAGGAGGCAGTTTCCCTCCAAATGAAGCCATGAGGGAAATCTTGGCAAAAGGGTGCATTCGAGCTGCGGCGTACCTGATGGCTGCACCCGCTACCGGCACAGTCTAGAGCCTGCTGAGGAGACGCTGCTCCAAGTAGAAGGGACCAAAGCAGAGCTGTGCGGTCCAGAGCACAACAAGCAGCAACTCAGAGGGGTCACAAAGACCCACCGAGCACGAACACGAGCCCTGTCGCTCACGGCAGCCACAGCACCTCGGGACACATTACTAACCTTTGATTCAGGTTCCTCATTTGTACAACCGAAATATTGCCACATTCCTTAGCTAAGTTATTGTGAGAACTGGAGAAGAACACATAACACATCTAGCAGATATCAAGTATTTGATAATGTCAGCTACTAATATTTTTATTTTTCACGAAGCTAAAACTATGCTACAGTACTCAAAACACCACATACAGTATGAGACAACAATTCGACAGGTTTTAACAAAGCCCTGGCAGTAGTGTAGAAACTGAACACACTGCACCCAAGGCCCACAGCCCTCACTTCTCTGGGCCTTTATGTGCTCCTTCCTGCACGTGGCCCTGACACATCTGTGATAAATTCCCCATGAGGTTCAGTTGTCCCGAATAATCTACTTGGCTAGCCCATTTTTTTTCTCCAAATAAAATGCACCTCTGAAAGCAAACATTAATGAACTATCTTCCTTTGAGACACCCTTATTCTGGATGAATAATCATTTTCTTTTTTTTTCCTTTTTTTGCGGAACCGGGGATTGAACTCAGGCCCCTGCGCTTGCCAGGGAAGCGCTTATTCCACTGAGCTATCTCCCTGGCCCCAAAGATTTGCAAAGAGACATACTTTTTATCATTTTATCACTGAATCTCAGGTAATCTATTTTATAAATAACATCCCTTTGGGGCTGATGAGATGGCTCAGTGGTCTAAAGCACCTACTTGGAACAAGCTTAGCGAAGCCCAGGAACCACGGTTCAATCCCCCAGCACCACATGCCAGCCAGCCCCGCCCCCTGGTGGGCAGAGCTGGCCACACACACACACACACACACACACACATATATAAATGAATAAAATTTAAAAAAAAATCCCTTTAAGAGGTTCATCATAATGCTTTCCCTACTTGAATGGGAGTCACTATCTCAACCAGATCTTTGAGTATTCCT
>NW_004524618.1:10418033-10423021 GCF_000260255.1 Octodon degus | reverse complement strand
TGTTGGGGGCTGGCGAGATGGCTCAGTGGTCTAAAGCACCTACTCAGAACAAGCTCAGCAAAGCACAGGGACCGCGGTTCAATCCCCAGCACCACATGCCAGCCCGCCCCGCCCCCTGGTGGGCTGAGCTGGCCACACACACACACACACACACACACACACAAATAAATAAATAAAATTTAAAAAAAACCAAAACAAGTGTCTACAAAAGATAACAACTAGAACTGGTAACTTTTTCTGTACCCTTTATGTATGAAAGCGGCATACACACATTGTGACTTCTGACTCCGCATTTCCAGTCATAGGCATGGCCACAGTGCTAAACATGTCCGTACTCACCAAAGGGCACAAAAAGAATGCCACTTAGTGCTAGGCTAAAACCAGAAACTCAAATATCCATCAATAATAGAACAGCGTAGCTAAATTGTGAAATATTCATACCGTGTAACACTATATAGCAATGAGAATGAACAAAACAATTATTATGCTGCAAAGTGGATTAAGCTCCACAATTTCAACACAACGCTAAACAAAAAGATACCAAAAATGCACATGTGACATCATACTTCTATTCGTATATGGTTCAAAACTGGAAAAAATTAAAGATAGTCTAAAAGGATGGAGGCAACCAGGCATAGGGGCACACACCTATAATCTCAGCTCTCTGGGAGACTGAAGCAGGAGGATCAGGAATTCAACCTAGTCCAGGCAACGCTGCAACTTAGTGAGACCCTGTCTCAAAAATTCTAAACAAGTCCTGGGGACGCAGCTCAGTGTGAAGGCTCTGGATTCAAGGTCCAGGGGAAGGGGGGCCAGAAAGGGGGGTAGGTAAGGAAAAGAGAAAGGGAGGGAAGGGGAGGAAAGGGAGGAGAAAAAGCTGACAATGACTAGTGAGAGTGTCAGCAAGGGGAACGATTAGGAGAGGGGCCTCTAGAAATTCTAACCTTCCATCCCCTCACTACTGTGAAAATTCAGGCAGCTGTACACAAGACTGGTACTCTTCTGTACACATACCTTAAACAGGAAAAATGAAAAAAATATATAAACTGAATTCTATAAAAATGGAATCTTGGGGCCGGGGAGATGGCTCAGTGGAATAAGCGCTTCCCTGGCAAGTGCACGGGCCTGAGTTCAATCCCCGGTTCCACCAAAAAAAAAGAAAGAAAGAAAAGAATCTTATTTCAAAAATAGCAAACACCTTAATTTAAACCTACATACTACATAATATCTCTAGGTTATACATTTTGTGAAGGATAATCTTCAATAAATGTAAAAGTGCTGGAATCATACAAAGTTCTCTTAACTGCATCAAAATTAAATTAGAAATTAGCAACAATAAGGTAACTACAAAAATTCCAATACTTAGAATATATGCCAGAAAAAAAAACTTGAAAATATTCTAAAATGAATAATAATGAGAACACAATGTATCAAAATCTGTTGCATACAGCTAAAGCGGTCCTCGGAAAGAAATGTTTGTATTGGGTAGAAAAAACCAGACTGAAGCTGGCAAAAGGAAAAAACAAAGTTCCAAAATCATAAATTATTACTTTCACCTTAAGGGGCTAAAAAGAAAAGCAAGAGCAAACTAAAACTAAAGAGGGGAAAGAAAACTGCCACAGGTTAAAGAAGAAATTACAAAGAAATGAATGAGAAAAACACAACACACAAAATTAGATACATATAAAGTACTGTTCAAAGACAAATGGTCCCTGGCAAGCGCAAGGGCCTGAGTTCAATTCCTGGTAAAAAAAAAAAAAAAAAAAAAAAAAAGGTGTATCTGTAAATCATTTAGAGAAAAATGATTTTTTTGCCCACTGGCGCGGGTACCGGCGAAGGTCCAAAATCAATACTCGGAGGCTCTACCTGGGGCAGCTATGTCTCAGAGCCAACCAAACTGAAAGACTCTGAGCAAGATTCCAGCGGGCACACAGCTGCACCCCAGGGCCCAGCAGCAAGGCCTGAGGCCACCCTTTTTTTTTTTTTTTTTTGTGGAACAGAGGATTGAAGTCAGGAAAGGGATGTCTTTTCTCTTCTTCTTTTCTTTTTCTTTTCTTTTTTTTTTTTTTTTTGGCAGAACCGGGGATAGAACTCAGATCCTTGCACTTGCCAGGGAAGCGCTTATTCCACTGAGCCATCTCCTGGCCCTGAGGCCTCCCTTAGCTCTCACAAAAGAGAAGACAGCAGATCTGCTGCAAGGTGACCGGGTGCTGCTGACCTAGGGGGACACACAGCACACGATCTGCCCCTAAATCACCATCAGAGATTGCAGAGAAGCCAAGAATCTGGAGAGACAGAAATAAAGCTAAGGACAGAATGGAGTAAGGAGAAAATGGGAAACAACAGTGAATAGCAATGGTGAATACCAAATTTAAAGCCTAATAGCTGTTAAAACCCTAACCCTTAAAAATTTTTTTTAAAAAATCAATAAAATTGATGAACTACTTCAAGTCTAATGAAGAAAAAGGGCAAAAATTACAATAAAAAAAAAAAAAACAAGGGGCTGGGGAGATGGCTCAGTAGAATAAGTGCTTGCCTGACAAGTGCAAGGGCCTGAGAGTTCAATCCCCGGTTCTGCCAAAAAAAACAAACCAGGAAGGTGTATCACTACAGATCCTGCACACATGAAATGGACCTCAGCAGGGTAGGAGTATAGCTCACTGAGAGTACAGGCTCAGCTCACTGAAAGCTGATCCTTAACACAGATACAAGAGAAAAAATGCTTAAGAAAACATTATGGCGGCCGGAGAGAAAGGAACACGCCCACAGTCCAGGCTACTCACTCAGCAAGCTGCAGCAGGAGAATCTGGAGTTGGAGGCCATCCTCAAGACAGAAAAACAACGGGTAAGACAATACTGTGCATACCTGCACGCCAGCGTGTTTGCCCACACCACCTAATCAACAACGTAAGGATGGACAAGTTTATTTTGCGCTGATTTTCTGAAACAGGATCTCACTAGGTAGTCCGGGCTGGCCTTGAAAGTACAGTGATCCTCCTGCCTCAGCCTTCCGAGTACTAGGCCTACAGGTGTACACCACCACATTCAGCTTAACTATGCCCAACTTTTTTCTTGTTTTCTTTGTTTTTGGTGCTACTAGGGAATGAAGCCATAGCTAGGCAAGCACGCAACCACTAAACTACATCCCTCAGCCTTTTTATTGCTTGAGCGTCTCTGCAAGTTGTTTGGGCTGGCCCCAAACTTGAGACTCTCCTGCTACCACACAAGTAGCTAGGATTACAGGCACTCGGCACCAGCCCCGGCCTAGACACCGCTCTTGCAAGATAAAGAATTCCTTTGGGAAAACTTCTGCTCTCCTTACTTTTTAAAACTTTCCTTTCTGCATATGGGGGCCAGAGATATAGCTCAGGGCCCAAGTGACTGCCTGGCAAGTGTAAGCTTCTGAGTTTGATTCCCAGTATCAAAATAATGATAATGATTGAGCTATCATTTCTGGCCCATGATTAACCCACAGCTATTTAAGAATATAAGGCAGTCAAATCATCCACAGCAGGAATTCAACAGTAGCAAGAAGGGGAAGCTTCAGGCCCAGAAATACGAGTAAATAAGAGGAGCAACTTCTAAGTATTTTAAGTAGTGGCCTCTAATAAGCAGAAACTGGATGGGGAGAGAGGAGCAATTATGTTTCATAGGGTAAATTTAATTGACTTTTTAGACCATATATTTTTTAAATTAAGAATGAATTCAGGGTCGGGGAGTTAGCTCCGTAGAGTAAGTGTTTGCCTGGCAAGCACAAGGTCCCGAGTTCAATCCCTGGTACCACAAAAAAATAAAAAATAAAAATAAAAATAAATACAATAACTCACTTTCTATTCTTCATGCCACTAAAGAAGCATATTTTATATACATAGATATTACACATTATTTGTGAACTAATTATTTCTTAGATAAAATGCTGTAAACCACACAGAATTTTTAAAAGAATGACTGTTCTGAAAAGTATTTTCAAGTTAAAATAGGACACTTAAGACAAACCACAAAAAAAAAAAAAAAAAAAAAGACAAACCACTCATTACCTAGACTTAGTTTTCAACATCTTCTATTACAGAACTCATAAATTTCACACAGGACAACTGACTGTGTACTAGTACACAGATGTGAGGGACTGCCTGAGGTGCACCCCACAGTCTCAGCTGAATGAAGCCCGGAATTCTGAACATTAGATTAGTAACTCAGCCACTGGCACACACACACAAGTCCAGGTTCCTCATTCAAAACAAGGAAAAATAAATGAAGCACAGTGGGACACACCTGTACTCTCAGCATCCCAGAAGGCTGAAGCAAGAGGATCATAAATTGGACCCCAGTTTGGGCAACTTAGCAAAATCTTGTCTCAAAACTTACAAAAAAAAAAAAGGCTGGGATGTACGGAGGGGCAAAGGCCCTGGGTTCTGTATCAGAGCAGAGCTAGAGGGAGGGCCTGGGGGAGCAGGCAGTGGGAGCAAGTGGTAGGAGAGGAGAAGAGAAAGGGAAGAAAGGAAAGAATCATGCTGCACTGAACTGTTCTGAAATCCAAATGAAGGGATGGGGACTTGGGGGTTTGCTGAGTTGTTTGAAGCACCTGCTTGGGTTAACTCAGTCAGGCACAGGGGACCACGGTTCAATCCCCAGCTCCACATGCCTCACCTGAGCCAGCCAAAAAAAAAAAAAAATCCTTCCCAGCTGAAGTGGTAGTGTACATTAAGGGACTTTATACACTAGCATACTAGGTCAAAATGTTACTATTATTTTTATTGAAAATGAAGTCTACCCTTTGACTCCAAAAATAATTCTTGGACCAGGGATAGAGAGCTCAGCAGCACAGCACTAGCCTGGCACGTGCAACGTCCTGAGTTCACTTCCCAGTATCAAAAACAAACAAAAGGGGCTGGAGGGATGGCTCAGTGGTCTAAAGCACCTACTTAGAACAAGCTTAGCAAAGCACAGGGACCACAGTTCAATCCCCCAGCACCACATGCCAGCCAGCC
>NW_004524618.1:10415296-10417433 GCF_000260255.1 Octodon degus | reverse complement strand
AAATAAATAAATAAATAAATAAAATGTAATGGGTTGGTTAAACACAAGCACAAAAAAAATGTCCAGGGTAAATGAAATCAAGATCACAACACAATAACCTCAAGTATCCTTTGCTCATCCAAGAAATCTGATCAGATTCTCTGCTATATGTACCTTCTATTTTTCCCATATGACACTCAACACATTTTGCAATAATACATTCAAACACATTTAATAATGTGTTTCCTTCACTAGACGCTGAGCTTCATGCCAGCAGAGAAATACAGCACAACGACCCCCCTAAGAACAAAATGCACACACGCAGGAGAAAACCAGAAGTCTGCCAGGTGGGTTTCTTGTTGTCCTGGCCACGTGGGGGCAGATCCAGGGCCTCATGCAGGCCACCAACGCTAGACCCTGCCCCGCACTCCCATCCCTTTACTTCACTCTGAAACAGGCCTCCCTAAAGCACCCAGGCTGGGCCCAAATTTGCAGTCCTCTGCCCTCCGCTCTCAAGAGGCTGGGACTGGCCAGCACACCCAGCTTGTCATCAGTTTTAAATGCAGTGACTGAAAATTAAAATATATAGACTGGGCGTGGTGGCATGTGCCTGTGATCCCAGCTCTTGGGAGGCTGTGAACAGGCGGATCACTGTGGGTCTGATCTAGTAGTGAGACCTTAAACACCCTGTAGACTCTTCCCTAAGAATACAAAATAAATAAAATATAAAAACAGGGGCTGGGGAGATGGCTCAGTGGAATAAGTGCTTCCTTGGCAAGCACAAGGGTCTGAGTTCAATCCCTGGTTCTGCAAAAAAAAAATAAATAAATAAAAATAAAAATGACAAAGGTTCACTCTATATCAAAAAGAAACAACGCTGTTCTATTTCTCAAGCGAAATCTAGAAGAGAAAGCTTTTTTCCACCTGGTTAGAATTATGCATCTACTGTTTAAAACCCAGCTTGCTATCAAAGCCTCCGCCACGTGCGCTGCAGGTCCTGAGCAAAGCCCCTCACCACCTCGCCACTCTTTAGTCCCAAGCTGAGCAAACATCTCACCTTCCTACAGCGAGCTGTACCAGACCACACCTTCACTGTTTTCACACAAGGCCTCTCCTCTAATAGGAAGAGAGGCAATTGTCCCACTGACTGACAAGGCTTTTGGTCATGCAAATTTCGTGCAAACAATACTTCTGTGCAGGAATACATCTATGCAAGACCCTACCAGCTGCACTTCAATGTAGCATTTAGCAGAAAGCCTGTGTTAGTTTAGTGTGAAACGTATTTTTGAGAATTTTTTGACAGACAAAATGCACAACACATATCAAAGGATGTGGACATCACAGACATCATTCAATATGCAGAAAATACTCAGGAACAACAGTCACATCATTAAAAATCTAGCTGCTACTAACCTCCATTTTTATATTTAAACTGCATGTTTCTCTACCAAAGACCCAGAAATTAATACAGAAAATTTGAAAAACAAAAAAGGGAGAAAGAAATCTCACAAAAGTCTTTGTTCAGGTGTAAGAATACAAATACAAAGCATCTCGCATTACTCCTACTGGAGTCCCCTGTAACTATCCTAGAAAAAAATCGATTACCTACCTCTTCCTCCTCCCCAACTTAAGATCCACAAAGAAAAATATAACCATACAATCATTCCTTCTAAAATAAGACAACAACTTTTATTTTGTAGTTTAAGAAGTGTTAAGCCGAAGCCCTCTAAGCAACAGTAAAGCTGTTTGTTTTTAACACCTTCCTTCTTAGAGAAGGTGGAACTGAAATACCAATTCTTGAAGATACAACACATCAATGTGAGTCAAGCATAAATTGGTCGCTACTTTCCAGTTCATCTTAAAACAATGCAGTTACTACACATGTCACAAAACAACGCAGCTAATACACGTCATGGTTTGGTTTTGCGATACCGGGGACTGAACTCAGGACCTTGCGCTTACCAGGCAAGCACTTATTCTACTGAGCTATCGCCCCAGCCCCTATAAGTTAGCTTTGTGGGGTTTTTTTGTTTTGTTTTTTGTGGTTCTTTTTTGTCACAGTTTTTTATAAGGAAAATAGTGAATGATTAAAAAAGTTTTAAATTTATTTCAATAAAATGCACATTGCCCTTAACTCCCCTCATTCTGAACATACCCC
>NW_004524618.1:10413562-10415174 GCF_000260255.1 Octodon degus | reverse complement strand
TTTTGGCGGAGCCGGGGATTGAACTCAGGCCCTTGCACTTCCCAAGGAAGCACTTATTCCACTGAGCCATCTCCCTGGCCCCAAAATGGAATAAGATGTTTTTTGTTTTTTTTTTTTGCTCCGAATGCCTTCAGGGCAGGTCTCACTGGCTTGTGTTGTGGTGATGGAACCACAGCAACCTAAGCCTGACCACTTTGTTGAAGCAGCCACTTAAAGAACTGAGCTAAGGGGCAGGCCCCTAACAGAAGTGGGTTTTGTTTTGTTTTGTTCTGGCTGACTTTTTTGCTTCAGAGCAGGAGTTTGACAGCTTTGTTTCGGCAGGCACTTAAAGAACTGAGCTATTGGGCAGGCGCCCTCTCTATATAGTTTTTATTTTTATTTTATCTTTATTTTTTCTTTTTTTGTGGTACCTGGGATTGGATTCATCTTGTCAATTTCTGAATCAGTCCTCCAAGTGCTCTTGCGTGTCCTCAGGTGAGCTGTGGTGGCTGCCCAGATGTCCTGAAGCATCTGAAGAAAGCTAAGTGTACCTTTCGTGGTCATCTTGGTGCTGTGGAAGAGCCAGAAGGCACGGCGCGCCTGGCCCACTCCACGAGGCAGACCCGGTCCCACCGGGAGGAATCCACGCCCCGCCCGCCGGGCGCTGGGAGGCTCGAGCAGCAGCAGCAGCATTCTGCGTCCTTCTTCACACACCACAGAGACACTCAGGAAGGAGGACTTCCAGCGCGCTTCAGAAAGCGCAAGGATGATGGAGTGTGTTTAAAGAGGGGGCGTTATTTTAAGGAAGATAAATGGCAATGTCTTCTATCCTAACATTTTAACATTCACCATATATTTCTTTCTTTCTTCTTTTTTTTTTTTTCATGTATTTAGGACAGGGTTTACAGGGTCTCACTACACAGACTGGACTTGTGAGCCTCCTGTTTTCAGTCTCCTAAGCGCTGGGATTACACGTGCGCATCCCCATGCCCCGTGTCAGTCGGCATCCCAGCGCACCCCAGGGGCAGGGCCAGCATGGCACGCCAAGGATCCAACTCCGGTCCCTGCACCTGCCTAAGCAGGCGCTTTAGTCACTGAGCTAGCATCACTTAATTTTCAAGACAGGATGATGGTGATGTTTTTAAGTGTAGCAGCCTGGTACCATGGCAGAAACCCGTAATCCCAGCCTTTTCAGGGCAGAGGCAGAAGGACCCAAACTGGAACCCAGCCCGGGCAACACAGAGGCCCTGCCTAGTTAGTTCAGTTGTAGAGTGGCCCTAGGTTCAATGCCCAGTACAGAAAAAAAGAAAAAGGGGGAGGGAAAAAGACAAGACAGAGAGAGACTGCAGAAGAAGAGGAAGAGTTAGGGAAGGGAAGGCTTTCCGTGGTCTACTGCACTTGTTTAAAGAAACTGACAATCTGGAGATCCTTTTTCTCCAAATACTATGTATTGTCCTCCTTTCTAAACATATTATCAAAAATATGAACAATCCCGCCGCCCCACCCCGCACACCAGGGATACAGCTCCGTGGCACAGCACCTGCCTGGCAAGTATCGGGTCCTGAGTTCAATTCCCAGTACCCAGAAAAAAAAGTACCAAATGTCTTATCATTAACATCCCTTGGGGGCTGGA
>NW_004524618.1:10381927-10413292 GCF_000260255.1 Octodon degus | reverse complement strand
GGCAGGCCGTGCTGCTGAGCTATATCCCGGCCCCAAAAGCTTCCAATCCGTGACAGGGAATGGTGAGCAGTCAGTCAGTCCTTGCCCTGTGGAATTGCAGTCCGATGAACAGACAACGGACTTAAATAACCAGGTAACTAGTTTTGTGCAAATGTGCTAAGCACTAGGAAGGCAAAGGACGCCTAGGTAAAGCCCTGCTCTACAAGTGGCCTCCCTAGGGCAGCTGCCACTGTGCTGAGGGAGAGGCTAAGAGCAGAGCAACGCTGGAAAGGAGGAGCGTACGCGGACACCTTGAGGCACGAGGAAAGGGGTATTTTTATTTAAAGACACTGAAAATGCCTGCCGATATAATTAATGAGAATTATGGTGGCAAGGATACAAGAGGAGGTTATAGCCACTGTCCAGGTAAGAGATGAGGGCTGCGATCAGGAGAGGGGTAATGAAGTCAGACAGGTTCAAGAGGAATTTAGGAAATCAGTGTTACACTAAAGCTGTAGATCATTAAGTAGAATTTTTATTTTTTATTTTATTTTATTTATTTAATCAGTGGTGTCAGGGATTGAACTCAAGCCCTTGCGCTTGCCAAGCAAGTGCTTATTCTACTGAGCTATCTCCCTGGCCCCCTCCCTAAGTAGAAATTTTAAATGACAGATACTGAATTTCTCCATTGTGAGACAAAACCTCCTCTTGCTATAACCTCCTCTCGCATCCTTGCAACCATAATTCTCATTAATTACATTGGCTGGATTTTTCTTTTTCAGCGGACCCAGGGATTGAACTCAGCCCCTTGCACCTGCCAGGGGCTGGCTTTTTCAGTGCCTTTAAAATATCATGTTTCCTTCTACCTCAAGGGGTCTGCATATACTTCTCCCTACCAGCACTGCTCTATTTCTTTTTTTCCTAAATGTGTTTGGTGCAGGGTCTCACTACAAAGCTGGGACTCATAGTGATCCTCCTGTTTTCAGCCTCTGCAGCACTGGGATTACAGGTGTGTGCTACCATGCCTGGACTCTGTCACCAGCTCAGCACCCCCCCAGGGGTGGGGCCAGGGCAGCATACGAGATCAGCATACAAGATCAGTGGACTATCGCGGGCGCTTAGTACACACTGAGCTATCTCGCTGGCCTTTCTATTTCTTAAGCTTTTCCTCAGCACAAGTACAGCTGCCCTAGGAAAGCTACTCCTCCCTGCCATAGTAGAGCAGGGCTTTACCTAGGCATCCTTCGCCTTCATAGTGCTTAGCACATTTACACAAAAATACACTTATGCAATAAAGCACATACCCTGAGCTTTGACGCTCCCCAGCCAGCCAGGCAACTACTGTGCCAGGAGGCTCGCGCGACAGGAAGGGGTCTAGAGAAGCTGCGACCAAGACCAGAGCAAAACCACCTACATATTGAAGAAGGACATACGACAGTTCTCACCTCCAAAGTGGCAGACAGAAGTAGTAGGATTTGCAAGGTACATACTGGTAACATCACTTTATATACAGTTCTTTCTTTCCTTTATACTTCTGCAAAACTAAGACTTCACAGTTTAGGAAGAACAAAAATCTATGAGTCAGTTAATTCTCAGCATAACTTTACAAAACAACATTTTGTATCCCAAATATCAAAATATAACTAAGAGGGCCGGGGAGATGGCTCAGTGGAGTAAGCGCTTCCCTGGCAGGCGCAAGGACCTGAGTTCAATCCCCGGTTCCACAAAAAATAAAAAAATAAAAAAAAATAAAACAATATATGTATATGTGTGTGTGTGTGTGTGTGTGTGTGTGTGTATAAAACTAAGAATACTTGGAAAAAAAAATCAGCCACCATTACATCTCTTAAATGCTTCAATTTCAGAGAAACACTTGTCATTTTACGTCTTATAAAGTATTAATGTTTACAACTTACAACTTACAGTGACAACAGCAACTTCCACAAAAGTGGCTTTTTGATCTGATAAAAATATGACACACATTCATAATCTCCATTCTTTTCCTTGATGTGGATGATTAACAAATGGAAAGTTCATTACATATGGCAAGCTCAGTATAAAACTTCTTTTAAATCCAACAGTAAGGGCTGACCAAATAGCTCAGTGGATTAAAGCACCTGAAAGCAGGCACAGGGGCCAGGGTTCAATCCCCGGACCTGCGTGCCAACCCCGTCCGGAGATGGCAATTGAGACTGGGCGTGCCTTGGATTCCAGCTCTTGGTAGGCTGTAACCAGGTAGATCACTACTAGCAGTGAGACCCTGAACATCCTGCAGACCCTTCCCTAAAATACAAAAAAAAAACCCCAGTAAGCTAAAGGTAAGAGGGCGTCCACAGTGTCCACTGGCAAACGGAGTGTTTCCCATGTACCCCAGTATTAGAACTTTATATTCAGCTCCCCTACATCTATGAATCAAAATTTTAAATGGCTGAGGAGGAGTAAGTTCTAATGCTTCAGTTTTCCATACTAGTTCTCCTTCACAGGCTCCCGTTGAAACTCACACAGGGATGTGCCTCTCTTAAAATAATGTATCTAAAATTGATTTCTTTTTCTTGCTTGCTAGTGAAGTTCCCATGAAAAATTAGTCTTAGGCAGTACAGCATGTATGTATTCTCCCTTGGGTACCACCCAAACATGTTTAGAGCGTTACAAATTCTCTGACAGGCTCTGTTAGAACACAGTAATTAAAAACTATGACCCCACACAAAATAGTAAAATCCTAACAAAAGCACTAGCATGAAAGAAAAACATCACTTTTTCTAGTCAAAGCCCCAAGCTGAGCAAGTATAAATATAAGAAAACATGGCAAAGACTTTCCTATTCATGACCTGTAACATAATTAACGAACTCTAGAGTTGTTCTTGTTTTTTGGCGGAACCAGGGACCGAACTCAGGCCCTTGTGCTTGCCAGGGAAGCACTTATTCCAATGAGCCATCTCCCCCGCCCCTTAGAAATATTTATTTAGGTCTCCGTAATCCTTGAATTTTGAGTAAAAATATCTCATCTGCAATGGGGAAATACACTAAGTAACTAATACAGCAAACAGACTAAAACTGTAAGTCACTCACTCACAGAACTTCAGGCGAAGGAGCCCTCTGATACAGCCTCTCACGGTACAGATGAAAACAGCAAGGGTGCAGAAGAAACGTAATGAAATCTGATTTCCAGAAACAGGCAATACGTGTAGCATGAAAAATTCAGGTCTGATTGCCTATATCATAGTCTTATCAGTCTCCAAGTTCAAAACATTTTGTTTTTATCTACATATGGAAAAATTCCTGAGCAGATCTTAACTCCTGATTCATAGATAAACTGTAAAGATAAGCAAATTTATGTCTTGTTTTTTGTTTTTGTCTTTTTCATAAGGTTTCACTGTACAGTTCAGGGTGGCCTCAAACTCACACTGATCCTCAGTCTCAGCCTCTCAAGTGCTGGGATTACAGGCAAGCACCACCATGCTCAGTTAAATTTATGCATTTTTTAATGCTATCTACCAAACTATATATTTTCATCTCAAATATACCATACTACCACAAACCCTCTAGACTCCCAAACACATTAATATAGTATATTAAACTTATGGCTATTTTTGTAATTTAAAAACTTAACACAGAACAGTCTTAAGAAAAGAAGCCAAAATGAAAACATGTAGCTCTCAAGGCAAGTCGAAGGGTCAGGAGCAAATCCTAGTTTTACTTTCCTTGTATCTGAAATGCTGAGGGGGAATATGCAACCCCTGGCGCTTGTGGCCTCCGGTTTTCTCCATCAGGAGCTCCTACCACTGCCCCCACTCAGCTACCCGGGGAAGCTCAAGGCAACTTCTAGTTATCCACACACTGCTCCTGCCCTGCCACTCAGCCAACGATGAATCCCATTCCACATTCCCTAGACCAGACTTAGGGAGGCAGGACTAAAGAGCTCAGTTAAAGTCCTCTTACTAACGAAAAAGGCAGTGTTTGTTGATCATCTTTCTTTTGAAAACTTGGTGGAAGATGTATCCTTGGGATTTTTCTGGCTCCCTTGAGCAAAAACAATGAAAACACAGCCAGACGCTACCAAAAGCTTTCAAACAAGTCCACTGACTGCACACATCTGGACAACACACTCCACAAGATTTGTCTCAGAATAAGCGTCTTTCGTTTTTATTTTTATTTGGCAGGCTAATTTTACCATTAAATAAGAAGGAAAACTTCCACAGCATGGCCTTCTCCCTCTTCTTTAAACAACAAATAGGCCAGGCCCACCAGCTTCTTATTCTAAACATTTTTATTCCTTTAACGAAGCCCTCGCTTCTACTTTATATCCTGCAGAAGTTATTTTTAATTTTGAAAACCTACTTCTTGCACCATTCTAAACTTGGACCGCACAACAAAAACCGGTCCAAGCCTACTTGGGCACGTGAGTGCACGCGCCGAAGCACGTTGCCCAGTCGGGCAGATCCGCCACAGACCTCTCTACCTGAAGCCCACAAAGAACTTTTGAACTGTCTGCCCAGATTCTACTCCTCCTCTCGCGCACACGGCCAGGCGATGACTCCACGACTTTATTGCTTTAAAAGGTCCACATCGCGGGGTGGTGGTAAGGAAGCCCACTCCGCGCCGCGGCCCGGCCCGGCCCGGCCCTCTGTCGCCCTCCGCCGCCGCCCGCTCGGTACCTGTTGGCAGTGCTGCTGGCGCTGTTCCCGCTGCTGTGTTTCTGTGCGCGGCTCAGCCTCCGCGGGGGCTTCGAACGCTGTAGCCGGGGGCTGGGCATGGAGGGGAAGGAGGATGCGTAGCCATGTTCGCACTCTAAAGAGAGCAAAGCAAAGAGACACAAGAGTACGGTAAATCCCAAAGTCATATCCACAAACCCAAGGTCCTTGGAGCAACAGGTTTTCCAAAGCAAGAAACCGGGTAAAATGCTCGCCCTCCTGCTGCTTTTAAAGCCCGGGCCGGCCGTCATCCCCGGCCATCCACAGCCCCCGCCTGGAAGGCGATGGGGCACATCCTCTACACCAGTACTTTCTCGGCTTCTCCAAAACCCTTTCTCCGCTGACTGTCTAAGACCACGCTTCACCTCGATGCTCCCACTTGCCTCCAACCTCCCCCTTACAGGGCCTCTCCGAGGCTCGCATTTCTGTGCATTCCGAAGATTTCAGTCATTCTTAGGGGGACATTTCCTCTCCAGGCACTTCGGTCCCCAGGTCCCTGCCCAGCACACGACAGGCTCTCCGCGTCTCCGGTCTTCGTTTCTTGGGGACCCTCGCCCGCAGACCTGAGATCCCGCGGCAGCCTGCGTCCCGGCAGCTGCCCGGCTCCCAGCCGGCGGTCTCCCCCGGCGCTCGCCCCGCTCTCCGCGCTCCCTCGGTCCACTCCGCCTGACCCGGGACTCCCGGCTCCACCTCGCCGAAGCCCCAGGCTCCTCCCCGCGCTCCCGCACCCCTCAACCTCGGCGCACACACGCGCGCCCCCTCCCAGCACGGCGGCTGGCGCGCGCCTCCCTCCCGCGCGCACACAGGTGTCTGCCTACACGTGCACGTGCTCTCGCACACCTCACCTGCACCCCGGCGCGCAAACCACTGCTCGGGCACGAGCGCCACCCCACAGGGGGCGCGCGCTGCTCCCCACCCCCCCAGCGCGCTCTCGTGCCGCCTCCCTCGCCAGCCGCTCTGCACTCAGTGCGCGCGGGATCCAGCAGCGGCCGAGGAGGCGGCGCCCAGCCGTTACCTCGCTCCCGGCGCTCCAAAAACTCGGCTGCCTCCAGCAGGCGCTGCACGTTGATCATCCGCACCCGCTCCATGGGGACCGCGGGTGGCGACCGGGCCTCTCCGCACTCCCGTCCCCGGCCGACAGGAGGCGCCGCAGGAGACTACAGCCCCGCGCCGTTCCCGGACAGGTGCAGCCTGCGGGCGGGCCAGCCCGGCCGCGGCTTGGCGCGCTCTCCGCCGCCCCCGTCACCCTCGCCGCCCTCACCTCCCTCGCCGCGCTCGCCGCGCCGCTGGCAGCCAGCGCGTGGTTTGTTTACCTCTCGGCGCGAGCACGGGGGAGGGGCGGGAGCAGCTCCGCGGCCCGCCCCTCCCGCCCCTTCCTGTCCCCTGGGAAATGAAGTCCCGCCCCCACTCGGTGCACGCCGGGAGTCGTAGTACGCAAACCACCTCAGCGCGCCTGCGCCATGCGGGATCCCGCAGTGGTCTCCGGGAGATGTAGTTTCGCGTTTTTTGTTTTTTTTTCTTCTTTCTTCCGAAAGGACTAAGATATTTCTAGGGCTTTGCTTCTGAGAGAGAAGGATTTGAGAAACTCGAGAGTCTATTCTCGAGGGCAGCTCTAGTGTTAGCGACTCTCCGCGGGGGTCCAGAGCTTTTTGTATCCAAAGTGACATTTTCAATCTAGTACTATTGTACTTTTTCGTGTGACTCCGTGCCTTGTTTTCCCGGTCTACAAAATGAAGAAAGTAACCCATCTGCCAGGACAGCACGCGCAGAATCATCTGGGAACCCCAAATCGCTATTTAAAGAATATGGGATCATATCATCAGAGCCAGGGAGGGATTCCATGCGGCTCTTCTTCCACCTCAGCTTCCACACAGACAAGTTCTTAAGTCTTACTTTTTTTTTTTTAATTTTGTCCTCCCTCGTTTCTTCTCTAGTGCCAAGATTAAAAAAGTCCTGGTGTGGACTTTGAGAGCTAGCCAGATGGAGGACTTAGAAAGTGGCAGTGTTCTTAGACACCGGAAAACTCCAGGCTGGTGCTAGAGAAGACACAACAGAGTGGGAAGTGATTTTGGTGCTGGGTTTACATCAAGTTCAATTCAGAGCTGGACTCCGGTACTTAAGCTAGCCTTTCCTGTAGGCTTCAAGGCTGGGCACATAGCTCAGGGGTAGAGTGTTGCCTGGCATACAAAAGGCCCTGAGATGTACCCCAACACCAAAAAAAAAAAGGACATAGTTCTTCCCTTTGCCCGTAATGTTGACAGCCTGCCATGTCTCTGGCTCTTACCATGCACAGTAGTGAAAGAAAGTCACGAACCCTGCTCACAAGAAGCATATATTCAGTAGGGCTTAAAATGAATTCCAACAATTAGCAAATAACGATGGCAGTTGTTTCCTCCACACTCTAGGAGGTGACTGAAGGCAGTAGCTTAAACAAGCAGGGACATTACAAAGCAGCCACTGTCTGCCCTCACCACTGCCAAGTCCTCCAGGGAGCAAGTCCTCAAAGTGCAGACTGTGGTGGTTTTACGAACCCTGGCTTTATTGTCATTACAAGCCATGTAACTCCTTCTTGGGACTGGGTTCTGTTCTGTGTAGCAGAGGACATTCAGCAGCATCCCTGGCCTCTACCCACTAGATGCCAGTAGCACACCACTGCCCCTTGGGCATGACAAACATGGCTCCAGACATTGTCATATGTCCCCTGAGGTGGAAAATCACCTCCAGTTGAGATCTAGGGAGAGGAAGGACAAGAGAATTGGAATTGCTGAATGGTCTACGAACAAGCCAGGAACTGTAAGCAGACCCATAACTTCTTCCCTCTCCAAATAATTTAATCTGCTGGTGGATATCCAAAATAACAGGAAGTTCTTGGTGAGGGGAGAATTTCCCCTTCTCTGCAGTCAGGCTACTGACTGCTGCATGAAATACCCTCTTGGCAAGGGATATCTTGCCTTCTCAAGAAGCTGAAGGATTTCGTGCTGCCTAAACACCCTCTTCCTTGTACTTTTGTTTCTTTCCATAGTGAACAAGATCTCCAGTGAGGTCACAAGCTGGAAAATTCTGCCAGCTTTTTCAAATATTACACTTGGCACAACATTTAAGAAATTGATGTTCCATCAAATTCAGAGAGGCCCAAAAGGTATTCACAAGCCACAGGAGATTTTTTTTTTCTTTTTTGTTTTTAAGCTTTGAAAAGGGAATTGCTTTTTCAGCTGCTGGCTAGGTCATTTCAGTTCTGGTCTTTCCCATTGGGTGTTGGTAACAACCACCCTGCATCCTCAAAAAGCAACATGTTGGTAGGGGTGAGAAGAATTATTTAAAATACCACTCACTCAGAACATCTGCTATTAAGGGTAGAAATCATTAGGTTGGAAGTTACTTTCCACTACTTACAGAAACTTCTTAAGTTTTAGATTCCTTTCTATCCCCAGCACCACATGTCACGCTAGACCTGCCCTTGGGCGCACTGAGCCTGCCACCGAGACCCAGAATGGTGGCGCACTCCTGTAATCCCAGCGCTGGGAAGGCTGAAAACAGGAGGATCACTATGAGTCAGAGCTGCGTAGTGAGACCCTGTACCAAATACATTTTTTAAAAAATTAGATTCCTAAGTGCCAAGGACTACCCCAGGAACTTAAGGTTTTTATGAGAATGAAGGTCTACATTACTCAGTCGTCATCCCAAGTGACATGCAATAAAAAAAAAATAATACAACTGAAAAAACACACAAACTCAAGATGGATTTAATTCCACAAATAGAGAACAAGAGCAGGTCAGTAAGAGACCAAATAGATACATGGGCCTGTATCTGGCCTCTCACCATTGACATCTAGGTGACTGAAGCTGCCCTTTCAAAGCCAGGGCCAAGGAGCAGATGGGGAGATAGTAGCACAAGAGCCACCCGAAGGTCATCTGCACAGGAGAAGATGAGAGGCAGAGGTGTCAGTGGGTACTGGGCAGTGGGTAATGAATGCCAAGGGCCACTTTATGTGAGAAAAGCTCCATCTTTTCTAGAAGTAGCTGGGAAACATTCCTTCTCCTTGCTTGGGCTCCATTCTGAAGGCCTTGCTTGGTCATAAGCCACCAGAACCTCCCCCATCATAAAACACAGGGCTTCATCCTCCGGAGAGTGTTGTTACCCAGGAGCCATCCCTGAACACAGTCTGCAGCCTGAGGGAACTCTGAGGCACAGATGAACTCAGTTTCCACTGCAAATGTAGATGGCAGGTTGGAGAAAGCCGGGCTTCCAAAGTTCACCGAGAAAGGTACTTGGAACCTAGTGCACAGTGTCTGTTCTGTCTGCCTTCTCCCTTACATCAGTCACTGTCTCTCCCACACCTTCCAGGAAAATGGAAAAAGTCCCCCAGCCCTGTTAGGGACAGACTGCCTTTTTTTTTTTTTTTTTTTTTGGTTTTTTTTTTTTTTTTTTTTTTTTTTTTTTTTTTTTTGGTGGGGCCGGGGACTGAACTCAGGCCCTTGCGCTCGCCAGAGAAGCACTTATTCCACTGAGCCATCTCCCCAGCTCCCCCAGACTGCCTTCTTCAGGGAGCAGGCAAAGCTCTCAATTTTCAGCACTCTTTTCCCCACAGAGCGTACTTTTGTGGGGTGCTGGTACCGAACCCAGGGCCTCTCTCACAACAGTAGGTGCTCTGCACCAACCCTATCTTCAGCCTTCCTGCACTGTTTACTACGTGCTGATTTACAGGCAATCCATTTCAAACACGCGTAACACCAAGGCTTGTGTATCTGATCTTTTCTACGAGGTGGGTGGGCGTCCTAGAACATGCTAAGTGATTACCTGTTGGCTGTATTTTCTACAATTCTCTTTAAGGGTGGGGGTTTTCAAATACTCAAGGTATTTGAAAGGCAGTGGGGGCGATTGAGTTCTGAAGGCTGAGAACCTTGAGTTATCTACGCCTTCCACCCGAGCACGGAGCCTAGCCTCCTCCCTCGCCTTCTCCAAGGCCCAACAACGTGATGAGCAGCAGTAAACCTTCGCTCTGCCCAGTGAGTTCGCCCTGCCTAACTTCATGCGTAAGCTCTGCTCCAGTCCGCGGCAGCTCGCAGCTGCGGGTCTGTGTGCAGCCGAGATAAATTTGGGTCTAGCAGGGATGACGTAATGCTAAACCCGATAGGTAGCTGCAGCCGCCTCCCAGGGCTCCGTCGCCAAGGCTGCCGCTGACATCCCAACCCCGGGGAGCCGAGCGCACCAGGCAGAGCAGAAAGGGAAGGAAAGCAAAGACGTGCGGAGTGGGCGGCGGAGCAAGCAGTGTTAATCTGACGCGGGGGAATCTGCAAGTTTGTTGTTTTTTAACTCCAGTTTTTCTGGTGAGATCAGACCACTGGCAAAGGCTCCAGCAGCGGCACTTGACTTCCCTCCTGACCCATCTCTTCCCTTAGAAAAGGGCTTCTTATGTTTTATTAAATGGCCCTTTTTCCAGCAGCCTCTTTCAGTGACTGTAAAGTATGAATTAATCTCTCAGATGTCCTTTTCCTTGTTTTCTGCACGAACTTGGGTCCAGAAAGCAAGCTGCACCGCAGGACTCGGTTCCCGTGCACATCTACGTGAGTTCTTATGCTGCAGCACCCTGCTGGGGGCCTACGAGGGTGCCACTGGTCTGGCGCTACTAGGAAGGGTTTTGTCGAGTGAAAGTTCCCCCAAGCAACCTTTCCTGGATTATGTCATAGAATCTGACGTCACTACACAGCTCTTTCAGTGCAGCCTCCAGTTTTCAATTGAGACCACCGAGTCTCAGAGAAATACAGCAGCTTCCCAAGTCCACAAACTGAAGGATGGGACAGGGGTTAAAGGGTAGGCCGGAAGCCCTGTGCTCCTTCCTTTCTGAAATCTAGAATTCTTTTTCTGATTCATTCGTGTTTAAAGAAAAAATTAAAAACCTGAAGCAGAATAACTTTTCTGATCCTTTCTTTAAAAATACATTCCCGAAGAACTGAAAGCTACTTTGGGCTTCCGGTCAAGGCTCGGGTGCACTTAGGTTCACCTCCTTTTCTGCTGGTGATGACCATGAGCCCTGGGCTTAGTCTCACTGTGCCACTTTAGCCTAAAGACCAACACTGGGAGGTAATCGCTGCTGGGGGAAATAGTTTTCATTAGGAATGCCTCCCAAGTGCTTTATTCAAAAGATTTGTTTGGTTCTATGACACAGGATCCTCCGTATCCTGGATGTGTAATCACACACTGGTGAATTTTCAGACACCTCTGGCTGATAACCCGGTCAGCCATGGTGCATTCTACTCGTGAAGTACCGCTCATCATCGCACAAGCTAATATTCTCTTTAGAATTTTTCCCTTTATAGCAGTCAAAAGCAAGGATAAACTGTAATTTCCTTTTTTGTTATGTTTATCAGGCTTTGATAACCCAACGATCTCGTCTTTCAAAGTTAAATGCAACTTGATTACAGCTTTAAAAAAAAAAAAAAGAAAAAGAAAAAAAAATACTAGCAAAGGCTTGTCCTGCTGCTAGGAGGATGCCCCACATTGTTGCCCTCCCTCCCCCACCAGGGGCAGGCTGGGAGTAGCCTTGCTCCCACCCCTTGGCACCTCTACTCCCTTCCGGGCGGTAGACAGTTACTCTTTGGTCCAGGCAAGCCCTGGGCACTAGATCACACATCCAGGGACCAAGGAGATGGCTCAGTAGAATAAGCACTTGCCTGGCAAGTGCAAGGGTCTGAGTTCAATCCCCGGTTCCACAAAAAAAAAAAAAAAAAAAAAAATCACACATCCAGCCCCTGCTGCCCGAGTCTGAATGCACAGCCTCAGGAGTCATTTGCCTATCCAATGACATGGGGGATTGCACCCTTTCTCTCAGCTAGCATATTCTGGTTCTTGGGTCTGGGATTCTCCAGAGAAACCTAAGACAAAAGGACATTCCTTCGCCTACATGGCCACGTCATGACTGCACTATGCACGTCAATCCTCAGCACACTGCGAGATCCCTACTTGGTAGATGAGGTCCAGAAAGGGTGCCTGAAATGCTCCGGGTCACACAGCCATGGAGGACATTCCAGCCGGGATTTTCTGACTCATGGAGCCCATGGCACGTTATGTCCTAGTCAATCAGATATGCTCAGACAAAATTCGGTGCCTTTAGGAGGCTCTGGAAATGTGGGGAGTGTCACAAGAACCAGGGGCATTTAGTGATGCCCACAATACTCCACGTGCAATATTCTACACCAATCTGCACAAGAACTGGTCTACCAATAGCTCACGAGGTCAGAATTTTAAAGGCAAAGAACTCACCATTCATTCCACAAATCCTTCTTTAGCATCGATTACCTTCTGGGCAGCAGGTTAAATGTTGAATATGGAATAATGTATAAAACTACTTCTGTTGCTGTCCCCAGTGTGCTTATATTCTGGCCACATGTTCTGAGAATAACCGAGTGTAAGCTGTGACAAGTAGGCTGAGCAGGTTAAATGATAAAGGGAGTTGTGGCCATAGTGCAGGGAGGGGTCAGAGAGGACCCCAAAGGCTGTTTAAGACATCTTCTGACGCATGCAAATTGCCTATGAATCTTGCAACCACAGAGTCTGATTCAGCAGGTCTGGGGCAGGGCCAGGGAGTCCCACTTCTGACAGGCTTCCAGCACAGGCCAAAGGGCCTATCCGTGAGCCACACCCAGCCCCAAACAGCAAGGCTGGATTCCATGATGAGAAGTTTGGCTTTCCTTCTAAGTAAGACAGTACAGAAATTGTAGAAGGGCTTTAAACAAGTGGGTGACACCCCCGTTATGTTTAAGATCACTCTTGTTTCCTAGATCAGCAGCCTGGAGAGGAAGAGGTTGGGCCTACTCTGCCAAGAACCCACGGGCAACTGTCACAGGGGCAGCCAAGGCCTGGAGCTCATGTCCGCGGCTCCCTCTTCCCTCTCCTCAGGCTTCTCAGCAAGAGCCCTTGGCCCAGACCACAGGTCAGCCTAGTTGCCCTGCAAGCTGGGGTGCCTTCACAAAGCCCTGTGCAGTCTGACAGGGCGTGGACTCACAGTCCTGACAGCCTGGTGTGCAGAGCGACAGGAGCCCTACTGGTTGGGCGAGTTCCTTAGAGGGTGTCAGGCAAGATGGCACCAGACATGGAAGCTGCAGCACCCTAGGCCATCACCCTCCAGAAAAAGGCTGTGTGTGGCGTCAGCATCAGTGCCCCAAGAGCCCTAGAAGGTTTGGGCTGTCTTCTCACTGCCCTATGATGAATGGGGAGAAAGGAATCCAGTCTAAGGTGGCATCCAGAAAGAACCCCCAGCCTTGCCTTCGGACATTTCAGATTCCATTTCCCACTTCTCGCTACCTTCATATTCCCTGGGGCTTCTTCCAGAGCTCCACAGAAGAAAGAGAAGCCTGGGTTTGACTCTGAGCTCCACCATTGTTAGCATGTGCCTTGGGAAGGTTAGCCAGCCTTGCCAAGGTTAAGGC
This sequence comes from Octodon degus, assembly GCF_000260255.1. Taxonomy (NCBI): domain Eukaryota; kingdom Metazoa; phylum Chordata; class Mammalia; order Rodentia; family Octodontidae; genus Octodon; species Octodon degus. The sequence continues at coordinate 10,400,195 of NW_004524618.1, read as the reverse complement.
TTTCCTCACCTATAAAGCAGGATAATTACAGCACCTGCCTAGTGGATGTTTGTGAGGGTTTAATGTGAAGCACTTAGCATTGTGACAGCACATAGTAAATGCCCAGTAAAAGGGGACTATTAGCACCATGCCTTTGGAAAACAGAAGAGAGATTGTACTTGTCAGCAGCCCTCTTGGGAACAGGTTATCAGACTCCCAGGAGACAGACTAGAATTGTTTATTGGTTTCTATTTGGCTAATATCTGAACTAGAACCAGAGATCTTACATGTTTCGCTTTGGAATCACGAACCACAACACTTAGGTCCTGGTAAGTTTTCGAAATTATTTGTGGCACTGAACTAAATTATACAGTAGTAGAAGAAACGAAAAGTTAAATGCAAGGGATTCGGAGTCTTAGTGGGCAACAAAACCAGGGTAGGAAAGGTCAGGCTAGAGTATAGGCAAGAGGAAAAAAACAGAGAGATGCCATAAGATAGCTCTGGACCCCTGAGAAACCAAAACAAAGATTCCACTTGCCACTGACAGCTAAAAACAATACAATCCTGGCCTTGCTCCCCATTTTAACATAATATTCTACCTTGTCCCAAGTCACCTACATTTGTGCATCCTCACTAACAGCAAAAAAGACAGAAGAATGTATTTCAAAGAGTAAGTCATGCAACCCTGCTTTCTGGCTTAAATTTGAATTTCCCAGCCTCATTCTCCCTCGGGACAGGGTGTTTATAGGCCCAATTCTGCTGTTTCAATTTCCTTACAGACCCAGGAGCTGGATGCTAAAGGCATGTGGCCAAGGGCCTGCACTGTGAGAGGGGGCTGCACGGCAGCGCTGGTGCAGGCTGTCCTCCACGGGCCAAAGGCCCCAGTCTGAAAGAACCAAGAGCGGATGTGTTTATTTACAAGACTGCTTGCATGGTTCCTGGCTTCCTAAGGCTAGATGGTTTTTTAGAAGTCAGATCTGTAAAAATTACAAAGACGAACACAAAGCATTTTAAAAACTATTTGGGGACAGTGGACAGCAAGGGAAGGAATCACTCCTTCTGGAAGCCCAGGCTAAGATTTTATTCTCCTGCAATGGCGGCTAGTTTCAAAGACACAAACTCAAATCAAGCACTATCCACACTCTTAGGATTCACTTTGTTTTTTGTTTGTTTGTTTTGTGGAACCAGGGATTGAACTCAGGCCCTTGTGCTCGCAGGAAAGCGCTTATGGGATTCACTTTGAAGACAACTGAATTCCCAAAACCTGGTACTGGGATGGAGCACACACAGCATCTGGCAGAGACTACACTGCCTTGCTTTGGGATCATTATGGGGCCACAGATTTTTTTAAGAAAAAAGTTGTAGGGGCTGGAGAGATGGCTCAGTGGTCTAAGGCACCTACTTAGAACAAGCTTAGCAAAGCATCAGGGACCGCGGTTCAATCCCCCAGCACCACATGCCAGCCAGCCCCGCCCCCTGGTGGGCTGAGCTGGCCACACACACACACCACATTCTCTCTCTCTCTCTCTCTCTCTCTCTCTCTCTCTCTCAAATAAATAAAAATAAAAAAAAAATTTAAAAAAAAAAAGAAAAAAGTTCTAGAAAGAAAGACAGACAAACAAGAAAAGAGGAAGGAAGGAAGGAAGGAAGGAAGGAAGGAAGGAAGGAAAAACCTGGGTATTGTGGCACACGCCTATAATCCCAGCACTGGGAAGGCCAGCCTGGGCTACATATTGAGACCCTGACTCAAAAGAAAAAAAAAAAAAAAGGAGAGCTCCTGTTCACATGTATTTTCCTGAAGTTTACTGCTCAAAGAAAGGGTCACCTGCACTTCCAAAATGATTCCCACAGCCCCAGAACAGAACTGTGAGCAGTGGAGGCAGAAGAGTCTCAAGCTCTGGATACGGTGGCAAATGCCCACTGCTGTTTTTGGCCAGACAGATCACAGCCAGATGTCAACAGATTTAACCCTTCTGGCTAGGTCACCCCAGACAATGATATCAGAGACAGTTACTTCCCTTAAGTCTAGCAGAAGAGCCACACAGCAGGTGTCTGACTCTGGGGAACTGCAGTCACCCTACTGCCCCCCACTCATGTTCCTCAGGAGGAGGCCCCAGGAAGACAAGCTTTCCTCCTGCATCTCCCCACTGTTATCACCTGCTGGCTTTTAGTCCACTGCTCAAATGTAAAAGAAAATATTGTTTTTTAAGTATGAGCAATTCAAATGAGCTTCATTTTGAAAGTTGATTGAGAATGTTGCGATGACCTTTGCAATAACTGGACACACCCTGGAATCAGCACACCAGGCTTGAGAACTGCTGACTTTATGAGCACCTGACCTACTGTGAAGCAAAAGCCATTTGGGGCTGCTTGTGACCCATTCTCCTATCAAGCAGCGGGTACACAGAGAAGACCGACCAGGTCCTGCCCCTGCGGGGTCACCTTGGGCAAGTCACTGCCCCTCCCTGGACCTCTTCCTCCAAGCCTGGAGAGTAAAAAGGGTGGATGCCACCTGCCCTGGGCCTCCTTCTGCACCTGATGCTGTTTCGTCACTACACACAATACCCAAAACAGAGAGGAAGGAAGAACAGGAAAGAAGAGACCAGTACCGAAAGCCAGGCCACCCTGAAGCCCTGCACTCTGGCCTGCTGGAAACTGTTTGCTTCACTCTGCATGATTTCCATTTCTTGCTGGGTTCTTCCTTTTTTACTTCTTTTTATTTTCCTTCAAAGCCACAAAACCACAGCTCCCCTCCCCAAACTCAGTTATGTGGAAGCCAGGGCTGTCGGGGGTTTAGGTGTGTCAAGCCTACAGACTAGTGGTATCTAAGTGAACACCAGGCCACGGAAGCATGCACTGCTCCTCCAGAAACCCAGTTTAAATCAATATTTATCCAACTGTATTTATAGAAAGTAATGGTGGTGGGGAGGAGAGGTGGGGCAGGGAAGCAGGGGATGTCTAAGACAGAACTAGCCGCAATGACAGATGCAAATCTTTGTGGCCAATTCACTTCTGCAGGGATGGCTTTTTTTTTTTAAAAAAAGCAAAGACCCAGCTTTTGATGAACCTGCTGTTGGCCTCACTGCCATAGCAACAGCCCCAAGTCCTCTAATATGCCCAGAGGACAGACTTGGGAAAGGCAGTAGGAGGGGGGGGGTGTTTCCTAGGAACCCTGAACTTGAGCTAGGGCCAGGAGGGCTTCTCAACTCTGAAAAACAACCACCACCTTGTGGTTGGCTATTCTGTCTCCAGCTCCCTGTTAAACCTTTTCTAAGCAAGGTGTGTGCAGGAAAGCCTGGGCTAATCAACAAGGCACTGCAAATCCCAGCTCTGCTGCACGTTGCCGGGTGACCTCGACCAAGTCATTTCACCTGTCTGGACTTCATTCCTTGGCTGTAAAATGAGTACACGTGTATGCAGCCCAGACCACACGCTCTGGAATTAGAGGCCTAGATTGCAAACTCAGCTCTGCCACTACTTCACCATGTGATCTTTGGGAAATCTACTCAGAATCCCTGCTCTTGGTTCCCTTCTCTGTAAAATGAGTGTAATAAAATTGCATGTGTCATAGAGTTGTTGTGAAGATCTGAACAGATAACACACGTTCGTCTTCATGCTTAGTATGTAGTAGGTACTTAGTAAGTGCCAGCGTGTACTCATATTGTGGATGCCATTAACTGCTGCTATTGCATAGTGGCACTCTTCGTTTCCCTCAATTTCACCAAATGAAATTCCTATTTCTGCGCGTGCTCATGGGAAAGTGTTTGGATTAGAGGCAAAAGATACCAGGGAAGGCGCTGCTCTGCCTTGCTAACTGAAGGAGCTTCCTTTTCCTCCCAAAGTAGGAGCGACTCAATACAATTTCCAGAACTTCCCAGGACCCTGTCCCTGCTCTCTAGAACCCCTTGACAATGCACCCAATCCCTGGGGGCTCTGGGCCACCAAAAGCCACATGATAAAAGTCTACCGGTAGCATTTACCAGGGGGGGAGAGATCACACTTAAAGCTGGGGAGAAACCCTGAACCTGGAGAAGATAATTTAAGATACAGAAGAGAGACCTGACTTTACCGCGCTCTTCAGCTCACTCTCCTAAGCACAATCCCACCTCCTCCAGCTCTCCCATAAATTAACCCCTTGTTTGCGGAGAAAAAGCAACTGCACCTACTTGTTGCACAGGACGTGTTTGTGGCACGAGCAAATTGATTGTCACGTGGCTCCCCTGCAGAAATGTGAACCGCATGAGCTCTAGTTGCCATGAAAGCCTTCCATTTCGGTGTAAGTCACCCTAGTCCTCTCCTGCCAAAGCCAGTGGCTAGTTCATTCTCAGGGCCACAGCTGCCGACAGCACGCAGTCTGGGCTCTCCACACCTGACCTATCATCTCCTTGCAGGCCCAGTCTTACCACCCAAAGGCCTTCGAAGATCAGTATTTCCCATCTTTTTCCAAGTCTTCAGAAATTGTCACATGCCCTGACCTCTAAATCTGATCACAAGGATATGATAAATCTAAGCAATCCAAAAATTTACATCAAGTGTCCACTGTTTGCCCAATAATATGTGATCTCTAATAGGTGACATGTACAAAACCCTCTAAGTCATCTTTTTTGCTAAGATGCTAATAATCTCCTTGTAGGATAAAGCTAAATGCAAAGGAAACAAGTAAAGCTCTGAAAAGGGGGCTGGGGAAATAGCTCAGCAGAATAAGTGCCTTCCTGGCAAGCACAAGGTCCTGAGTTCAATACCTAGTCCCCCCTCCACCAAAAAAAACTCAGAAAAGTTAGTTTATTGAGCACCTGTTAGATTTCAGGTAATTTAAATGTTTAAAAGTAGTGTTGAATTTAGTTCACAAATTATGTGAGGGTGGTGCTATCGTGATACCCATTTTACAAAACAGAACCTGAGAGAGGCTAAGGTAACTTAAGTGCAAGGTGTATAGCCACTAAGCAGTAAAGCAGGAATTTGGGCCCCTGTTCCACCTGACTGCAAAAGTTCCAACCTCTAAACTACTCTGAATTAAGAAAGAGTCAGGTGGGATGACACAGCTGGGCAGGCTTTTGTGGAGGAGGTAGGAACTGCCCTAAGTCTCCAAGGGAATGTAGGATACTGAAACCTCTAAGAGAATGAGGGCATTCTAGACAAGCCTGGGTCGAACACAGACGCATGACTGTGAAGCCGATCTTGCTGGCAGACCTGCTGGACAGGAGGGGAGGTTTCAGGGTCAGGAGACAAGTCAGGTAGGCTGGGTGGGGCCAAGGGACAACAGAGAGCAGTTTCCTCCAGCAGCAGGCAGGGGCTGCTTTTCCTATCTGTGTTCCTAGGGAAACACTCCCTCTGGAGCCTAGGAACAGCACCACAGAGAGCAATCCCTGCCTTCTCACGCGGAGCGTTCTTCCCACCCCGAAACACTGCCCCCCAATTCCCAATTCCTAATTCTCTGGCAGTGGGAAGCCCATCTCTCCTCCAGGCCTCACCTGCCAGACAGCTTTTACCCCATTAGCACCTCTCTCTGAATCTCTTCTGGTTTTAACCTCCTCCAAAGGGGGGAAGGGCTAGTGTTTTTCCTGATTAGTTAATTGCCACTGGATTCCACAGGAGCGAGGTAATGCTGCCACAAATTGTTTACATGATTTCCCAATTTGTGATAACAGGGTCACAGCCTTCATGATTAAGGTTTCTGGAAGCCGTCACTGAGATTTTGTAGGGATTCATACCAATGTACCTGCATTTCTTAGGGAATTCTTTGACTCACTAGGTCCACACTGAATGATTTAATTTGAACGTTTTCCCCCAAGAAAATTCACCCTATGGGGCTGGGGAAATAGCTCAGCAGCATAAGCGCCTGCCTGACAAGCGCAGCGTCTTGAGTTCAATCCCCGCTCCCCCTCCAAAAAACAAAACCCAAAAAAACCACCTCACTATCTACTGGAAATAATTCAGCTCTGCGCTACAACTTGCTGGATGTGTACAAAAACTTCGAGAAATGAAGAGCTGTTCTAGCTGCCATGGAATAATAAAGGAAGCTCCTACTAAGTACTTCACAAATAGTTAAAATGGAACGTGGAACTCGTGACCAGTGGCCATCAATGCATCTCGAAAAGATCCTTAAGAGTCCGAAATGGAGAGTGAAGGACCGACCCTTATTCTCGGGAGATAACAGCGTCTCTTTAAGAACAGACTGGACCAGCTGGCTGCACTACAGCTCCTAGAGATTTCCTAGGTCGCATCCTGGCTCCGCCCCCAGCCCCCAGCCTCAGCAACGTGTGACGTCACAAGAGACTGACGCTTCCGATTGGATGAATAATACAGCTAGGTCAAGTCCAGTCGCAGGAAAGAAGTTTGTCTCCATGTGGAAACCATGTGTCTAGAGCTGGGAGGGGGAGGAGGAGGAGGAGGCGGAGAAACTGAGATCAAGTGATTACAGACTGGGGAACTGGCTGAAATGAACGCGGGGAGGTTGTGCACCTGAGCCGGCTAGCAATGCCCTTTGCAGTAGTGACCTAAAAAAAAAAAAACAACAAAAAACAAAAAAACTTGCACAACAAACAAAACCTAAGCGCGCCCCCACCCCGACGTCATAATTTGAAAGCTATGGTCCTCCTTTCTAAAAACCAGGAGCCTGGGAAATTCTGGAATCCTGTCGGAACGCCCAGATCTGCCTCCCTCCCCCAACAACTGAATGATGTAAGCGTTTCGGAAAGCCGAGCTCTGAAGCAAAACAAGCCCCGCGCACGCGGAGCGACCCGCAGTGCCCGAGCCTGGCGCACGCACGACCCGCCCCCCGACTCGCGTTATTGCTGTGCACACGCGGGCCGCCGGGACGCGCAGGCATTGTGTGCAGCGAGCAGAAAACAACGGCGAGCGCGAAGCCAGCGCGAGGAAGAGCCTCCAGTAAAACAGGACCGATGTAGGGCCCACCGTTCTCCATGTGGAGAGACCCAGGCCGGGCGGGGAAGGAGGAGAGCGGCGGGGATACAGAGTCTCTGTCCCTCGTCTAGCTCCGGTGTGCAGGGAGGATAATAGAAGATCCGGCGGGTGGTCGCGTAGTTTGTAGGCGGTCATCCACGCCTGCATGAGCTGGGGAGGGGGGGGCCTGGAGCTGGGTGCCTGCAGCCAAGCCGGGGAGGGCGCATCACCCCACGCTCTCGGGGAAATCTGGGGGCCGCTGGCATCACGTCATTTAAAGCCACACAGCAGCGACGGAGAAGCGAGAGAGCTAAAAATACTCGTGCTGGCGAGGGGGGCTGCGAGCCCCAAGGGCTGATTACCCACACGAAGTTGACTTTGGGGCGCTAAGGCTTCCGAGCCCCTCTTAGTTCTGGCAGATTTGCAGCGCAGATGGCTCGGGAGCGGGCTGGAAGACCCTAGGCTTCCCCGGCCGCGGGAGCCCCACTCGGCCTCCGTCTGCCCGCCCCGCACGGGCACCTGGCCCGGCGCGTCGGGCTCCCTGCTTACGTGACTGGTGGCCACGCCGGAGCCCGGGACCGGGGTAAACAAGGAGGTGGCGGCGGCCAGGGCGGGGTATGGGGGGGTGAGGTCGCCGATTGTCTGCGGGTGCAAAGGCGGGGGGTAAGAGAGCACAAACCAGGCTCAGCACACACTGCCAAGGTGCCCTCTCTGGGAGAACCCCCATCAGAGCCGGCGCCCTGGACTGATTCCAGAGGACCGAGACCCAGAGGGGGCAGCTAAGGAAATCGCGCCCCTCCCCCTGCAACAAAAGCAAACGCACCAAACAAAACCGCGTCTTCATCCAGTTCTCTCCCAGCCCTGGCTTTTCTGAAACTATTCTCCAGGCAAATGCACACAGCACCACTACCCCCCTCCCATGAATAATCGCTTGGCGGCGAGGCTACACAGACTGCGCTGCGCCTCTTGCAACACAGACACTCCAAAAAAAGGGAGAAGAGAAAGAAAAGAACGCACCACCGACCCCCAACATAGACCCTTGGTTTGTTCTCACAGCGTCCCCACAACCACGCAGCCAACACCAGGCTACTTCAACCCTGCAGGCCAGGGTTAGCAGAGTTGTTTTTGTGTCGAGGGTTGTTGATGTATGGGGGGGGGGTGCGAGCTCTGACACGTTGCACTCGGACCTCTCCGTGTCTCTGCCGTCCTCCTCGCATACTCTCATCTATCTTACTTGTTCGGACCGATTAAACATGCAGTTTGACACCGTCTGTCGGCCTGTCGGTCTGTCTGCTTCGGCGCCTGCCTCCCTCCTCGCAGCTATTATTCTGAGCGCAGAGCTGGAGACGCCGCACGCTCGAGCACCCCCCCCCCCATCCCCCGGGCGCACGGTCGACTCTGCCTTGGAAAGGCTGGGGGACCCGGCGAGCAGGGACAGAAACGAAACAAATACAAAAAGGAAGCCAGGCCAGGGTGGGGTTCCCAGTCGTCCCCCCCTGCGTACTGTGTGCACCTCTCTCTACCTGGGGTGGGGGTGTGTGTGTGGTATCGACCCAGGAAGCGTCGGCTGCGCTGCCCCGCGCCCTTACTCGGGAGCCGGCTCCCGGAAAATAGTCCGCACACAGCAGCCCACACCTTCTTCCCCAACTATTGTTCCTGCGAGGTCCCAAAGTTTCCTCCCAGCCGCGTTCTCCTTGCCAAGTTTCCCCGGCGCGGGGCTGCGAGTACCAGGAGAGCTGGCGCCGCCGCCTGGCCCTACGGCCAGTTGGTTTGGGGGTCGGGGGCGGTGGCAACCCAGGAAAATGGGGGCGCGGGGGTTCGGAGCCCCGTCCCGCTGCTCCCGGGGGAGAAAGCCAGGCAGACGCGAGGGCGAGACGGAGCCCGAGCCCACGCCGCCCCGGCGACGGTTGTTATTGTTGTAGTGTGTGTCTGTATGTTTTCCTCCTGGAACCCCAGAGCTCTGCCCAGGGTCCCAACTTTCAGCTTCTAATCCCCACCCCACCCCGGAACAAGCGACAGAAAAACACTTGTCCATCGGAGAAGGCTCCGGGAATTTAAAAAAAAAAAAAAATTAAAAATGAAGAAGGCGACCTCGAGGCGATGAGCTCTCGTTCGGCTCGGTTGTCCGCGAACAGCACCACCCCGACTCCAGGCCGGGCGCTCCCCCGCCGGCCCAGACGGACAGACAAGACCGACGGACGCGCCGGCAGCCCCCTCTCCCCGCGCCGGTCTTTGTTACATCTTTAGCAGCTTTGTGCGTGCGTGCGTGTCCTTTCTCCGGTGTCATCGGCTTTAACACCGAGGGGGGCTGTGTGTGCTAGGGAGGCCCAGGGGTCGCCCAAATGAGCTGGAAAGGAGGCAGGGAGCCAGAGAGGAACCGGGCCCCAAACTTACTTTTGTTTTCTTTCTCGATCTGCTCCAGGTAGCTGGCTGCCTCGAGCAGAATCTGCACGTTCTGCAGAAAAGTGTTGATATGCTTCTCCATGGAGTTCTCGCTGGTGTTGAAAATGTCTGAGAAGGGGCAGCGGGGCTTGGCCCCCGCAGGCTCCTCGGGCTGGGCTGGGGGCTGGGGTGCGGCCGGGGCCGCCGAGGGGACCAGCCCCGCGCCCTCCCCGCGCGCCTCCTTGCGCGGCCGCCCGCGTTTGCCCATGGGGAGCCGGGGTCCGCCGAGCTCGATGGGGCTGCGCGGCCAGCGAGCTCCGGGCCCCGTGGGAGACCCGGCCTGCGGTGGCAGAGAAGGCGAAGGGGTGAGGAGCCGGCCTGACTTCCCGAGCCTCGCTGCGTGCTGTTGTGTGTGCGTGTGCGTGTGTGTCGATCTCGCTGTGGGTCTGTGTGTAGGGAGATTGAATGAACCTACAGGACAGACCGAGGCGCTCTGGCGCCTGGGTCCTAGTGCGAGCTGTCGCCATCCGAGCGATCAAAATAAAAGGTGGAGACTGTAGGGCTGGGACCGCCCTGGCCGCGCCCCCAAATGCCTTCCCACTCCGCCCAACTCTGAGCACCCCGTGTGGCACTCTTTTACCCCAGAAAGGAAAAAAAAAAGTTGTCTTGGATGCACCAGCATAAAAACAATTTTTTTCTTTATGGAAAAATACTTCGAAAAGCAACCAACACAATGCCTGGCACGTAGTGGGTCCCGGGTAAAGGGTGGCTGGTATTTTTTTTTTTTTTTAACAAAATACCAATTCAGTTGGGGAGAACTGAGCCATCACCCGTAACTCGAACCTTCCTGAAGCTCAGCTCTCCTCAGTCTCTGCCTCAGTGTCTGTTTACACACACACACACACACACACACACACACACACAGAGGCACCTGTGTGTGCCTTCACACAGCCAAATAAAACCTCCTGCTGAGGTCCACGTTTCAGATTTGTTTCTTTTCAACCCTTCAAATGCAAACTTTTGGGAGAACCAATACTATTATGGACTACTGGACTCTTTTAGAATATTTTGCTAAGTTAACACACCTATAATATTCAAATGACGGAACTAAACAAAAAAGGGGATACAGATGAACGTCCATTTTGTATCTGTGTATTCAAAATGGTTAGGATAGATATATAGTTACGATCTCTTAATGAATAGAGGGATTTGTTGTAATAGTGTTTGTAAATAGGATATCATGTCTGCATCTTGTACATCAAATAACCACTAGGAAGAGAGTATGCAATGTGTTCATTATTGAAACTGTCATACCCATTTGATTTGAAACTGTCTCATTGCTATTTGTCTCACTAAAATTATGGAAAAAAATAATAATTGAAAAAAAAAAGCGAAGTTATTTTTTAGAAAGAGGGTTGGAGATGCGATCGTTCATCCACCCTTCTCTTCCTGCCCGGTACAGCTGTGTAAAGACCACAGCACCCAGCTTCCATACCTCATTTTCTTTGACAGAGGGTACAAAGGCGAAACTGGCAGCCCAGGAACCATCTCCTCTCCTATTAGGTGAATTCCACCTTTTGGATTCTCTCTAGTTGATGTGGTGAAGGGGTCACTGCTGTAGCTGGGTCCTTCCGGATGGAGGCATGCAGTGGGGAGAAACAGGATATTTAGGGCTGCTCTGGAGGGCTGGGGAGAAAGGTTCGAATCTCAGGCGTGCTGCATGGGGCTTAGGGAAGTTTGGACAAAGCCCTTAACCTCTGTTGATCTAAGTTTCCATATCCTTGAAACTTCTAAGACGTTAGTGTGGAATGCATCATATCTGCACTCAGCCCAATCTGGTCCAGAGCAAGGTCTTTTTCTTCCAGGTCTTTTTCTTCTTGATGTAATTTGACTCTAAGAAAGGGATTCATGAACACAGTCTTCCAAGTTTTGCTGAAAAAACACCTTTCTAGCAATCCGTCCAACTACTGCCACCCTGCAAGGCCATCTGGAGTTTTCCTTACATAGTGGAAATGCTGCCCCCTGGAGGTGTGCACCGTGTCACCCTGCTCAAAAGCAGCTTCATCCACATTGATTGAGACTTGGAGACTATTATACAAGTGGAACCTCTGATAGGGCCTTCAAGAAAGGCTTTTTGCACTTTTTTGGTACAGAGAATTGAACTCACTACCTCAGAGAGTTCTATGCTGCTCAGCTATATCCCCAGCTACTTGTTTGCTTTTTTTTTTTTTTTTTTTTTTTTTTTTTCATAACTGGGGATTGAACTCAGGCCCTTGTGCTTGCCAGGCCCCTATTAACTGGCATCTTAAAGCAAATATTCACATTCTGGAGCATCATATACATCATTCCACATCCACACTTTGCTCACTTTTCACTCTGCGACAGATTTGGCATGGTTGACCTCTGCATCCTTTGGCTAAGAAGTAGAAGCTTCCAAGATCGGTGAGGAAAAGTTCATGTTATCAGCACGCTACTGACTTGTGTTTATGTCAGAACCTCAGCCTGAGCCATTCATGTTTAAAGGCCCACAAACATCTAGGGATTTGGGGAAGTCTTCACATGTGCACAATTTCCAATACTTTATCCAGTGCCATTTTGAAAAATGGCCACCTGGTGCTGGGATGAAACAGTTCTAATTGACCCAAATGAGAGATAGTCCTGGGACAACAAAGCAGCCAGCCCTGAGCAAACCTTGATCTCACTTTAATTCCTCAGTGTGGGGTATATTCCATGTGTGCTACTCCGGCACACATGTGCATGTACACATATCCACCGAGACAGGCACAACCCCTATGTGGGTGATAGGGCAAGGCAACAGAGTTCTGTGATTATTTATTTATTCTCTGTTCCATCTCTCCTAGGTCTCAGAGCTTTAGAAAACCCAGTGGGAATCTTCAAGCTGGGCCACAGATCCGACCATCGCCAAAATAAACAATGGCTTGAAGAAAATCTGCAAAAAAAAAAAAAAAAAAGTGCTGATTTGCACTATTCCCACAGTCGGCTGCACCTCCACCATCATTTCCATGGAAAACACTACTGCTCATGCCAAATCAAGTTTCCCCCATCGCAGGGGCATTGTTTTTTGTCATTATGTGGGTTCTTAGCGTCGCACAATGGCACCACAAGAGACAGTAGAGGCAGGAGCAATGCCTTTTTGTTTCTCAAAGTCTTTGCCAGTGTTTCCCCCAGTGCCTTGCAAAGACTTTTAGTTGTGTGTGTTCATCTGGGTGTCACGTACTTGAAACGGTGAATGTGCCACGCTCAAGTCCGAAGGCCCTTCCTCATTGTACGTTCAGAGCCCATCCAGGGTTAAATCGTATTAGCACCACATTAGTCTCTTTCTCCTTTCCTTCCAGCCCCAATTAACAGGTTTCTCTAATAAAGTTTGGCCCGGCAGAAAGAATGGTGTTCAGGAGTTATATCACAGGACAGGCATCCACGATGCCGCAGCTCCATTCCCGATTAGCTTTGCTTCCTAGGAGGAGCCATTCAAACCCCTCGTTAAACACCACCACCCCCCTCTTCCTCCAGGGCTTTGATTCAGAAGTAAACAGGCCTCTCTGGAAACTTGCTGAGAATATCTGCAGAGAACAGGTAGGGGCCAAAATACAGTCTCCTGATACAAAGGTGTGTGAGCACTTTGAAAGAAGAGCAAAAATGCCGAGGAAGTCCACCCCTGGGCACCACTGGGGTGCCCCCGGCTGGCCCAGGATATCCGAGGTGCATGCCGATCTGGGCCGTGTTTTCCCAAACTTTGTTTGGCTTAGTTGCTTGCTTGGTAATATTTTTCCATCAGCTTTGTTTACATATTAAAGCAAGATTGTTCTCTTTTTTTATTTACCCTTCTTCCCACCCAGACATTCTACACTCTTACATCAAAGGAGTTGTTTTGCCTGTAATTATTGTCTTTATGTACACAGGGGCTGGTTAATTACTGAGAAGGTGATAAAAGAGTTGAGGTGGTGACCCGCCCCTTGGTCCACTGAGAGGCGATGCTCTTTCTTCCCTCCGGGATCACTGGGGCCAGGCATGGACTCCTCAGCTACCCGGGCTCCTTGGCTGTGTGCTTCCCCTCAGCCTCCCGAGCCCTTGCTGTTTAGTCTTCATTCCAGCTTCTAGCTTTTCCTTGGATCTTTCCAGAACATCCCAGTCTGGTTCTTCCCTCTTCTTTGCCCTGTGCTCTTCATACTCAGACATGGTAAACATTATCAAGAGATCTTCTATCCCTTCTGTTGTCACTCGGGGCCTAACGCCCAGCATGGCCCTAGCCTTGATTTTCCTGGGCACCTTTCATTTTGGAAAGCAATCATCTGACAATAAGCATTGGAAAGGAAGACTCCATGCAATGCACAGGAGTAGAGGGTTAGGAACTACATGTCGCAGACAGAACAACAGGTGCAAAGGGGCCCGGAAGACAGTGTCTCTCCCATTAGCTTAACTGCACCGAGTGGAAAGCTGGGCCTGGTGGCAAACACCTGCACCCCAAGCTATTTTACAGGCCAAGGCAGGAGGATTATTTAAGCCCATGAGTTCAAGTCCAGCCTTGGAAACTTAAATCATATTTTCTTTTCTTTTTTTTGGGGGGGGGGGCCTGCCCCTTAGCTCAGTTCTTTAAGTGGCTGCTTCAACAAAGCAGTAAGGCTCAGGTTGCTGTGGTTCGATCCTCACAACTCAAGCCAGCCAAACCTGCCCTGAAGGCATTCGGAGAAAAAAAATCTTTTTAAAAAATTTCTTTTAGGGGCTGGAGAGATGGCTCAGTGGTCTAAAGCACCTACTTGAAACAAGCTTGGCAAAGCACAGGGACCGCGGTTCAATCCCCAGCACCACATGCCAGCCAGACCCGCCCCCTGGTGGGCTGAGCTGGCCACACACACACACAATAAATAAATGTAATAAATAAAAATAAATAAATATAAAAAAATTTTTTTTTTATTTTAGAGAAGCATCTACAGGGTGTTCAGGGTCTCACTACTAGATCAGACTCATAGTGATCCTCCTGTTTACAGCCTCCCAAGAGCTGGGATTACAGGTGTGTGCCACCACGCCCAGTCTCAAGAAATCATATTTTAAAAAGTAAAATGCTGACCAGCCTCTTTCATCCATTCCCCAAACCCTGACCCCTACCCACACACAGGCCACACAGACATGGCGGAGGACCAACTGCGCCTGCCCTGCCTGGAGCTTTCCCTCTGCTCTCCTCGCTTCTCCTTCATCTGCATCTCTGCCTGGCAGGCCCCTTCCTGGCTCTGATATCTATAACACTCAGTACTCACAGGTGCCCAGCAAGTGGGGAGCAACGCGGGGAGCAGCCCTGACCCCGGGCACAGCACCTGCCTAGAGCCGCACAGGGCTGCAGGCCTTGAGGGAGAGGACTGGAGTCCCTTTCCAACTGCTGGCCCTTCCTTCCTTCCTGCTTCAGAAGAGGCATTTGACATCTGCAGAAGCACTTGGGCATCAGTCCCATTAAAGTTTAACTACGTAAGTGCTTCCTTACGGGGAAGCCAGAAACCCAGAGAGCCGATGGCTGAGGTTTGGCTACCAAAAAGTCAGTCCAGAGGCTCAGCTGTCCTCCCCTGTCCTTGCGGCTGGTGTCAAGGTGGGATTCCTCTGTAACACAATGCAGTGACAAAGGTTGTGCTTTGAGACCACGCTGAGAATTGTGTGGAGCCTTATTCAGCTCTCTCCTTGGCTCTTCAAGGCTTCCCAGTTTCTTTAACATCCCTGTTCTGGGGCCGGGGAGTTGGCTCAGTGGAATAAGTGCTTCCCTGGCAAGTGCAAGGGCCTGAGTTCAATCCCCGGTTCTGCCAAAAAAAAAAAAAAAAAATCCCTGTTCTGTAGAAAAAGCATTCCGCGGCCAGGCGTGGTGGGGCTCAGGCATGGTGGGGCGCGTCCTGTGCTGCAGCCCTCTGGAAGGCTGAGACAGGAGGACCACCCTCCGGTGGTTTAACAACACCTTGTCTCACAAAAAGCGGGGAGCTGGGAGTGTAGTTTAGCATGAAGGCCTCAGAATTAATCCCAGTACAAGTTTTTAAAATTCAGCAAAAGGATTTTTTAGAGCTGGGTCTGGTGGCAAATGCCTCTAATCTCAGCACTAGGGAGGCTGAGGCAGGAGGATCCTTGGGAGTTTGAGACCAGCCTGGGTTACACAGTGAGCTCAAGGCCAACTTGAGCTACATGGCAAGACCCTGTCTCAAAAAGACATGAACACAAAAAAGAAAATTTTTGTACCTTGACTAGAACTAGTTCACATATGATGCTTTCCAAAGGTATTTGAAAAAAAAAATTAAAAAGAAAAAAAAAAGGGTATTTGAAAATTTAAAGATGGCCAAAACTTGCCTTAAGCTAGGAATAAAGCAGTGGAAAAGATCAGCATTCAGGGGATGAGAGAGAAAAGGGAGTTTGCAGCTGATAGAAAGACTTCCTCCAGGCCATCAGGGGAAGCCCCTCGGCTCCTCAGAGCTCCATGTTCTCATCTGTGAGGTGGGCGCAGCCCCGTGCTCTCCCCATGAGGGATGCCTATGAGGGAGACCTGGAAATGCAAAGCGTTGTGCGCATGTCAGGGTGGTGCAGGACTCGGAGACCCCTGGCAGGTTCTCAGAAAGAACAAAGACACATGCGGCAAGGGATGAAGGAGAGACAAGTTCAGGGTTTGGGGCCCACTCTTCCCCCTTCCACGTGTAATTTTGGACAACCTTGCTGTCTGGGGACCCCATGTCCTCACCTATGAAGAGGACTCTAAGGGGGCTGAGTGACTCACCTCCCCCTTCCTTAAAGCTTCACTGTGCTCATTAATCAGAGGCCGAATGTCACTGCCCATCAGAACTTTAGATCAGTATTCAGGGACCAAAGTGGGGACATGATGCTGGTAAAATTCTAGCCCGGCATTCTAGCCTACCCAGACTTCCTTGCCTCTGGGCAAAGGCTATTTTTTTATTGGTTCTTTACTGAAAAACAAAATGAAAAATTGTTAAAGGACCCTAATCCCTATCTCTACAACCAAGAGGCCCAGGATTTGGGATTACGAACTGCTGGACTGGCTAATCTGGAAGCTGGCCTACCACACTGGGGGAGACCTCTAACCTGCTGCTTCTAGCCCCTGGTCCTCCTAGACACCTGCTCCCACCCATTCTCTCCTCTTCTCTCAAGCCTGTTTTCTCTTTTTTTCTGTCTCTTTCGCCTGAATCCTGCAAGTTGCCCCTTTCCCAGTCCTGACCCAAAAAACATGTTTCTCGTAAGTGGCAAAGCTGGAGAGCTCTGAAGTGAGGCCATTCATCTGGGGTAAGAGGTTTGTGAGCTTGTACTCACGCATACATTCATCGGTTCCACCCGAAGATAAAGAGACCTTCCATTAGCCAACAGCACAAACCGCCCTCAACCACAAGCCTTACGCCTTACCCTGATACACAGGTACAGGTCTACCTACAGGTACGCACACACTCGAAGGTCATCTATCCCCTTGGCTTCTCCACCTTCCAGGCCACGAATGGTAAAGTCCAAGTTAGGACCAGAAAGAAAGGACTCATCTAGCAGGGCTACTGCATCCTGTCGTGCATCACGGGAATAGCCATGAAGGAGAACAAGAAGGATTTCTCTTCTCTCTATCATTGCTTATATTGACAATTTTTTTTTTTTTTGGAAGTGCCAGGGATTGAACTCAGGACCCTGTGCTTGCCAGGCAAGTACTTGTTCTACTGAGCTATCTCCCTGGCCTTATATTGACAATTAATCATTACTTGCACATGATTTACCCCTTGCAGGTTTTAACAGTAGCAAGGCATACATTAGATTACGCACTAGATTTACAAATCTCAGCAGTCAGGGGACATAGTATATCACCTACCAGGATGGAGATAGTGCTGTCTCTCTGTGCTTCTGTCTCTGTCTCTTCTGTGTATTCTGTCTCTGTCTCTCTGGAGTGCTGGACACTGAGCCCAGAGCCTCAGACACGCTACTCAGCCAGCCACACCCTCTGCCTCTAGAGTAGTTAAATGTAAACCTTTTCTTCATATGTCATTCTAATTCATAGATGACCAAATATGTGTTCCTTGCTAGAGTCACGCCAAAACAACTGTCTGAAATTACAACCTACCTGGAAAAGCAAGAAACATAATCAGAGGCTATTTCCATATAACTACCCCTTAAAAAATCCATCCCAGACAGGCAGGCACATGAGAATAACATGTTGGCATACATTTGCAAGAATCTTCCCTAGACTTTTGATACTTAATTGCATCATTGTTAAAGGAGAATTGAATAGAAAATCCCCAACGTAGAGGCTAGAATTAGAAAATGCTGCATTTTCTGGCTCACTTGCCAAAGTCTTGAAAGACCTGAGTGCTCTCTGATTCGAAACTGATGCAAGAAAAAATGTCATCTTGCCATGTAAGTTTTAATCTTACATCCTTTGTATGGGAATCAAACTCAGGATCTTGTGCTTGCCAGGCAGGCACTGTGCTGCTAAGCTATATCCCTGGCCATGAATGTGAACATTTTTGAATGCATTAGAAATAATGTAATGGGAGCCAGCCAGATAACTGAGCAGATTAAAGCGGCTGCTTAGGCAGATGCAGGGACCAGGGTTCAGGCCCAGGAGTGTATGCCGGCCTTGCCCCCAGGGTGGGCTGGGACAGCGATTGAGACTGGGCATGGTGGTACGTGACTACAATCCCAGAGCTTGGGATGCTGAAAACAGGAGAATCACTCTGAGTCCAATCTACGTAGTAAGACTCTGTAGACCCTGTACTAAAAACATAAAAAAGAAAAGAGAAAGAAATATATGTAACCGGCTGGGGAGATAGCTTGACAGTCTAAGCACCTGCCTGGCAAGCACAAGGACCTGGGTTCGATCCCCAGTACCCCGTGTTGCACTGGCCCCACACTGTGCCACCTATAATTCCAGCGCTGGGGAGGCTGAATCAGGAGGCTCACTATGAGTCTGAGCTGCGTAGTGAGACCCTGTACCAAATAAAATAGTTTTAAAAAATAAAAAATGATACACAATTTC
>NW_004524618.1:10374615-10381827 GCF_000260255.1 Octodon degus | reverse complement strand
GGTATATAGCTTGTTTGGTGAATCTTCATCCTCATTCTGTTTCCTGGACAACTGTACTCGGATACGATATGGAACATTCCTTATTCCTTTGGCCCAGACAGCTTTGTTGAGCCTGGTGTCAATGCGCACATCGGGAGTCCCCATTTCCTTCATGGCAAACTTCCGGATCTCCTTAAGTGCCCGAGGGGCGCGCTTCTTGAAGCCCACTCGGTGGATGCGCTTGTGAGTGTTGATTGTGTACTCTCGGGTCACCACCTCGTTGATGGCAGAACGGCCCTTCTCCTTCTCGCCACCCTTCTTTGCAGGAGCCATTCTACCGGGTCCCTAAAAATATTTTTTAAATAAATACATATAATGGGGTCTCAAATGATTTTAAATACACTGTAATTGGGGCTAGGCGTGCAGTTCAGAGGTACAACACTTGCTTGGCATGTGCGACACCTTGGACTTGAGTCCCAGCAGAAAAAGAAATCTGTAACTGTAAAAGGGAATATTCATAGAATTCTCAAAATATTTCAGGCCCTGTTACCCATGTGCAACTTCATTTCATGCTTATGATCGTTCTATGAACTATTATCTTCACTCCCATTTGATAGATGCAAAAGTGGAAGCTGAGGAAAGATAAACCTTGACTCAGATATGCCAAATGAGATTATGCGCCTGTTATCATCCCCCTGCAGGACCTCCTCCTCTAAGGTTTGGCAGCGAAAGCAGAGCAGGGCTGTTGGTCTGGGGGGTGAGGCTGCAGCCTCGTGCCCATCTGGAGTCCCCAAGAAGTCCCTCTGCTTGAACCAGCATGGTCTTGGGACCTGCCTTTGGGAGCTTGGGGGGAAAATCAAGCCCATAGCTGTCCCTGTTGAAACAATCACTGATAGCACAAAGAAAAAGGCTGAGAGGGACTAACGGCCGGCCGAAGCTCCTTGACTTCCGGTTGCGAGTCCGTCCGTTGCTGGTCACGGCCTTATGCAGGTCCTTTGCACCTCTCTGGGCTTCGTTTCTTCATCAGTGAAACACATACACGAGCCAGATGAGCACTTCCCGCCGTAACTGTGTGGTCCACTCGCACGTGGAAGCGCTGGCCTGACCGCCACAGTGCTCTGCCCCGACCGCCACACTTCCTTTTCTGCGTGCTCTCAGGGTTCTGCAGCGGAGCTCCCAGGCTCGCTGCCGGGGGACAGCCTTTGAGAGCTGGGACTTTCCCCGCCTTCCATTCGGGTCCAGATGTGCATCTCTTTTGCTAAGAAGTACAGACATCACGCTTCAGCTCTGCTGTCAGTTCAGAGTATGGAAGGGCCTTTCTGTACTCCTTCTGCCCTTTGCTTAATTCCTGACTGTAGCCCCCAGCTCACCAACCCTGACCATTGTCAGGCTCTGTGGGTGCAAATGGCCCTGGGCTACGAAGGGCTGTGTTTAGCTGCCAGTCTAAAGCTGAAGCTCCTCCCCCATGCCAGTAAGCGGGACGCACCTGTTCCTTTTCTCTTAGGTAATCCTCGTCTAATCCTTTTTCAAATTTCACCTGCTACTGAGAGTCCACTGCTGTTGTCGTTTTTTTTTTTTTTTTTTTTTTTTTTTTGGGAGGACAAACCTGTTTTTCAAGTGATAATTGCACTGACCATCTGTCTCCTGCAGCCACCCTTCCAGTGCTTTCTCCAAACCCTAAATGACTGAAGTAACAGTGCAATAAAAGACCACGTCGTGTGCTTGAGACAGACAGCATTTTGTTCTTGTTTGTGGACCTAACAGAAAGGACTTCGTCAAGTTCCCAGGAGTTTTCCTGCCACGGGACACAGCTGAAGAAACAGCTATGCCTTCGCTCTGGTAGAGAAAATCGTTTTACTGGGTTGCACCTCAGGGAGGAATTGTGTTGCTTTTTAACAGGCTAGCCTTCATGCTGATGGGTATTCTGAGCAAAGAGCTGAAACCCCAGCCAAAGTGGTCATGAACTCCTTTTGAAGCCGCACAGGAAATCCCTGGGAAACAGTTTAAAAGACTCTAGTCCAGAGGAAACCCCTCCTTGATTGATAATATCCAGAGATTTATTTCTGATTTGGTTTTGTCATTTGCCTTGCCAGAAAAAAAAAGCTGCTAGGAATTTTAGTAGAATCTCCGAGACACTGGGGGTTGCAGATAATGGTTTTGGGAGACTCCGTCAGCTACTGACAGGAGGCTGGCGTGATAGAGAAGACCGACAGCTGGCCAGGGCAGCCTTCTCGCTGCAAGACCACGTTACCAGGTTGATTAACTGTGGTGACAGGTTTACCTACAAAGGATCCTTGAATTATGTGGGTCTGATTATCTTCCTGGAAAGTAGCTCATGAAGATGCATTCTTACTCAGTGAAGGACTTTATGCACTTAAAAATGTTGTGAAATTATGCTAAAGTTTGGAACCAATAAATAAATTATTTGAGCATGAAAGACTTTTTAAATTTTTAATTTAGTCTAATTTATTTTTGAGGCAGGGTGTCCCGGTGTAGTTGAAGTAACAGTGCAATAAAAGACCAAGTTTCCCCTGCCTCAGCCTCCCAAGTGTTGGGATTAAAGATGTTTGTGGGGTTTTTTTTTTTAAGGAAACTTGAATAGAGACAGTGCCAGGGCAAGTGTGAGCCAGACAGGCATTGGGCGACTCTGGGCCTGGCTGAGAAAAACAAGTAACAAGGGCAAAGGAGATTCTAAGGAGCTGAGAGGCAAAAGGCCATCCTATGCGTTCTCAAGAGAAAGTAAATTGGAAGTCGCGGCAAAGGGAGACAAGGATTGTTATGAAAGAGAAACGAGAACTTACACTCCTTTTTTTTTTTTTTTGCGGTACTGGGGACTGAACTCAGGACCTTGTGCTAGCCAGGCAAGCTCGTATATACTCCTCCTAAAGGAGAAACAAACAAGAAGTCCAAGGATCCCAGTGTGCCCAAGAGGCCTTCTTCGGCCTTCTTCTTGTTCTGTTCTGAGTATCGCCCAAAAATCAAAAGAGAACATCCAGGCCTCTCCGCTGGTGATGTCACAGAGAAACGGAGAAATGTGGAATGGTGCTGCGGCAGATGACAAGCAGCCCTAGGAGAAGGGGCTGCCGAGCGGAAGGAAAAGCACCCAAAGGACATCGCGGCCTGCGGGGCTTAAGGAAAACCTGATGCGGCGAAAAGCAGTCAGCAAGGCTGAAGAAAGCGAGAAAAATAAGGAAGAGGAGGAGGAGGAAGAGGAGGAGGATGAATAAGTTGGTTCTGGAGCAGGATTGTTTTTTTATTGTCTATAAAACATTAACCCCCCTATACACAACTCACTCCTTTTGAAGAAAAGAAAAATTAAAATGTACAAAAATTAAAATAAAGGAAACTTGAAACATCAAGAAGGAAGAAGCAACACAATAAATAAAAATATGGGTAAATAGACTCGGCTTTTCTTCTCTAGAATTTCTAAAATTATGTTTGGTGGCAAAAGCAGCTAGAGGATTGTCTGGGATGGCTTTAAATACACAGGGAAGAAGTAGCTAAAATAATTCTGGACAAAGGAAGGGAGAGAGAAGTAAGGGTGTTACACTTCACATAGACTAATAAGCTGCTGCTATTACTAGACTACACGAAGTAATGTTTGTAAAATGCTAGCACAAGTCTTTAGAAACCAGTACAAAGGGCCGGGGAGATAGCTCAGCGGCATAAGTGCCTGCCTAGCAAGCATAAGGTCCTGAGTTCAATCCCCAGCACACACACACTCCCCAAAAAAGAAAGAAACCAGTACAAAGATACCCTCACACTGAAATGAATTCTAAAAAATATCAGCCATGAGTAACCCACATTGACTATAGGGTAACAGCACAGGAAAAAAAGGGTAACAGCACAGGACTGTAGGGTAACAGCACAGGAAAAAAAGGCAAACAAAAAAGAGAACTTAAAGGGAAGATTTAAACTTAATATATCGGCTGGGGAGATGGCTCAGTGGAATAAGTGCTTGCCTGGCAAGCACAGAGGCCTGAGTTCAATCCCTGGTTTAAAAAAAAAAGGGGGGGCTGGGGATATAGCTCAGCGGTGTAAGTGCCAGCCTGGCAAGCGCAAAGTCCTGAGTTCAATCCCCAGTACCGCCAAAAACAAAACAAACAAAAAACCCCTTAATATATCAATAGGTTAAATATTAAGGGTCCAGTTTACCAAGTGAAATGCAGATTGACAGAGTGGATCACAAAACATTACTAAATTTTCTGTCTACAGAAACTCACTTTGACTATAGCAAAATACGTAAGTTGACAGCAAAAAAGATAAATATATATATAATGGAAATATTAAAGGAAACTACATATGCACATGGCTATGTAAATTATCAGATGAGGTAGGCTGCAGAGGAAAATAAAACCCAGGGACAGAGAAGAACGCGATGTGACAATGAAAGGGTTAATAGATGAGGAGCTATATCAGCCCTAAGTGTATTACTATTCTGGATTACTTTTTTCTTTTTTTGGCAGAACCAGGGATTGAACTCAGTCCCTTGCACTTGCCAGGCAAGTGCTTATTCTACTGAGCTATCTCCCCCCAGCACTCCCTTGATTACTGAGGGAACATGAAGAAGGCAAATCAGCAAATGAATAGAAGAACCAATCAACAGCAGCCAGCAACACCACATTTATCCAACACTCTAGCCAACTACAAACATTCTTTGTGTAGACATTCTCTACAAGTGGCCATGGAAAATATCAAAGTGGACCATATCCTGCGTTGCCAAACAAAGTTCAACCAATGCAAAATAATTGAAATCCTAGAGCATGTTCCTCAGCTTTTATAGAATCAAATGACAAATCAACACGTATGAACATGAGTGATCGATCAGACAAAGCCACAAGAGAAATTTTAAAAAATATTTTGAACTGAATTAAAATTAAAACAATAGATTGCCTGGGCCTGGTGACCCACAGTTGAAATCCTAGCATTCTGGCTGGAGGCTGAGGCAGGAAGATTTTAAGTTTGAGCCAAGACTGGGCAATTTAGTGACTTAGCAAGATCTTGTCTCAATATAAAAAATAGAAAAGGGCTAGGATGTAGCTTAATGCGAAGGCACAAAGGTGCTGGGTTCAGCTGGGTGTGGTGGCACAAGCCTATAATCCCAGAATTTAGGAGGCTGAGGCAGGAGGATCACTGCTAGTTTGAGAGCAGCCTGGGCTACAAAGTGAGCTTGAGGCCAGCCTGAGCTGCATAGTAAGACCCTGCCTCAAAAAGACCAAAAAAAAAAGGTGCTGGGTTCAATCCCCAGTACCACACACACATACACAAACAACAAATATATTAAAACTTGAGGGGAAAGCCGACAGCAGCACTGAAGGAAATCTATAACTAAATGAATACATTAGGACAGTCTGACATCAGTAATGTAAGCCTTCACCTCCAGAACCTTGAGGTGGAAAAGAGCAGAGTAAACTCAGAGCAAGCAGAAAGAATGGAATAATAAAGGACAAAATCAACAGAACAGAAAAGCAGTGGAGAAAATCAATGAAATATAGAGTGATTTCTTTTAAAGAGATCAATAAAATTGACAAATCTCTAGCAAAGGAAAAAAGAGAGACACATGTTATTAATATCAAGAACAGAGCAGGGAATATTCCTCTAGCCCTGAAGTCAGCACTGTGATTAGAGAACACTGTAAAATCTACACGGAAATCCTGTACCTTAGGTGAAATGGCCAATTCCTAAGACACACACAAGCCACCCAATATGAGATAAACTACATTTTCCTTTAACTTTTAAGGACCTTGAATCTGTGTATAAAACACTCCCCCAAAAGACAGTTTCACTGGAGAAGTCTGCCAAAAAAATAAACAAACAAGCACAATAAAAAAATAGAATCAATACCAATTTAAAACTATCTCTTTGAGAACATAGATTATTAAATTATTTTTAAAGGCTTTTTAAAATTTTATTTATTTATTTTGGCGGAATTGGGCATTGAACTCAGGCCCTTGTGCTTGCCAGGGAGTGCTTCTACTGAGCCATCTCCCCAGCCCTAGATTATTTCTAATTTGGTATTACCCTGATAGCAAACCATGGATGATACAAGTAAATGTACAAACCAGTAACCAACATAAGTATAGATGCAAACATTCTTTTTTTTTTTTTTTTTCTTTTTTTGCGGAACCAGGGATTGAACTCAGGCCCTTGTGCTTGCCAGGGAAGCACTTATTCCACTGAGCCATCTCCCTGGCCCTGATGCAAACATTCTTAAAATGTTAGTGGGTATAATTTAGCACTGTATCAAAGAGGTCTGCAACATAACCAAGTCAGGTTTATTCTAGAGATGTAAGATAATTCAGTGTTTGAAAATCAATGTAATGTAATCCACAATATCAACAAGCTAAACAAGAAAAATATCAGGCCGAGGAGATAGCTCAGTAGAATAAGTGGTTGCCTGGCAAGAGCAAGATCCTGAGTTCAATTCTTGGTACCACAAAAAATAAAAAAAGAAAAGTATCGCATGATCCTAGCAATTCATTCAGAAAAGCAGTTGACAACATTCAATACCCATACATGATTTTTTTAAATAGCTCTCAGAAAAATAAAAATAGAAGGGAATTTCCTCAGTTTACTTCCAAAAATCCCCATGTGAACGTGGCTGGATGATTTCTCTGAAAGCTTGTGAATAAAGTGAGGGAATCTGATTTTATTCAACATAGTGCTGCAAATTCTAGCTAGTATGAGCAGGCAAGAAGAGAGAATAATAAAGATAAAATAGGAAAAGAATAAAAGGATAATCCTTTATCTAGACAACATGATTGTCTCTGTAGAAAGCTCTAAGAAACCTACAAGCAAAATCCTAGAATTCATAAATAATTTCACCAGCGCTCCAGGATGCAACAAACAGGACAAAAGGCAGTGATGCTTCTTTTGTAGTCTTTCTGTCTTTTTTCTTTTGGGCCAGGCTCTTGCTGTGTAGTCCAGGCTGGCTTTGAATTCACAGCAATCCTCCTGCCTCAGCCTCCTGGGTGCTGGGATTACGTGTGTGCGCCATCACGCCTGGCAGAAGTTATATTTCTGTATCCTTACATTGACCGTTTGGACACTAAAATTAAAAAAAATAAACTACCATTTACAGTTATGAAGGAACAAACAAAAAGTAAGCGCTCAGGTCCGAATACAACCAAGTGAGCTCTGCTGTGTACTGCTTGATGCTGACAGAAGCAACCAGATTCAAGTGAGAGACACCACGCCTTGGATTAGAAGTCTCAACATAGTTAAAATGCTAGC
>NW_004524618.1:10360621-10374095 GCF_000260255.1 Octodon degus | reverse complement strand
GCCTCTCTGTCTCTGGGTATATACGGATGCATACACAGCTTCTCCTCAACTTATTACAATGAGGTTTGTCCTGATAAAATAGAAGCTGCAAATATAATTAAACCAAAGTGCACTTAATACACATAATCTAATAAACTCCCGAGCTTAGCAATACACCACACTATAGAGCATGGGTTGATAGTGTGGCTGGTTCTACAACTCGTGCCCACAGCCCAACGTCATGGAAGACTTTTGGGCGGTACTGAGGGCGAAAGCCCTCAGCACAGAACTACATGTCCAGCCCTTTTTCATATGCTTATTTCAAGCAGTGTCTCTCTAAGTGGCTGCACTGCCCAGGCAATGCTTGGGAACTTGCAATCCTCCTGCCTCAGCCTCCCACAGTGCTGGGAGTTTTAGCTGCATGCCACCACACCTGGCTGAGAGGCTCTTGCTGAGTATGGTTGGCCCATGAAAAAATGAACCTTAAAAGGGCAGTAGTGTTTCACACAATGATGAAGCTGAGAGACCTGAAGTTGGACCAGCATAAGGGACAATATGTGTATATGCATGACATATTCTGGGACCAGCGGCCGCCATGTAGGGCTCCTACTCATAGCTCTGGGTTTGTTTTTTATCCTTTGCTTTTGTGTCTCTATCTCTGTCTCAGCTTCCTTGTCTCTGTCTCTCTAATTGTCTCTGTCTCTCTCTGTCTCTGTCTCTCTCTCTCAATTTTTACTTTTTGGCTTTTTTAGCCTTACTACAAATGAAGCAGCCACATGGCTGAGGCACAATATCTGTGTAGAAATGGAATCCAGAACATGTCCTACACCATCATCCAAAGGAGAGATGACCACAGAAAATGCCTGGCAAGGAGGACACGCATCCAGGGAGGTGTCAGAGACATCATGGGCCCTGGTCCCAAGAGAGGCTGCGGGTAAGATACTGAAGCACTGGGAAGTTGGTGCCCTCTCTACCTGCCTCGTCTCCCTACCAGCTCTCAGAGTTCTTAGGTTTTCAAACTGAAGTCTCCTACAAAAAAATTTGTGGCTTCAAAATAAATAATCATTACAGAAATACAGAGTAGAGGTTGGGCGTGGTAGCACACGTTTGAAATCCCAGCACTCAGGAGGGAGACTGAGGCAGGAGAACTGCCAGGCCAGCCTGAGCTACATAGCAAGATCCTGTCTCAGAGACAGAGACAGAGACAGACAGAGAGACAGAGACAGAGAGACAGGAGGAGAAGAGAGAAGAGAAGAGAAGAGAAGAGAAGAGAAGAGAAGAGAAGAGAAGAGAAGAGAAGAGAAGAGAAGAGAAGAGAAGAGAGGGGAGGGGAAGAAAGGGGAAGGAAGGAAAGGAAGGGGAGGGGAGGGGAGGGGAGGGGAGAGGAGTAAAGGTTGTCCAGCCCAGTTGCTACTGATACCAGTTTTGGCTGTCGCATGCACACAAGCACACCTCTGGCCCTTCTTGTGGCTCCTACTTTGTCCCTACGTTCCACCCACATAATGAGAATCCCACTGTCATAGTGCAAGACATTCTGTACACTACCCTGTTTTCCGTGTTCCTGTCGTGAAGCTCTTCCTAAAAGTGCACCCTCATTAGCCGCTTGGCGTGTGTACATACATAAAGTACACGCTTTCGTGAGAATAATACCTTGTCGCAGAGGCTGTTTGCACTCGGCAATACCTCACCATGGTCTCTCCAGGCCAGTGAGGACGCGTTTGCTGCACAGTAGTTTGACGGCTGCGCATATTCCACAGTGCAGTTGTGCTATAGTTTATTTAACTGCTCTCCCAGTGGTAGATATTTAAATTGTTTGCAAATAATATTTCTTTCCTGCTGTAAGCTGTGCTGCAAGAAGCATCCTACAGCAAACTCTCTGTTCCTCACCTTCATCCTTTCTTCAGGATACATTTTCAGAAGGGAAGAACTGAACACTCACCGGCACATGGTGAAGAATACAGAAAGGTCTGGCCAAGTTGCCCCAGGTGTCATTCCTCTCGGTGCTGATGAGCACCCCATCTCCCACCCCAGCTCCCAACCCCCATCATTTGAGGGTCCCCCTACTTTTCAAGGAGCTGCCCAACCAATTCCTGATGAGCTCTGATCGGCTGCTTGCAGTTTAGGCTGTGTACCTTTCCTGCTGCAAATGGCTTTAGAGGAGGGGTAATGTCAGTAGAAGGTGTCACCCTGTTAGGGCCTACTCTTCTGTGACATCGAGTTGCTGCTGGGAGGCTGGGTGCCCCTCCAGCACTGCCTCTGCAGGAGAAGGGGTTTTGGGGAGCAGTATCCCTCTTGGGAAGAAACACTTCTGTGGCACACAGTCAGATCCAATTCTGAGTGTGCAAATCTACCAGGACAGACACAGACCTCAGGTTTTGAGGTTTGTGCCAGCTTCAGGGGTGGCAGAAACCGCAGACCTTCTGTGTCCAGGTCCTGCGGAGCAGGTCCCCTGCTGTGATTGCCTATGGACTGCAGCCACCCAGGTCCTCACAGCAAGTGGACATGGAACCACACACAGGCTGGCCAGGCCACGCTGGAGCCGCATCCAGAGAAGAGTGCTGGTCCCGAAGCCAGGAAGAGAAGCTCTTGGGTCTGTGTTCTGCAGCCATGCAGAGTTGCATGGGTGTCGGTGCAGCTAAGATAAAGAGCCTTATCCCCGTTCCTCTGCAGCCACAGAAGGAAGGTTGGGCTATGTGGCGCCTCTTCTAGCCTAAGAGGAGGGGGCAAAGAGAGAGAGGGGCCATGAGGCAGAAGACTGAACCTCAAGACATGCTTGCCTTGTGCTTGTCGCCGTTGCTGTAGAATGCAGCCCTACTATGTGCCAAGCGCAGCCTACACGGGCCCAGCACGTGTTACTTAAGGGCTATTGGTTCAGTCCACTTCAGGAACAGCTCTATGAGATCAGTATAATGCCCGCCTCACCCCTACTTTACTGGTAAATAAACTAGGGTACACAGAGATCAGGAGATCACCCCCGTTCAACAGCTCATCTTTGGAGGAGCTGAACTCTTCTTTGCTTGGGTTGATCCTGGAGCCGCTTCTCCTCAGCCGCTCTTTATATTGCCTGCATGACAATGATATCAGCCCTTAGTCACTAAGCAGGGACCAGGAGCTGGCACGGGGCTGGGAATGTGAAGCAGAGTCGCACCTGACCTGTCCACTCAGTGAGGAGGCGACCACCGGAAATGGGGTCCAGAAGCGTTCAGAAGCTCGTGCAGGAGCCAGGACAGCCTGATCCAGCCTCGCATGCGTTGCTTCTCCTTCTGTGGCCTGTGAAGCCTCGGCCAGCCCCAGACTGAGGGCCGGGACAGGGAGGACGCATCTGTGTGCGCTCCCAGCTCCGCTGGCCAACAGCTCCCCTCCCGCACTCCCTGCTTATCTGTCTCCCAAGCAAGCGTTTTGCCAGGGCAAGTGCTTTTTGTCCTCAGAACAGAACTCCTCCTGCCACGGTACAAAGCAATTTCCTCGCTGTCAACGTTGCCAGTATCTCCTCATCTCCTCACCATTGCTGCCCGGAGCTGGGCCGCGTGACCACAGCAGCAGCAGCGCGGTGGTCGAAGCCCCCCAGCCCTCCACCTACCCTCGCCCTCCAAGGACTCCGTCCAGTCACAGCTGTGGACAGCATCCTCCGCGCTCGCTCGGCCCGGCCGGCTTCTTGGTTCCAGAAGAGAGAAACTCTGAGGCTCTGACTAGATCTGGGACTCCCAGGCCTGGGGCCCGAGCAGCCTTGCACGGCCCCGAGAACCTCCCGCTCCCAGATAGGAACACCGAGGCCAGTGCGGCCTAAAAATGAACTCCCTTTTACATATCAAATCATTGAAAATGACAGTACAGACCAGTGTGAACACAGGCTTCTTCCCCCTGAGAACCTCCCCTGCACACACGACAGTCTTGCCAGAGTCTTCTTCATACCTTTACGCCCAGTGAGGCAGGCAGACGTTCGGAATCTTGTAGGTGTGTGCAGTAGTTTTGCTCTGAGAAAATGATACAGCACACACGGGATCATTTGCTTTCATACACACATAACTCTGTGCCCTTCACCTTCTTTGAGAAGGTGCACAGTATTCAGTAGTGTGGGAATACATACCCCCCATTTTGTTAAAACTTGTTTTCACTGTGTGCAGGACATGTACAGGTGGAGAGACCCACTCGGTGCGAAGGGCCCTTGCTGTGTCCAGCTGTGCCACCAACACTTGACCTCGTGGCTCAGTAATCACAGGACTCCCTTCTGGACCCCCGCCTCTCCGTCTCCAGGCTTCCTGCCCGTCTCCCAGCATATTCTGTGTGCACACAGGTAAATCCTTCAAGATAGTCAGGCTGTGATTCACAGGGAGCCTTTTTTTTCTTAATGTGTGTAGTACAGGGTCTCCAGGGGCTCACTGTACAGACCGGACTCACAGGGATCCTTCTTGTTTTCAGCCTCCCAAGTGCTGGGATAACTGGCAGAAATTGCTGAGTCAGCAGGCCCCAGGGGTGGGGCTGGCATGGCACGCCAGGATTGAACCCCTGTCCCTGCGCCTGCCTAAGCAGGCGCTTTAATCTGCTGAGCTATCTGGCTGGCCCCACAAGGAGCCTTTTAACATGCTTTTCTCTACTCTCCCAAGAAAGTGGTGGAAGACAGGACTTCAGGGAAGAGATAGCCCCACACTGGAGCCTTCCGATGGACATTAGACAGAAGTAAAACAGAGTGGAAAAGCTGGTGCAGTAGCACACACCTGTAATACCGGCACTCGGGAAGCTGAGGCCGGAGGATTGCTGTGAGTTTGGGGATCCACACAGCAAGACCCCGTCTTACACACACACAAACAACAACATAAAACAAAGA
This sequence comes from Octodon degus, assembly GCF_000260255.1. NCBI lineage: Eukaryota > Metazoa > Chordata > Mammalia > Rodentia > Octodontidae > Octodon > Octodon degus. The sequence goes on along the minus strand of NW_004524618.1, from coordinate 10,369,291 downwards.
CTTTTCTTATTGCTTGGCGTTGCTTGAGCTTGTTTGCTTTCTTGTGTGTGGTGGTGGTGACTCTTAAATGCTATTCTTTTCATCTTCTTGGAGACAGGGTTTCACTGTGCTGTTCAGGCAGGCCTTGAACTCACTTCGTAGCCCAGGCTGGCCTCAGTCTCCTGCCTCAGCCTCTGGAACGCAGGGATTGCAGTGTGCACCACTCCCCACCCCCTGGGTTTAACGCTTCTCTTATCTGAGAGGAGATAACAGTGTCTGTCAGCACTCGGTGGACTAAACAGCAGGACAGTAATACGCAGTTCTTCCACAAGTTTGTGTTTCAGGGGTCTCAGCTAGAGGGCATCCCCCATGTCTGTCCTTCTACCCAAACCTTCTAGTTCTAAGAGAAAAACTAATTAGAGGTGGTTTCTAGAGAACAGGGACCTGGCGTGGCTTTCAGACCAGAGGTGAGCTCCTTCTCTCCCATTGTTCAGCTCCTTTGTGTTGACTTCTTCAAGACACTGAAGGTACAGACACCACAGGCCCTGCGGCCCTGGGGCTGGGATGACATCTCAGCCAGCTGAGTTTGCCTCAGAGAAAATGACCTCCAATTCATTCCTTGTCAACGCCAAATTGGAACTGGAGACCCGAGTTTAAGTTGGAGCCCCCACAGACATGCCCACTGTGTGGCTTGGCTACCGAGCGATTGCTGGCTCTTCGTGTTTGCTTGTTTTTCTTTCTGTGATACTCAGGGCCTTTGTACCGAGCTGCATTCCCAGACCTTCTTAAGACTGCTAAGATTTTGAGACTGGGTCTTACCGAGTTGCTTAATCACCTGCGCTGGGCTTGAACTTTCCATCTCCTGCCTCAGCCTCTTGGAGCCTGGGCTTCCCCCGGTGAGAATGAGAGTCATTCTAACGCACGCCTGTCAGCTCTTAGAACTGCAGTGCGAGTCAGCTGGTGCAGTGCCCGTAAAGGACCCTGGCACTGGTAAGGCAACACTGAGTGAGGGGCACTGGCGTCATTTGCGCACCCCCAGCCCCTGGTTCTACTATTTTCCAGAAGTCTGCATTCACTGTTACCTAGAAATGAGGCAGAAAGCTCTGGGCAGGGCCCGAGGAGTCTCACCTGGGCTTGCAGGGAAAGGGGAAGGGAGAAAGTTGTGCACACGCACACGCGTACGCACGCACAGCAGAAGGCCGCAGCCAGGAGCTCCAACTCTACCTTCCACAGCCCTCAGGGGTCTCAGCATGCTGGGCAAGCAGAGAAATAAAGTGCCACGTGGTGAGCAGTGTCACAGTTGACAGTCTGGGGCCTGGAGAGAGCAGATTCTAGGGAATCCGATGTGGCTCCTTGGGAAGTGACCAGAATGCTGAGTCCCAGCACAGGGACAGGGTGGCCCCTGGGAAAGGGCCAGCATGCAGGCCGTAGGCTCAGGGCCCTCCGATGTGACAGCCACCTGTTCAAGCCTGCTGCTGCCCCTGCCTTTGTGTCACAGGCTCTCCACAGCTCCATCTCCACAGCCATGGAGCCCAGGCAGCTCGTGGCTGCGTGGTCCACCTGGGCGCTTCTGCTGCAGCTTCACCCCTGGACTACAGCCGCCTCCTAAACATCGAGCCTGTGTGCAAGTCTCTCACCGAAGGCAATTTTGTTATGGCAGGAGGGGCTGCCCCCCTTCCTCTCCAAATTTCCTGCACGAGTCCTTGTCATTATTAGTTACTCACTTTGGCAGTTTTATTATGGAAATGACATATTGAAATACAAATTGGGACGCGTACAGTATAATTACAAATACTGCATATTCATTTCCTCCCTTTGTTACTGTGGAGTCCCCACAAAGCCCTGGCACCATCCGTGTCCCAGTCGTATGTGCAGTGGCTTCTGTGTCTCTTTTCTTCTGAGGCTGGGCAGGCGGAGGGGAGGAGCAGCAGCAGCAGAGAAAGTTCCTGCCTTCCCCACGTGTGCTGTGTTTGCGGCTGCACTGAGCTGATGACGGGGCAGCCTGGGCCTGGGGCTCTGCGGGCTTCCCAGCTCTTCCCAGACAAATAACTTTCTGGCAGAGCCAGACCTGGGAAGTCCTGGAGGGAGGCTCTCAGTACAGTAAGTGCAACAAAGCAAGCATTCTCCACTCCGGATGATCCCGGGGTCAGAGGGCCTGGAGGGGCCACACCATCCACCCAGGCCCTTCCCTACATTTTCTTCAGCAATTTCCTGGGAGAAGGTCATGGAAGTTGGCTCCCAGTCTGGGAGCCAGCCAGGGGCGGGCAGGGCTGTGTATCCTACCCTGTCTCCTCCCTTCCCCAGAAATTCCTGCTGCACACACCTCACTACAAAGCACAGGCCACTGGGAGTGGACACTGGGTTCTAATTTGGCTTCTGCCACTCAGACTCTCAGCCTCGGGTATATTTGCTTAATCCTTTTAGCTCAGTATTGCCTCCTCTAAAGGGGGCCTGCCAGTGAGTTGTCTCATGGAGGTGGGATGTAGGAAAAGCCTCTGTAAAGAGACAGCAAGCGGGACAGAAATATTGTTTCTTTCTTTGGCCAGCAGGAGTGACAGTGGGCCAGTTCTGAGCATGGGCCCAGCCAGGCTCACCCACTTCCGTTCCCTTCCGGAGCTCCGCCTCTGCCGTGAGAACAAGCCCAGGCTAGTTTTCCCCACAATAGCAGGCTGGGCGAGGCACAGCTGACTCAGCCTTATTGACCCTGCTCAACCCCCAGCTGACCCCCAGCTGACCACAGGAGCCTGCGTGGGTGTGTCCTAGACCAGAAGACCCATGGGGCAAACCACCGATTGGAGAACTAAGCACATGTGTAGTATTTTGAGTCAGTGCATTTTGGAGTGATTTGTTATACAGCTGCAGCTAACTGACGCACGTGGTATGCTGTTAGAGCACTTTCTTCCACTAGCGCATTTTGCCTATTCTCATGACCTGTTGCTTGTCTACACCGAAGTTCCAGGGACAGAGAGAAAACACACAAGCAGGGCAAGAACGCAGGCCCTGGAGTCAGACACACAGCACTCAGATCCTAGCTCTGTCAGGCCCAAGAATGTGACTTTTATCAAATACTTTCCGTATGGGAAAAATATGTATGAACGTGCCTTTTAGTAATTATTCTTCACGGAAGTAATAACGTCTGTCCTAGGCTGTTGTAATGAGGATTAAATAAAGTAAGGGGTGGATGGCCTGTGTGGTGGTACACACCACTGATCCCAGCACTCTGGGAGGCTGAGGTGGTTACACTTTTGAGCCCAGCCTAGGTAACTTGGCAACTTAATGAGACCCTGTCTTTAAAAAAACAATTAAGAAACGCTGGGAATATAACTCAATTGGAAGGCCCTAAGGTTCAATTCCAGCACAGCCAAAACCAAACAAACCAGGGCCGGGGAGATGGCTCAGTGGAATAAGTGCTTCCTTGGCAAGTGCAAGGGCCTGAGTTCAAACCCCGGTTCCGCAAAAAAATAAAATAAAATAAGCAAAACCAAACAAACCCATGATGGCTGTAATCATTATGTACTACAAACATGTGCCTATAAAAAATTTTTTTTAAAAGAAATAAGTGATGGGTAAGAGTCTGGTACCCAGTGACAAGGAGGTTTTTTTCTATTTTCCACAAAAGCCCAGTGTCTTACACATATAAAATACCATTGTAATTTCATGATTACTGAATGACATTTTTGTGACCAGGTGGAGCCATTAAGCTCCCGAACATGATGCTCTAGAGAGAAAACGCAGGTCATAGCCTCCGTCGCAAAGCACAAAGGATACGCTCGCTAGCTGGCCACTGGTAGTCACTGAAACGCGAGCACTCTGAGTCCACGCACTGCTTAGCATTCATGAAGCACACTCCATATGCTGCCCTGGTTAATTTCACACTGACTCTGTGGAGTCCCTAAGTACCAGCAGTGTCCCCATGGCACAGCCTCCAAGGAAATCACGGAGGTCAAGTGCTGCTCTTTGCTACACAGCTGGTGAGTGGCAGGGCCGGGCTCCAGGAGCCGTGCAGCCCTGGATACACCAGGTGTTAGCGTTGGACGCCCAAGAGGAGGCCAATTAATGAGACATTAACCTCTCCTGTTTTGTTTATTGAATACACGAAGCTCAGAATGAACTGCTGCAGATTTCCTGGAAACACAAATTAAAGCAGATGTTGGCTCAGCTCGGAGGACTTGGGCTTTTTCGGTCCGGAAGCCTTTTGGCTGGAATGGAGACGCTCTTCTTAACTCCGTCACTCATTGATAGGAAGTGGAATGACAAGATCTCAAGAGCACTGTCTGCGTCCAACCGGAGATCAGCCGGCCTCGTGCAGGAGCGCCCTTCCCTCAGCAACCTCCAAGGAGGGCCCTCCTCGATTGCCACTGGTTGGCAGGTGTGCTTTGACGGCCAGATCCTTCATTTTCGGAGAAGTATCAACTCCTTCCTAGGAAGAAAATAAGGAAGTAGCGGTGCTCCTTGCACTATGAGCCTCGGCACAGCACAGAGCCCTGGCGGTGGGCTGGGGGAGGCCAGGGAGGAGAGTGGGTGGAGAGCTGTGAGGTCAAGGGGACAGCGAGTGCAATCCTGGCCTCCCTGAAGTCAGCTCCAAGGGGGTCCTGGGAAACGCTCCTCCTCCTGCACTCAGGAAGTTGGTCCAAAGCTGTAAATCCATTTGCATAAGAATGCAGCTGCTCTTGCATAGTGATAAGAATCTGGAAATTGCTCAGATGCCCAACAAAGAGGGCTGCTTAAGCGCTTATCAAATGGATGGATATTGTTTCGGTGTGAAGGTTTGATCAAATTTATCAACTATTTTGCCACAAAGGCTAATAACGAAGTCTAAGTAGATCTATAGAGAACTGCATATGAAAAAAATATTTCAGGTCAATAAAGAATTGCAATAAAGTTCCTAGGCCTTTATTATACCTGTGTAGACTCTTACACGTACAGTGGTGATATCCACAGGAATGCATCACAAAAATAAAAAAAGAGCAGGGGCCGGGGAGATAGCTCAGTTGAATAAGCACTTGCCTGACAGGTGCAAGGGCCTGAGTTCGATCACCAGTTCCGCCAAAAAGAAGGAGCAGTTGTTTTATTATTGATTTACTTATTTATTGATTGATTGATGCAGGGTCTTGCCTACACAGCTCAGGTTCATAATAATCTTCCTGTCTTAGCCTCCCTAGTGCTGGGATTACAGATGTGCGCCACCACGCCCAGTTCCAGGGCTGGCCTCACATGAGGTACCAGGGATCAAACTTGGGACTTTGCACTTGCCAAGCAGGTGCTTATGCCGCTGAGCTAACTCAGCCCAGAGCAATTGTTTTAAAGTAATGGGAATTATTGCATTATTTTAATCAAATTTGCTTAATAGCAAAAAACCCAAAAGCTCAGGAGACAGACACAAGCTATAGAACACCGTGTGAAGTGCTAATGAAATAGAAAAGAAAATCGGTGTGCAGCATTGAGGGAACCAGGAAAACTGTGGCTACTCAAGAGTTGGACTTTGGGGCCAGTCAGATAGCTCAGTGGATTAAAGGAAGGACCGACCGGGGCTCGATCCTAGTCTGCCATGTCGGCCCCGCCCCTGGGTGCACTGAGCCAGCAATTGAAACTGGGAGTGGTGGTGTGTGCCTGTAATCCCAGCACTTGGGAGGCTGAAAACAGGAGGATCATTATGAGTCTGATCTACGTAGTGAGACCCTGTAGACCCTGTCCTAAATACATTAAAGAAAAAAAAAAAAAAAAAAAAAAAAGACTTGGACTTTGTGTGTCTGACAGACAGATCAAGGGTAATTTGACACCCAAGGACCCCAGAAACGAAACCTGGCTGAAGAATATGGGGCAGCCTTGCTGATGGTGCTTCAAACACAGAGTCAGCACACAGAGGGGGTTTTAGAGGGCAGCAGCCTTTTTGGTGTCCTTGAAATCCCATCATAACTTGGATGACAGGTCCTCAAATGGTTCCAGTTGTTGTTTTCCGCTTAAAAATATAAATAGCACAGAAGCCCTGGGTTCCATCCCAGTGTCTGTCGGACTCAAACACCCTGTAAAGAGGAGAGAGGTGAGCTATGCACCCGATGTGCTTTGCAGACAAGTTTAGTAACCAAGCTTGATGTTGGTCACTTCTTGGGGTGAAGAGAGACCTGCTCACTTAGTCCCTATAAATATCTTCTCTGCCCAGCACCCTGAACCGCACGCTGACAGCTAACCCATCTGTACACAGATTTTATCTAGTCAGAAGCTTACTTGGGATGCCTGATCTACCTGTGGATTCCAGGTCCTGCCACCTGACTCAGTTGGTGCCCAATTAGTCAGCAAGGCTGTCAGGCCGTGCTGACACCTGTGGCCCTAGGACATACTGCAAGAAGCTTAAGTGAAAGCCTTCAGCTGTTTTCTTTTGGGGGCTGGTTCTAGGGGTTGAACCTGGGTGTTCATACTAAGATACATCCCTAGCCCTTTTTTTGTTTTTTGGAGACAGAACCGCTAAGTAGCTACATTGCCCAGGGTGGGCTTGAACTTAGGTTCTTTTCGCTCCAGCCTCCCAGAGCGCTAGGACTATAGGCATTCACCACCATGCCTGGCTGCTTCAATTTATTTTAGAGCGCAAGTTCTACCCCCGCCTAGACCACTGTCTTTGCACCTTGAAATCATTTGTGCAGGTCATTTTCATGTTTTATTGGAGAAGTAGGTAGAAGAGGAAGAGAACACGACACTGAGGAAGAGTGAAAAGGCCTCATGTCCCAGGGAGAGGCCAGGGACTTTGCACTGACTTTATGATGCCACCTCCACCAGGACAGGGCTTAGCCCAGTGCTTATGACAGCGTGTTCCAGTGGAGGTGACTCAGATGGACCGGCCCAGGAACGGACAGGGCTGGGGCTCCTCTCAGCTCCTCCAGCCCTCTCAACGTTCCCATGAGTGGAAAAAGGGAAGGACTAAAATCGATTCTTGCAGTGTGTAATGATAGTGCCCTGGAGACGGCTCAAGTCCTACCGGGGGCTGGGCCAGGTGGGTGTGGCTCACGGCTGCAGCTCAGAGTGACTCTCGGATGATGGAGCAAGCATGATGCTGGCAGTGATTCCATCCCGAGACAGGCCTGTAGAAGGAAGTGATGTTTCACGCAGAGAGGGGGCCAGCTCGGGGAGGGCCAAGGGCCCGTGTTACTGTGGCATGGTTTCCCCTCCCGGGTGAGACAAGGTAGTACCCACTCGGCTTCCGTCCTCACTGAGTCATTTCCCACCCTGGTCCACGTCTCCCTGTGGGCAGGGCTGCACTCCTGCAGGCCGCCTGGGCCCTTGCCCGCTCAGGGCAGGTAGGGAGTCGCTGGGTCTGCAGGAAAGGTCCGTGCTGCTTTCCAAGATGGACAGGAGCCTTTCATAGAAGGGCCCTCTCTGCACAAAACCCACCCTCCCGTGCAAGTCTGAGCAAGTTCAGTGGGGAAACGGGTTGCGACATTGTTTTGCTGGTGTAATATTTTGACTCCTGATCTGCCGTCTGTTAGAAATCTTAGCAGTTCCTTAGTGCACCAGAGGGACCGAGGAAGTAATCTTTGTGAGCAGATTTTTAAAAAAAAATTGTTTTTGGTCACTGATGGCCTCAGCTGTGGGGCAAAAAACTAAATGGACTGAGAGGAAGGCAGCAAGGTGTGGAGCCTCCCCAGGGAGCCCAGGGACCACACACCAGGCCCGATTTCCCAAAGTCCAAATGCAAACAGAAGGAAAACCAGCTAGCTCTGTGCAGCTTCCAGTCCTAGCTCCAGGCTGTTAGGAAAACAATGGGTCCCGCCCTCAGTCCCCAGGCTCCCAGAAGCTTCTCTTTGCTGCAAATTCCTGCCCACACCTGCCCCGGGACACCCCTCTGGCCTCCCAAGCCTGCTGACCATCTCCTTCCAGGGCCAAGGGCGACGGCAGGCACAGCCCTCGGGGCCATCACTTCAGCTGCACCACACCGGCAGCTGGTCGGGGCTTGGCTCATCTGGGCAAAGCCCCCACCCTTGGAGCAGAAGCAGTTCCCTCACTGTGGCCACTGCAGTCTCCTGGCCAGCCACGCACTCTGGGGGCCTTCTGCGTGCTCCCAGAATGTTAGAGCGGACATGGCACAGCTGGGGAAACAGGAAAACACCTGTGGCTAGCCAGATCTGGAGAGCCAAGCAAAAGGCCCAGGTCCCTTCCCATTCCTGTTCCCTGCCTCATTGGTAACCTGAGCAAAGGTTTTGTATTCATGTCTTGCAAAGGCTTGGTATCTTGATGCGGGTTATTTTATTCCTTGCAGTAATTGTAAAAGGGGTTATGAGTTACTTTCCCTTTCTGGGAGGGGATACTGGGAATGGAACCAAGAACCTCCACACTGAACTGCATTCCTTCTTTTTCTCCCTTTTAATTTTTATTTCAAGACAGGGTCTCAGTAAGTCACTAAATCACCCAGGGTGGGCTGGCCCTGTGATCCTCTGCCTCAGCCCCTGTAATGTCATCCTTCATAGATGATCAAATGAAGACTGGGAGAGGGAGGTTAACAGCAAGTCCCCCGAGCTCAGCAGCTTGAGCTCGCTGTAGCAGCTTCCAGGGAAAGCGAGGGGTGTTGGTACAGGTGGAAAATCCCACCACCCTCATTCTCCTGCTGCCAGGTGGGGAGAGGTTTGCAGGGCCCTTTTCTTTCTTTCTTTCTGGGAAAAAGGAACAGCTGCTCCACAGGTTGAGGGGCACATTTTTTTTTTT
>NW_004524618.1:10352113-10360336 GCF_000260255.1 Octodon degus | reverse complement strand
AGGGGCACATTTTGAACATAGCTGAAATAAGGAGGGAGAGAAGGTGGTGAGGGGGTGGGAGAGGAGAGCCCTGGGGTTCCTTGGCTGTGGGCTCAGGCCTGGGCTGGGCTTCTCCTACCGCACGTCCCCATTGCTACTTTCTGCCAGTGGCCATGGGCTGGCACGAAATCACCTGTTCCAACACTTTGACATGGAAGCTTCTAGAAAGACAGCCGGAAGCTCTAGGAATCTGTGGCAGTATGGGAGGTCCAAGACGCAGCTTCCTGCCTCTTCCTCACACTGTCCCTGTTGGTCGCCCAGCTCTGGGTGAAGGGGAAGGAAATGTCCCCTCCAGTGGCGGGGGCTGAGGCATCACATCCAACTTAGACCGGGACAGACCTGAGGAAGCAGGAAGAGTGCCTTGTATGTGTAACCCAGCCTGGCAGAAGAGCTAAGGCACTTTCACTTCCTGGTTATTCTAAAAGCAGACTGTCATGTAGAATGTACTTGAATTGAAGCACTTTCCTCTACCCTGGTGGAAATAACCCCTGACCACCTGGGAAGCAGAGGCCTGCAATTAATTGCCGTCCCTGCATCGCAGAGGAGAAATTAAGCGCAGCGAACTGAAGTAACTGGCTGAGTGGCTGAGCGGGCAGCTGCGCGGGCCGCTGCACCCTTGCCCACATCTGGCTTGCAGGGCCCTGTGCTAACGCTCTACCTCCCTCTTCCCTGCATCCCGAAGTCTTTCCTGCTGGGAGCTATCTGACAACTGCGATCACCAGAGCTGGGCTTCTGGGAGGGCTGCCGACAGGCAGCGACGGAGGGAAGCCTGGCTTCAGGGGGCCCGGCTTCAGGGGGCCCGTGCTGGAAGGACACTGTCCAAGGCCCCTCCCTGGCTCCTGGCACCTGTGTGGCCTGACAGTTGGGGATGCTATTTTGGGGCAGGGCCTTCCCGAGCCACTTCCTCAGACTCTCTGGCACCTTCTGGTGGCTCCAGGGCACCTGAGCTGTCTTCCAGCCACGCCTTGATGCCCCAGAGATACCTGGAGCCAGTGGGGGTGGGGCCCCAGGGCCAGGAGGAAGCCAGTGGAGGGCGAGGGATCTCAAGGCTCCAGGGTGCTCTAGCCTGAAACTAGTAGCTGCGGTCTGTCCCGGTTTAACCCTGTCTGCAGACACAGGGAGTGTGGATAGGGAAACGCAGGCTTCTGGAGACCATTTCCACGACCACTCTGGGGTACGGAAGACAATATTTTTGGGAAGCAGGTGGCGGAGACGTTGTAGCCCTGTCTCCTAGAAACCTCTGGGAAACCCCAGTGATCGTGTGTGCCGCCGGGCCTTCCATGCGCTTGCGGTGTGCACCGCAGGAGCAGCCTCGCATCCTGGTGAGGCTTCACGGGTAAGCACAGGGCTTTGCTCCCATCCTCCGGGTGAATTCACAGGAGCAGGAGGCGATGTTATTGGTCCCCAGTTCCACATGAAGGGGCGCAGGCAGCTCAGCTGCTGGTGATGCCAGGTTTAACCACCCCCATCGTGTCCTGGGCCGCCGGGACATTGTTCTTTAAACTCCCTCTGGATAACTGGCTTTGGACGCTGTGCCAAAAGCAACTGGCTTGCAATCGGTAATATTTATCGAGGCCAAATACAAATAAACTTCTAGATGCTTTACTTCTACCTGTTTGTTTAAATCCAACAACAATGCTATAGGGTAGGTAGTATGTCCACGGATTACAGATGAGAAAAGTCTCAAGCTGCCAAGCAGCACACCTGGCAGGCGCTGCTGCGTCACTGACAATCTACACTCCCTTCTCTGGGGAGGTTCAGGGCGCATGCGTGCGCACGCCGCCCTAAACTCAACTCTGGAGCTTTGGGACTCTGCTCAGGTCCTTTCCCGAAATTCCCTTCCAGGTGAGAAATACTCAGGCTTTCATTTTTTAAGTGTGAAAACTCAAACAAGACACAGCCTGTCTTCTCCAGGAAGACCCACGCCTGGAGCCACCTTCTCAGAATTCCAGATGCGGGGTCTGTCCTGAGCCAGGAGAGTCAGGTTAGGCCGTGCTTTCCTTCTCTACTGCACCCCCGCCCCTCGGCCCAAGGTTGCTGGGCTTGTCCCGGTGTGAGGATGGGACCAGGGCCGGCTGGCTCTGGGGAAGGCAGCGGGAAAAGAACCCGGTGAGGAGAGTTTCACACTAGGTCACGACTCCTGCAGATTGTTTACACCAGAACCACTGGTTCCCTGGCGAATTCAAATTTTTATTTATTTATTTATTATTTTAAGGAAGGATCTACAGGGTGTTCAGGGTCTCACTAGATCAGACTCGTAGTTACCCACCTGTTTACAGTGGGGATTACAGGTATGCACTACCATGTCCAGTCTCAATTGCCATCTCAGCACGCCCTGTGCCTGCTTGCAGGCGCTTTAATCTGCTGAGCTATTTGGCCAGCCCTTTCAAATTAATCCTTGCTGAATACGCCCCAGGTGGGGTCCAGGACTTGGTGAGAGTCACAGGCAATCTTGATCCATTGGCCAAGGCTGTTGCCATTCCCAGTGACAGATGAGATCAAGAGGACACTGTGCTGGGTATAGCACCCTGGTAGGCTGAGGCAAGAGGACTGTAGGTTGGAGCCCAGCCTGGGTAATTGAGTGACTTAGTAACTGGGTAACTTTGACCCTGTCTCAAAATAATCCCAGAACTGGGGAGGCTGATGTAGGAGGATCACCACTAGTTAAAGGCCAGCCTGGTGTACATAGTAAGTTTCAGGACAGCATGAGCTATGTAGTGAGACCCTGTCTCTAAATAAATAAATAAATAAATAAATAAGTGCATGCCAGGCTATAACTTGGCTGAGCTCCAACTTGTCAGCTCCATCCATACCGATTACATCACTAACCATGGTTCCAAGCTTTCTTACTCTATTGCTGGTACCAAGGGGGGAAAAAACTCCTCTGAGTTACTGCTCCTTGTGCTCAGGGTTGGGGCGGGTAGTGTGGGTGTGGAGTCCAGCGGCATGCACAGCTGAGCTGGGCTTGTGCCCCAGGGAGGCAGCCCTTGAATGGCTCCTGACTGCCTCCTGACTTGAGCAGGTCCCAGCCCTTGGAACTGCCCTGCGCCCCTCAAGGGCTTCTGCTGAGCCTCTGCCCTGGCCTCTCAGAGCTGAGGGAGTGCAAGACTGAACTCGACATGATAAGACCTCGTTCCTGGTCGTGAGGGACCTGGAGTCTTGTGTAGGTGGACCCTGAGAAATGCCAGTGAATGAGGCATGTGAGACTGAGACTGGGGCAGGCTGCTGTGTGTGTCTGTACAGGTGGAAAAACTGGGTCTCCAGGAGCTGCCGAGCAAGGGGCTTCCAACCCTGAAGCCAGGAGGCTGGGCCCAGCCGTGCCCCAGCAGATAGGTGAGGGCCACCTCTCTAGGGCCTTCTGCACTCGACCCTGAGCACCTCATGCCCTGGGACCCTCAGGGAGTATGGGCAGAATGCAGGGCACTCTGGGCAGAGACCATTTCTGGATACTCAGCTCCTTTACAGACCTGGACAAGTCCTGGGAAACTCAGAAGGCGGGGCCAGCACCACCCTTTGCAAGTAAACAGGTGAATTGTACTGAAGTCCTGGGAGGAGCAACTCAATTAGCTCCTAAGTGAGCTCTTCTGTGTGGGACTGTGACACACAGTGGCTCTCATTTAACCCCCAGGAACTTCCCTGTGAGGCAAATTTGATTACCCCACGAGACAGAGGAGGAAACAGGGGCAGAGGGAGGAGGCTGCTCGCCCAGAGTCGCACACCTGGCCATGGTGGCACTGGGTCTTAGACAGAGCTCAGCTTCAGGGAGGGACAGTGAGACTCCAAGGGCTATGGAATCCAACCTGTTAGTGTAAAACATCCCACGATTTTAAGTAATACCCACCACCAAGAGTGAGAAGCAGAACAAGGAAGCAACTTAGGCCCTAGCACAACATTTAAAGAAAGACAGAAGGACAGCAGACAGACAGACATCCAGGATCTATTGGAAAAGTCACCAAGAGACAAGATCAAAATAAATCTTCAGAGTTGACGCGTTGGAGTAGTGCTCTCTCTGAATGTCTCTCTGTGCAGCGGAGGGGCTTGTGCCTGGACAAGCCCGGCTTGTCCCTGGAGGAAAAGTGCTCCTGGCTAGAGAGGCTGCGCAGCATTTGAAAAAGAAGGGAAGATCAGTTGCATTTCTGGAGCACGTTGGATAACAAAGGGGGCCTCTGTTGTTCTCGGGGTCCAGCGAGGTGACGCTGCTAATCCTAAAATCTATGCAGCAATCACACGGCCAAGGAGAGGCCCTGTCCCCAAGCCCTTGCTGGCCAGCCACACATGCTCAGTGGGAAGGAAAGTGCATCTCAGAATACTGCTTTAGGCTTGCTTTGTTCTAAGTGCACGTCTCAGTTGAAGTGACCACCATCCGGAGTGTGTGTTAGTGCGCGTGCACACGGCATAATGTCCACGCCTCTTGTGTGGGGCGTGTGCATCACGAAGCTTGATTGCCTTTTTCATCCCGTCCCTTCCTTCCCTTCATCTCTTGATCCCCTTCCCATGTGAGGAGGCTCTGCCTCCCAGCCTCCTAAATTCTATCTTTTCATTTGCTCTTCATTATAACTTTGCTTTCTCCTATAAGAGAAACCACGCAATGTTTAAGCTTGTGACTCCTCAAAGACTAGAGCTAGACATTCCACTTGCCGCAGCTACTTCCCTTCTAGGACAAGAGTGCAGATGCATGCTATGGCAGCACAGTTCCTAACAGCGACATCTCAGGCGGTGGCCTATCTGCCCATCAGCAGATGACTGGCTCGGGGACATGTGGTATTTACATAGGCTGTGTACTCTGCCACAGGGCTCTCACTACTCTGCCCTAGAGAAAGACAGACTTGAGGAATTTGCAGGTACACAGAGGCACCTTGAGTCCACGGATTACCTGTACTCTAAAGCACTGTGATATTTTCCTCCAATGAGTTTGTGGTGAAGGGAGCTTGAGAAATGTGCACGTCACAGCCACACCTGACGCTCCAGCCCACGTCACATCCTCCAGGGCCAGGGCAGCTCAGAGTGAAGGACTTAATCAGCTTTCCCCCAGCCTTTCCTGGACTGCTTTTTGCTGTTGACTACAGAGCCATTTGGGGAGTAAGCCACCTATTGACTCCCTCAGGGGGATCCTCGGCTGTTCCTCTTCTTTTGTTACCCTGTCTCCTTGGGGCTAGGAAGACTGGTATGGCAAGGGAGGGCCTCAGGAGCTGACAGCTCTCCTCCCCACTAGGCTCCCACTTTGAGTGGAGTCAGACCTGGGCTGCAGCCTCCTGACCAGCTGGCAGCGCTGGGCAGAGCCACCGCAGATCCCCAGGGAGCCCTTCCCCGAGGGCTGAGGAACTACCAGCCCCATGAGCTGCATTCAGAATGGTAGGAGGCTGTTCTGCCTGTGTCAGCCAGCCTGGGTTCTGCAGGACCCAGAGTTCAAATCTCAGCAGGTGAGCTCTTCAGTGTTCTACCTGCCTGGGGGCCTTGTGGTGCCTCTACCCCTGAGCTGAGATTAAGTAGCAGCTTGTGGCAATTCTGTAGGCGAAACAGCCATCTGCTCTGCTGGCTCTCGGCTCCTGTCCATGACCCTCGTGACCTGAGGTCAACTGTGGCTGAGGAGCCCACATTAACCTTGTGAAACAACTCTGTCACTTGCTTTTATTCATTTGTTTGCATCTGCAATTTATTTCCCCAGATCCAAAGAGACACAGGGATATGCCATCAAACATTCCTCTCTCAGCCTACTTGCCAGATCACTCAGTCGCTCCCAGAGCCCACCAATTTCATCTACCATCCTTCTCCTTGCCATGACAAACGCAAACTGACACACCCTGCACATGGTCTGCATCTTATATTTTTATTTGCATTTCTTTATTTTTGGTGGAACTCGGGCCGCGCTTACTCTACGGAGCCATCTCCCCGGCCCCTACACCTTATGTTTCTAACTGAGAGATGGATTGTGGAAATTGCTTCTAGTACAGAAGGAATTGTATTGCTATGTAATGAACTCCCTGGACTGCACTGAGCCACTAGCCACAGCGCCGCCTTTGCGCTGAGCTGTATTTCCAGTCCTTCTCTATTTAGACACAGTGTCTCACTAAATTGCTAAATTGCCCAGGCTGGGCTCAATGTTGCCATCCTCCGCCTCAGCCTCTCAAGAGTGCATGCCAGAGCTGGGCATGGTGGTGCATGCCTGGAATCCCAGCACCCAGGAGGCTGAGGCAGGAAGATCCTTGTGAGTTTGAGACCAGCCTGGGCTACAAAGTGAGCTCCAGGAAAGCCTGAACTGCAGTGAAACCCTGTCTCAAAAAGACAGAACAAGAGCACATGCCTTGCCTTAAAAAAGGCAAGGACTGCTGTGTCGCCCTCCTCCTCCCAACACATGGTGAGAAGGCAATTGAGACTAGTGTGGGAGGCTGTAAACAGGAGGATCACTACGAGTCTGATCTAGTAGTGAGACCCTGAACACCCTGTAGACCCTTCCCCAAAATACAAACAAACAAAACAAAAAAACAGGCGAGGAGCAGGCCTGAGGCAAGTCTTCCCTGTCTCTATAAAATCAGTGTTAGAACTAGCTTCTTATTCCTTGCGGCTCCAACCCAATTTTGGTGAGTTTTCTCATGCTGGGTAAAGGCTGTTCTGGACTATACTTCCTTTGTCTTGTTTTGTCCCCACTCTGAAGAGACCTCACTTATGAAATGACTCGTTAGGAATAAGGATTTTTTTTTTGGTTCCTCGAATGCCTTCAGGGCACTTTTGGCCAGCGGGCGAGGTGTGAGGTTCGAACTCCAGCAACCTGAGGCTGACAGCTTTGTGGAAGCAGCCATTTAAAGGCCTGAGCTAGGGCCAGGCCCCCTGAAATGACTCGTTAGGACAAGGCCTTCAGTCTTGTTTCCTGGTTAAAGCCAGCTGAGGTATGTGTCATGAGCCTGTTATCGCTTCCTTCCAAAATGGGGTCTCCAGGCAGGATGGGATCGAAAGCCTTATCCCAGTGTCCAGAGCCACAGTGTCCTCAGGGCACAAGGAAAGACCACAGGCCGCTCTCAGAAGGGCCGAACCAGACCACGTGTGTCAGGGAAACGTGGAACAGTAGGAAACCCTGAGTCGGGGCTGGTGAGCTCAACGAGAGTCCCAGCCACTTGGGGAAGGCCGCTTGCAGCTTCTCACAAAACTCAGCCTTCTCTTTTCATGTGACCCAGCAATCGCATTCCTTGGTATTTAACAAAATGAACTGAAAACTCCTGTCCACACAAAAGCCTCCTAGGGGTGTCTGGCCGGTTGGATTTGTGACCACCAAACTTGAAAGGAACCAAAGTGTGCACCAGTAGATGAGCTGAAAAAGCAAGAGTGATGCTGGGCAGCCTGGAGGGCTGCTAGGGAGGGGAGACTCCTGCGGGGGGCACTCTAGTGGTGGCCTCGTGTCAGCACACACAGCGTGGAAACCACCAGCCCTGAACCCTAAGGAAGACTTTGGACTCTGGACTGCAGTGCTGTGTGAATGTGAGAAATGTATACACACACACACACACACACACACGCGCGCGCGGGAAGATGGGAGAGGGAGAGGTCATGCCTGCCGGGGAAAGGACCAGCTGGGAAATCTCTATATGGTTTGCTGTTTTGCACGCCTCCTTTCCCCTACTGCCCTGGCAACCGCCAACCTACTTCCCATCCCCATAGATTTGCCTGGTGCGGGCATTTCATTCCGGCTTCCCTCACTACGGGACTGGGCAGAGACAGGATCGCTTCTGGGGGCCCGATGGACCCGGGCGTGCTTTCTCCACTTCCACAGGCATATGCTTTCAATACAGACCCAGGAGTGGAACTGCTAGACCACAGAGTAAGACTGTGTTTGGCTTGCTTGCTTGCTTGCTTGCTTTCTTTCTTTCTTTCTTTCTTTCTTTCTTTTTTTGGCGGAACCAGGGATTGAACTCAGGCCCTTGTGCGTGCCAGGGAAGCGCTTATTCTACTGAGCCATCTCTCCGGCCCCTGTGTTTAACTTTTTGAGCCATGCTATTTTCCAGCATGGCTGAATCATGCTATGTTTCCACCAGCAAACTATAAAGTCTCAAATTCTTCCATGTCCCTTCCAGCAATCATTTATTTATTTATTTTTTAAATTTTATTTATTTATGTGTGTGTGTGTGTGTGTGTGTGGCCAGCTCAGCCCACCAGGGGGCGGGGCTGGCTGGCATGTGGTGCTGGGGGATTGAA
>NW_004524618.1:10349562-10350873 GCF_000260255.1 Octodon degus | reverse complement strand
AGCCACTACCACACTGTACTTCACCTTTTACTAAGTTTTAAGATTAGGAAATGTGAGGCCTCTATTTTTCTTTCCAAAGTTATTTTGACTATCCTGTGTACTGTACATTAATTTTAAGATTAGCTTAGTGAGCCATGCAAAGAAGCCAGCTGAAGTGTCAGTCCAGTTGCACTGAATCTGTAGCTCAATTTGGGGACTATTGCCATTTAGCAATGCCGCCTTCCAACTCGTAACTATGAGATAGCTTTCTATTTATTTAGGTCTTCTTTAATTTCTTTCAATAACATTTTTCAGTTTTCAATGTATAAATCTTGTACTTTTTGTAAATTTATTCCTAAGCATTTTATTCTTTTCGATACTTTTAAGTGAAATTGTTTTCTAAAGTCTATTTTTGGATTTTTGATTGCTAGTATATGGAAATACAATTACTTTTGTGTATAGATCTTGGATCCTGAGACCTTGCTGAGCTCATTTACTAGCTCTAATAGTTTTTTAGGGAGAAGACTTCTTAGGATTTGCTGTGTAGAAGATTATCTGTCAATAGAAATAGTTTTACTGCTTCCTTTCCAATCTGAGCGCCTTCTACTTCATTTTCTTGCTTAATTTCCTTGCCTAGAACTCTAGCACAATGCTGAATTGAAGTGGCAAAACAGACACCCCTGTGTTGCTCACAGAGAAAGTTTTCACCATTACTTATGATGGTATTGTGTGCTGTGTAATTTAAAAAATTTTCTAGGAGTCACATTAAGAATGGAAAAGGTAAAATTAATTTTACGAATATATTTTACTTAATATATAAAACTTTACCATTTTGCCATGTAATTATTATAAGTATTATTAATAGGATATTCTACTGTGAAGTCCGGTGTGTATTTTATTTTTTAATTTTACTTTATTAGTACATATTTGGAGGATATGTACTAATATGTACATATATTAGTATACATTTGTATTTTATAGTCAGCCTGCGGAGCTGGTAGGTGTTCTTTTTTAAAATCTCCTTCCTTCTGCCTTCTTCCCTCTACCTCTACTTTTCCTTTCTCCCTTCCCCTTCTTGTTGATATTGCCGGTCTTAGTTCATGTTTCTGGCATACAATGCCCACATTCAATGAGGCTATTAGGATTTTTTCCCCATAATTTTATTGAGAGACAAATAGCAATGAGACAGTTTCAAATCAAATTGGTATGACAGTTTCAATAATTAACACATTGCATACATTCTTCCTAGTGGTTATTTGCTGTACAAGATGCAGACATGATATCCTTTTTACAAACACTATTACAACAAATCCCTCTATTCATTAAGAGAAT
>NW_004524618.1:10336390-10348507 GCF_000260255.1 Octodon degus | reverse complement strand
CAATATATATGCATAGCAATATATGTTACATATGTTTATCCAATCTTCTGTCAATTGGTATCCAGGCTGATTCCAGAATTTGGCTATTATGAACTTTTTTGAATTTTATTTTTATTTTTTATAGCTATTATGAATTGTGCCACTCTAAACATTGTTATGCATGTATTGCTGAAGTACAATGACTTGAGCTCTTTGGGGAAAATCCTAGAAGGGGGTTGTTTGGTCACATGGAATCTCTAATTTTAGTTCTTTGAGAAATTTCCGTACTGATTGCTACAGTGGCTGAACTGGTTTTCCTTCCCACCAACAGTGGACGAGGCCCTTTTTTACTGCATTTCTTTTTTTTTTTTTTTTTTTTTTTAATTTTTATTTATTTATTTAGTGTGTGTGTGGCCAGCTCAGCACACCAGGGGGCGGGGCTGGCTGGCATGTGGTGCTGGGGGATTGAACCGTGGTCCTTGTGCTTTGCTTAGATTAGCTTGTTCTAAGTAGGTGCTTTAGACCACTGAGCCATCTCACCAGCCCCTTTACTGCATTTCTTACTGCTTGATCTGTTGATGAGTACTGCTCTTCCCGGTGTAAGATGGACTCTTAGTGTGTTTTAATGTGCTTCCTCCTGATGGTCAGAGATGTCGAGCACTTCGTCATATATTTACTGGCCATTCGTGCTTCATCCTCTGTGAGACGTCTGTTCATGTTATGTCCCCATTTCTTTACTTGGTCCTTAACTTTGGGGTCAAACTTTTTTGAGTTCTTCATACATTCCTTCCTCTGCCTGAGGAGTAGCTGGCAATATTGTCTCCCATTCCACAGGTTGTGTCTTCACTCTGCTAACTGACTCTTTTCCTGTACAGCAGCCTTTTGGTCTGCTATAATCCCATTTGTTGATTCTTGCTTGTGGTTCTTGTGCAATTGAGGTTCTGATCAGAAAATCGTTTCCTAAGCCTACGCCTTTACGTGTTTTACCTATTTTATTTCCTAGTATGTTTAATATTTCTGTTTAGTGTTTTGATCTTGGATCCATTTTGATTTTAATTTAGTACATGGTGAGAGAGAGGGGTCCAGTTCCAATCTTCTAATCAGTTTTGGGTGTGTACACTCAATTCAGAGTCACTAAATTCTCGGCTAGTTCCTACCATAATGGACTGCTCACATCTAGCAACGCCTGGCTCAAAGCAATACAAGCACTTCCGGAGTGCTTTCCAAGGCCCATCTATTGCACTTACGTGACATGCTCAGAATATGCATCTATTTACTCCATTAATCTTAACAACAACCACACGAGGCAATGAAGGCATGTAGCGGCACTCAGCTGGCGAACAGCACAGCCGGGGTTCCAACCTGGGGAGTCAGGCTTTAGACTGAATTCTATTTTTTTTTTTCCTTGTGGTACTGGGGATGGATCCCAGGATCTTCCCATTGAGCTACACCCTCAGTCCTTTTAACATGTTTTTAAAATTTGGTGACAGGGCCTTGCAAAATTGCTCAGTTGCCCAGGCTGGCCTTGAACTCATGATCCTTCCTCCTCAGCCTCCCCAAGAACTGGGGTTGTAAGCCTGGCCTACCCCACTCTCTATTTTTAATAGTAGATTCATCAAGATCTACTTCACATACCATACATTTTACCTATAGTACACAATTAGTTTGCAATTCACTCACAGAATTCTGCAACCACTACTCAATAAACTTTGGGACGTTGCATCACAAGTCCACACCCATTAATCATTCCCCATTTTGCCTTAGTCCCTCAGTGCTTGGCAACTACCAATCTACCAGTGCATATTCCGGGCATTGCACCTAAATGGAATCATGGTGTGTGCCCCTTATGGAGTAGTTTCTTTCATTTAGCACAGTATTTTTTTTTTTCTTTCTTTTTTTTTTTTCTTTTCAGAACTGGGGATTGAACTCAGGCCCTTGTGCTTGCCAGGGAAGCACTTATTCCACTGAGCCAACTCCCTAGCCCCTAGCACAGTATTTTAAAGGTTCGTCTGTTTAATGGATGAGCAAATTCTGCTTTCCTTCCTTTGCCAAATACCATTCCACTGCGTGGAGAACTGCACTTTTATATCCATTCCTAGCTGTCGGACAGCATTTGGGTTGTTTTCACTCTTTTTGTAGTATGAGTGTTGCTGCTATGACCACTATGGACAAGATTTTGTGTGGATGGATCTCTCCTCTTCTGGGGGGTGTGTATCTACCAGTAGAATTTCTGGATTGTAGGATATGCTAGCTTTACTAATTTGAGGAACTGACAAAATGTTTTCCCAAGTAGTTGTACCATGTGACATTTTCACCAGCAGCAGCATGTGTGGGTGGGTTCTAGTTTCTCTACATCATTGTCAACACTTGTTATTATTTATTTGTCTTTGTTTATAGTCTTCCTTGTGAGTGTGACCAGGGTGCACAGCCGAAACATTCAACTATTGTTCTATATGGGAGGCGCTTAATGACTAGTTTTGGAGTGAGCGAAACAATCAACACATGTCATCACTGTTTGTTGTGAATTCTGAATAATAGACCAAAATGACTCAAAGCTCACTGGCTAGGCTGTTTTGCTAGAAGAAAAGGGTGTTTTCCTGTATAGCAGGGACCTCCTGAGATTCCTGAAAGTGTTCGAAGAGGCCATATTCCTGGGCTCAATTCCAAGGCGGTGTTTTGGTGAGTAAGATGGTATCTAGGAAGTTTTGGAGAGGCTGACGGACATTGAGGTTGAAGGCATTGAGCTAAACCTCCAGCTTTTACATTCTGTCACAGAGTCTTGCTTGCATGGCCAAACTGCCCAAGGTGGGCTTGAATTAATTGTCCTTGTGGCTTTGCCTCCCCGAGTGCTAGGGTTACACGCACGAGCCATTCTGTAGAAGATTGTCTGCAGGCGACTCTGGAAGGCTCAGACCTAAAAGCGCGTTTCTGAGCGTGAGTACTTGCAACAAGGCAGCAGCGGGTGCGCCTTCTAGGCAGCACCCGTACCTGGCGGGGTTGGGAGCCAGCGCTGCCTGGCGCTGAATGCCCTGCTGCCAGAGAAAGGGGAAGCCCGGGTGTGGCTCAGCAGCACTGACCTTGTTCAGGTGAACTCTTCAAAGGCAATGTCTCACTTGTCTTCAGACACCACCCTAGGAGAAAGAAACACTTCACTCTACCTTGTTACCAGATGAAAGAGCCGAGCTGGGGTGGATGGAGCTGCCCAAGGCCTCACAACTCCCCCAGGCAGGCTTCATGTGCACCTGTGTGTCTGCAGTTGGTGTGGCAGCCATGCGCAGGGTCACAGCCACCCAAGGGCCGTGAGAAGTGACTGTGGCCATGGTAGTTTGTGGAAGAGGCACAGGGGCCAAACAGGGCGACAGTGGCCTTGGTGGCGTGGGCTTTGGGAAGTCCTTAGGGACACTCTCTCCCACTGTGCCTTCACCCGGGTTGGGGTTCAGAACCTGCAGAGGCACCCTAGTGCCTGGGGCTCTGGAGTAGATGGCGTCAGGCGCAGCTCTTGATTTAAATGTATTCTCAGTGAGGAAATCAAAGCTCAGAGAAATTAAACAACTACCTAACAAAATACAGCAAATAAATAGCAAGGCTGTGATAGAAAAAAAAAAAAAAAAAAGAATTACTGTTATACTGAGGACCAAAGCCAGGACTTCGTTTGGCTAGGCGAGTGCTCCATCACTGAGCTTCCACAGCCGTGACAGATACATCCCTGAGGCTGGACATGTAGCCTTGGTAAAGCTGGCTCTGACTGTGCTGGGGGCGTTACTGCCCCAGGAGAACGTGCCACAAATCGAGGGCACTGCTCCCACCTGGGGAGCCTGTTTGGGCTTCTTTGGGCCTGGAAGGGCCCCTCAGACGAGCTGTGGTTTCTCAAGAACACATTCAGATCTCTTAGAGATGAAGGCAGTTTTCAAGGCTTGATGTATCTGAGATGGAACCCATCTTCCCAGCCCCAGCAGACAGAAACTGTCCCAGCCAAGGCCAGGAAACCAAGCTTCCTGCTTCTGGCCTCGATTCCTCACCACCGTCACCATCATGACCACTAGAAATAAGACCAAACCCAACCCACGCCCTCCCCAGATCATCCTCCTTGCGATTTCTCTCCCCGCTTTGCGGTTGAACTTGAAGGTCGTTTCATTTCACAGCCCCTGATGTCTGTTCAGTCCCTGGCACGTGTCCCAGTGGGGAGGAAAGGGTGTATAAGAAAGAAAAGCAATGAGAAGGTGAGAGGTGGAAAAGATGAGGGTCCTGGGGGCCATCACCCATGTGGCTGCCCAGGGATGTCTGACCCAGTCCCTGTCCACACTCTGTGGTGCTCACCTGCACGGCTGGCTGGCTACTCTCTCACTGGCCAGTGCTGGGGTACAGAAGATACTGTCCCTAGCTAGAATTACTCAACCAGCGCTGCAGGGGGGCTAGGTCACAACAGATCCTCCAGACAACGGATGATGACGGATGACACGTGCCCTTCACCACTCCTCAGCACTCCTGGAAACCAGTCTGCTGGTTGTGCCACACGTCTCCCCTAGCGGGAATCTCTACCCCATTCTCCTCAGGAGAGGTGCCTGGAGCCCCCCGCCCCACCGCGAGAACCCCACCCTCTCGGCTTCCTGTTTCAGGGTCTGCTCCCTTGCTCAACTGTGAGCTCTCAGAGTGGTGGGAACAATCTCTTCGTCACTCATTTTCGAAATTACCCAACCAATGTGTAGCACCGGGGATTGAACTCAGGCCCTTGCGCTTGCCAGGCAAGCACTTATTCTACTGAGCCATCTCCCCAGCCCCAATGTGTGTTTACTGTGTGGAAATATTCAAAAACTCAGACAGACTCCACCCACCCACGGATAATTCTTCCATTTCCTTGGAGGTTTGCAATCTGTCTCTCTTTACCCCCTCTCCTCTCTCTGTCTCTGTCTCCTCTCTTTCTCCCTCTTTCTCTCCTCTGTCTGTTTCTCTCTCAGAATCAAATGCTCTATTTTGATTTGTTACCCCTTGTTTGCCTGCTCAACAATCTTAAAACATTTTCACACATTTTTTTATTATTAAAAACCACCACAGGGGCTGGGGAGATAGCTCAATAGAATAAGCGCTTGCTTGGCAAGCACAAAGGCCTGAGTTCAATCCCCGGTTCCGAAAAAAAAAAAAAAAAAAAACCCAAAACCCAAAAAACCACCACAGAGTGCTCTGTCAAGTCTTAGTTTTTCCCAACCATTCTCCTCAGGTTGCAGCCAATCAAGCTGTTGTGTTTTGAGTCAGGGTGGTGTTATATAGTGGTCAGGCCTTGAATTCACCATCCTGCTGCCTCAGCCTGCTGGGTTCTGGGATTACCGGTGGGCACCACTATGCCCAGCTTTACCAACATGGTTACTGTTTGCCAATAGTTTGTTTGTGGGGTTTGGGGAAGGTTTTTTGGGTATTTTGAGATAGGGTCTCCCTTGTGACTAGTTTATAACTCCGTGCTACACAATTAGCTTTTTAACTCCATACAGAAACCTTGCTTGCTTACCCAGAAGAGAAATTTCTGCTTGCCGGAAATTCATCCACACACTCTGTCCCCTAAAATGGAGCCAGACCCAGTCTCCACCCTTGGAGCAGGAGGTGTTGGAGCAGGGGGAACGTGCCTGTGGATCTAGGTGTTCACCTCTTGGACCTGGTTTTTTTGCCTGCTCAGTGGGGATGATCATGGTGCCCACTTAAGAAAATTGAGACACTTAGCAAGTGACCGGCACACGACGTGACCCATCAGCCTCAGCCAGATGAGCTGGGTAGGGATGGGCCAAGCCAGGGAGAGCATGCCCAGGAGTGAGAGGCAGTGGCTAGGAGGAGAGGGTGGCAGTGTGGACACAGAGCTGGGAGGAAGATGGGCCATGATGGGGTGGCCTTAAGGGCTTGCCGCTGCAGCCCTGTGGGGCTGACAGAAGGGGAGACAGCATAGGGAGCCCAGGAGGGGCCCATGACACCTCCATTTAAGTGCTTGCAGGAGCTCAGAGGAAGGCCGTGCAGTGAATACAGGGAAAGGAGCCAGAAGGGAGAGCGGTTTAGGAGAGGTGTCCGTGGCAGACCACATGGCCTGAGCTACAGCCTGCTGGCCTCCTGAGGACCTGCCAGGAACATTCCACCCTTGTCCTCTGCAAGGAGGGAACTGAGGCTCAGAGAAAGCAACTCTCCCTAAACCATCACATGCAGGGTAAACTCGGGGGGGGGGGGGTTCTGTTCTTGTTGGTTTCTCCCTGAGATGGACATAGTCCTGCTGTAGAACCAGGAAGGATTTGGAAAGGGAGGGGGAGCTGGTGGAGGATGATTCTTCTTCTTCTTCCTCTTTTTTTTTTTTTTTTCCGGAACCGGGGATTGAACTCAGGCCCTTGCGCTTGCCAGGGAAAGGATGATTCTTTTTCAAGGTGCAAGGTCCACCCTCCCCACAACAAGGTGGGAGCTTGGGATTTCTCTCCTGGAATCTGGGAGTGGGGTTCCCACAGGGACTCCAAAGCTGCCACATCTCATGCAGAAGCGGGGGACAGTCATGCACTCCCTGTCCTGGCTGCACCTGTCAGTGCCCTGCATGCAGGCTTTTGTCCCCCAGATATGCTCACTGGGCTGAAAGGCAGCAGAGGTCCAGATGGGGACACCTTGGAGCCTTCTGGGTTCCCTGAGACCCTCAGCCCCCACCCCACCCAAGGTCAGGCAGTCCCTGCCCAACTCTTCTCCAGACCTCAGGTCACGAGGAAGAGGCCCTCTGGGTCCCCTCTTCAGTTAAGTGGTTGCGGCAGCAGCAGCCCAGAGCCTCCCTGGGCCACAAGGGGAGCTCCGGGGTGGAGGGTGAGAGGCAGAGCTGGAGGCGGGCTGCTGGGAGGTGGAGGCGTGGGCCTCGCTGACTGGGCCTGGCTCACCTGCCCAGCCGCTGCTCTGGGTGTGTCTGGCAGCTCCTCCCCGAGGCAGGGCAAGACTCAGCCTCATACCTCTGGCCACCTCAGGCGACCAACCACGCAGAAGGAAGGAGAGCAAGAATGAAAGTGGAAGAGGAAGGAGCCAGGCAGAGGAGGAGCCCCACATGGGTGGGGTCGCAGGTGGAGCTCAGGCAGTGACAACATCAGGATGCCCAGAGTGGGCAGCGCTTGGGCCTCTGGTGACCTTGGTTCCTGCCTGGGTGATGGTGTCATCACCAAAGGGAAGACCTGCTGGGCCCACCCAGCAGTGTGGAAACCAAGGTCAGAGGAAGCACTGGCCTGAGGCTCCTCAGCAGACCTGTGGCTCCAAAGTCGCCCCCCTCCCCTAGAGTTCTCCTCAGCTGTGGAGCCTGCTGGTCCGAGTCCCAGGCAGGCTGGCTCTCAGGGCCCGGCTATGCCTTCTGCAGGAACGCTCGGCCCGATTTCCAGCATCCGGTCTGTTCTGGAAAAGCCTGTTGGGCCACAGGAATCCTGTGAGCAGGTTTCCAGGGCAAGACCGGCCTCCTAGCCCATGGAGGAGAGTGAGGCAGAGCAGAGGCTGAGGAGCCAACAGAGTCAAGAGCTGAGACAGGAGACGTCTCAGGGGACATGGTAGCCCCAACAGACAAGAGTCAGATGCCAGCCTTTGCATCCCATGCTCTCGGGCAAGTCTAGCCCACAGCTGTTCCCTGGAAGCCAGGGTAGACAGTGAGTGCCACATGACCACGACACATTCCTGGGGGCTCAGGGCACTGTGGCAATAAGCAGTGAGCCTCTGGACACAAGCCTTTCTGTCTCTCTCTTCTCTCCTAGTCAGGGTCTCGAGCTGTAATTCAGGCTGGCCTTGAACTCACTGGGCAGCTGAGGCTGGCTTTGAACTTTCCAGGATCTTCCTGCCTCAGCCTCCCAACTGCTGGGATTACAGGTGTGTGCCACCACAGCTGGCTTGGGCAGGAGTGCCTTTTGCCTGCACATGCAGACACACACTGGCACTGACTCATAGCTGCTTTGCAGGTGGCATGAACTCACCCTGCTTTGTTTACCAGATCAGACCCTGCTTTGGGGAAAGGAGTAATTCAACTGCTGGCCTTACAGCCAGTAAGAAGTTTGGAGGGGAAGGTGGATGCCGGCGGGCCGGCCGTAGGTCAGTGGTCTCGTCTCTCCCTGAGTGCCCTCCACCTGGTCCACGCAGCTCTGGTCCACACCCACGAAGTCCTGCTCCATCCACCTGCCTGCTGCTGCCAGGCAGCCTGGGACTGTGGGTCCTCCAGGAGCTCACAGCTTGATGCTCCTGCCTGCTGATAACCGTCCAGTATTGGCTGTTCCTTTCCTAAGAGCCTAGGCAGAAGGGTGGAGACCCAGTAGGGTGGGGTGGTGGCAGGGGCAGATGAGCTCTCCTAAGCCACACCTAGCAGGCAAAAGGTGGCTGTTAACCCTTTCTTCCCCGGTGGCAGCCAACAGACACCTCGGGCTCAGTGCCTGCCTTCCTAATTCCTTGTGGTCATCTTTCAGCCTCCCAAGAGGAATTCTCATAGGTTGGTCTTTTCCATCTTTACCACCTTTATCCTGGCAATCTTATTTTTTTTATTTTTATTTTTATTTTTATTTTTTGTATTTAGTACAGAGTCTACAGGGTCTCACTAGATAGACTGGACATGTAGTAGTCCTCATTTTCAGTCTCTCAAACGCTGGGATTATAGGCACACGCCACCATGTATCTGGGCAATCTTTACTGAGCTCAGTTAACGGGCTTTTTCCTCCAGCTCTATCTCCAACAGTAATTGTGTTCTCAAATACCTCACCTAGGGGAAAACCATCCACACAAGGAAATAGGCCTTAGAAAAGACTCGAGCCCCCAGGAGCGCAGGATTCTGGGGTCACTCTAGGAGGCCTGCTCAGCAGAAAGGTCAGTGTCGGTTCCAGAAAATCCAACAGAAAGGTTTGCTTCCCAAAAGCAATGGATGGACCACGAGGAAGGACGTGAGGGAGGAGAGGGGAGAATCACATGGCTCCTGTGGAGCCCTGTGCCCTGGAAGAGCTGGGCCTCCTGGGTCAGGTGCCACTGCCTGGCACGGACGAGATGGCCAGCTACCTTCAGAGGACAGCACCCGAGTGACCACTGAGACCGGGGAGAGCAGGGTGGGGAGAAATCTATACTTGGAAGAGGACACGGGGCTGGCTGGGTGGTTCCCGGCCTTATCAGGTGCCCACATCCAGCCTGGCACCAGGGCAGATGCACTGTCCTGTCTCCACCCTGCTGGACTTGGCTCAGTCCCCAAAAGAGGGAGGGCCCTGCCCTCACACACCCGTGTTCAATGTCACCCTGCTCTGGTGACCCCGCTGCCTCCGTGCTACTGCCAGCCCTAACGGGAAGAGGAGTTGGCTGGCTTTCAAAGTCAGGGTGAGGGAAGGTGGGACACTGTCCAGACTGGCAAATATGGGCCCCGGAGGTGCAGTCCAAGGAGGGTTGACACCTATTTGATCCCAGTGTGTTTCAGAACAAATAAAACAGCCTTGTCAGAATTCATCCAGCTGGGAGTGTTAATCACATTTCTCCCTGTGGCCAAAGGACCCTGGCTCAGACAGACACAGGAGCAAGGACTTGCAAATGCCTTCCCATTGCCCCTGGGGAAGGGTGGTGGCACAGCTGTGACCTCAGGCCAACGTGTGCTTGACATAGTTCTCAGGCCTTGCTGGCTACATGGCCTTGCGTGAGCCGAGCCTCTTACAGTCTTTCTTCAACTGTAAATCCGAGAATAAGTTTTTCATGAACTGAAACTCTAGTTGTACATTAAGTGCCGGGTGCAGAAGGCCCTTGCTGTTCCCTCCCCAGACCACCCTTCTCGGTCCACCATCTCCACCTTCTCATCAGACCAATTTGGTATTAGTTAACCCTTTCCGAAGAAATCACCACAGTGGCTTTAAAATATGACCACAGAGTCTTTAATATTCCTTTCTTTAAAAAGTACAAACTAATGTCCTTCCCTTACATGATGGACTTAGTAATTCACTTTGTACTGAGGCTGTCTTTTACTATCTGTGTCAGTCTCTAACTTCAGGACTCAAGAGATTCTCCCGCCTCAGCCTCACTTCTGAGGCCTGAGCCCCCACTCAGTGACTCACCTCTAAGGACTAGAACCTGGTGGAAATGAAGGCTGTACGGCTTCTGAGATGGTCATTCTGCTTTGTTCTCTTGGAGTTTGTCTGTCCTGGTAGCCCCCTTATCACGGGGACACCCAAGCAGCCCTCAGCAAAGCCAGGGGAGGAACATTTAATGTTCCCTCCTACAGCTAGCAGTATGCCAGCCATCGTGAAAGGTGACTGTGGCCTGGCTGACAGCTTATGTGTGACCCCTAGAGAACCCACTCAAGAAGGTTCCTGAATTCCTGACCCTGACAACAGTGACACACACACTATTTCAAGTGTCTGTACTCTGGCGTGATTTGATACACAACAGATAACTAATATTTACTCCATTGTCACCCAAAACTATTTTGAAATTGCATACATGTAAAGGTATAGCTAAGGCTAGATGGAAAGTGAGTAGAAGATTTGAAAGATGAAAGTTAAGTAATACGCTGAGTGAACTGAGGGAGGAGTCTTATTGTACCAGAAAACTTGGCTGAAGATTACAAGAGTTCTACTTGTTTGAAAGTAAGAACTGGCTGTGCGGCGGCAGCTGAGAAGGTGGCTGTGGTGGTGGCGGCTCAGCGGGAGATGGAGGGAACAGAGGATGGCAGACTTTCTGAAAGGATTGCCTGTCTACAACAAGAGCAATTTTAGTCAATTCCATGCTGACTCTGTGTGCAAGGCTTCGAACCGGCGGCCCTCTGTCTACCTGCCCACACGGGAGTACCCGTCAGAACAGATCATTGTGATGGAAAAGACAAATATCCTTCTACGCTACCTACATCAGCAATGGGACAAAAAGAACACTGCCAAGAAGAGGGACCGGGAACAGGTGGAGCTGGAGGGCGAGAGCTTGGCGCCACCCCGCAAGGTGGCATGGACAGACAGCCCCGACATGCACGAGGACACCTAGGCCACCGGCCGCCCGCCCCATGTGTAAGCGCCCGCCCTCCCCGCTGCACCCTCCCGCCCATCCACACCACTTCCAATCTCATAGGAGCCGATGTATTTATTTTCCTTGCGTTTTTATTTATGCTGTAACACTTGTCACGCCTTGGTTAAAGGGGACTCAGATCCAGTAGTGAGATGTCTTAGATGCTTCCTCAGTAACCCGACCCCTGGCCCCCACCAGGTCCCCAGCCTGGGACCCAGGTGTCTGGTGTCTCTAGCTGGGTCCCACCGCTGCTGGTGGCAGGGGTGGGGCCAGCCGTGCTGCCCCATGTGTCCCCACGCAGGGTGCCACGGCCCCGGCTCGTGTTAGTGGTTTTATCCTGGACTTGTGCGTGCTCCGTGTCCACCCCAATAAAGGATCTTTCCTACTCGAAAAAAAAAAAAGAACTACCTGGAAAACAATAAGCCTTGAAAACTACAGATCAAATGTGCCAGCCCCAACCCACTGTCCTGGCCTGCCCTGCCTCCCAGAGTGGACACTGCATAAGAGAACAGGAATAAAAAAGAGAGAACAGGGATGCAGGTCCCTTGCAGGGGGTCTCCCATTGCAGGTCACAGAGACAGCATGTGAAATGGCGACCAGCTACCATGGCTGAGGTCAGGGCCTTCCGATGGCTCTCGGGAACTCTTGGCATCATAAAAATGTAAAAAATGCACTGCTTTAAAATTTTAACATAGGTACTAGGAAAAAAAGAGTATGAAAGGGCGTAGAGTGAGAAAGTCCCCGTTCTACCTGTCCCCTAGGCAGGCACTGCCCTTCCATGGACAACCTGTGTGACTGACCGACTTCTAGTTTAAACTTCCAGGGATATTTTTACTGACACAGGAAAATGATAGGAACTGTTTCCTTCTTTTATTCCACAGAAAGCCGTTGTTCTTCACTGTGCCCTTTATTAAATATTCCTATGGCTTAAAATAACATCTTTCTGGGGCCGGGGAGAAGGCTCAGTAGAATAAGCGCTTCCCTGGCAAGCGCAAGGGCCTGAGTTCAATCCCTGGTTCCACCAAAAAACAAAACAAAAAATCTTTCCTTGATTATCACACTTCTTTACTTTCTGACATAGTAGTTTATTGTGCAACATTTGAAAATATAAAAAAGAAAACTAGGGGCTGGAGAGATGGCTCAGTGGTCTAAAGCACC
>NW_004524618.1:10318503-10335715 GCF_000260255.1 Octodon degus | reverse complement strand
CAGCTTGAATTAATCTATTGCCAAGATGGAAAACTAAACTGTGACACACCCTTCAAGCATCTGTATAGAAGATATTCTTAAGATTCCCAAAATGAAAGAGAGGAGGCCATGACCAGCCCTCTGGGTGATAGCATTCAGTTCTCCAGGGATAAAGAGCCCAGAAATTAACCCTTTCCAACAAGAGCCCAAAGCTGCTCCCACTGAAAGCATCTTCAGACCACAGCCATTTGTCACAGCCTCATGGGATTCTGCAGGAAGCTGCCATAGACCAAAGCGGTCCTCTCTGTCTGCGCCACTGTATCCCATTCGGGAGGAATCAGCTAAACAAAAATTCTTCCACTTGTCACCATCCGAAGGCACAAACTGTACCTTCTAACACAAGCAACAGGACCTGTTACAGTTACCTGGTCACTGTCCATCTTCTACCCTTTTTCAAAAGCCTGGGAACCTGGTCACAATGGCTGTTGTGACACCTCACAAGAATAGGAATGGCAGCATGAAAATGGGAGCATGAGAGGGGTAAGCCAGCTATGGTTTACTCTTTCTTCTCGCAGACCAAGGAGACCCAAAATAGCGGTGAGAACAGCCAACACCCATGGTCAGGCCTCACCGACCACACTGGGTCCAGCCTATGTTTCAAGTACGTTATCATCTTGCTTAATTATTAAAGCTGCCCTCCAAGGCTTGCACAGTTACACACTTTATAGAAAAGTCGAGCAAATGTTGTCTCTATGACTCATAAATGTAATGGTTTATTTAACTGATGTCTGCTGTCCAGATACTGATGGTAAATTACGATGATGAATACAACAGCAAATATTCTTGGGAACTGAAGCCAAGAGATTAACCTTCAAGTTTAAAATTTTATTTATTTATTGGTGTGTGTGTGTGTGTGTGTGGCCAGCTCAGCCCACCAGGGGGTCGGGGCTGGCAGGCATGTGGTACTGGGGACTGAACCGCCGTCCCTGTGCTTTGCTAAGCTTGTTCTAAGTAGGTGCTTTAGACCACTGAGCCATCTCACCAGCCCTAACCTTCAAGTTTGATTGCTTAGGCTTAAACTTCAGTTTTGTTAGTAATTGTGTGACCTTGGGAAACTTTTCTAAGCTTTAGTATTTTTCATCTGAAAAATGACAGTTAAGGGCCAGCCAGTTAGCTCAGCGGATTAAAGCTTAAAGTGTCTGCTTAGCCCGATGCAGGGACCGGGGTTTGATCCCCAGCGTGTTGTGCTGGCCCCGTCCCTGGAGCACAATGAGACGGAGATTGAGACTGAGTGTGGTGGCATGCACCTGTAATCCCAGCGCTTGGGAGGCTGCAAACAGGAGGATCACTGTGAGTCTGATCTGTGTAGTGAGACCCTGTACTAAATACATAAAAAAAGACAGATAATAACTTGGACTGTGGGGGTCTGTTGTATTAATACATCCACTGAAAGTACTTGGTGTTCAGGAAACGGTAGCTCTCATGTTTCACCCACAGCCATCACGTACCAACCACCTCTATGGATGGCTGCAGCCTTTGGTTGAACAGTGAACATACAATGGGCAATGCAGGATTTTAGGAAATCATACTGTTCACCGGGATGCAGTGACCACATCCCAATTCATTTCAATAGCATACCTACAAAAGGGTTTGCTAAGGCAAGGTCAGTACACAGTCTTCCGTCCTCTGCTCACCTTCAAAGGTGTCCTTGGCTATCTAACGTAAGCTAGTGTGTGCTGATCAGGAAGCCCCTCTTACTCTGGGTGGGGGAGAGCACACTGCCCGGGGGCCAACTCTTCCCTCCTTAACTAGAAGCCCCGGTAGCCAAGAGGAAGGCTGGCAAAAGCTCCCAACACTGCTGCGTGTTACAAGACCTGATTTTCCTACCAGCAGGTGGGAAGGCTGGCACAATAGCAGGAAATAGATGGGAATTTGAATCTTGGTCTGCCTCTTGACAGATGGTGAAATGAGACAAGTTCTATAGCTTCTAAGCCTCAGTTTCCCTTCAGTGGATTGGACCCTGGGTGCAGGACTGAGGATTAAATGAGATAATAGCATGAAAGCACGCAGCACAAGGCCTGCACACAGTAGGCACTTGAGAAGCCGGAGCTATCGTGATCTGCCTTAGAGGTCAGACTTGTGTTCCAAGTAGGATTTGTTCTCCTCTTTTTTGGTACCAGGAATCTATCTCAGGACTTGCAGGTGGCTGTATCCTCACCATCCCCCCTTTTCTTTTCTTCCCCAAGTTCAATTTTGACACCAAGTCCCATCCTAACTCATACACAAGATGAAGATCATCTTTTTGCTGTGTGCATGTTGTTAACAGGTCACCAATGGGAGCAGCACTGTCATCATGAGCAATAAAAAACATAGACTAATGGCCATGCTTTGTTGAGGACAAAGGATGATCAAGGTAGTCTCCCTCCTCCTTGCCAGAGCACCCTCTCTGGTAGTGGAGACAAACACTGAATCAATAATGCTAGTTTAAGATAGGCTGACAGAAGTATGATCCTGAGGTACCCCTGAAGTTTGGGGGAACAGGGCTCATTGTGGAACACTCCATCAGTGGGGTCCACTCCTGGGAAGGCATCAGGGAGGGTGTGACCCTTGGGCAGCACCTGGGTTAGGCCTTGCTTGACAGGTGGGTAAGAGTCGGACCAGGGCAGACAGCTGTGGGGGCACTGCAGGGGTCCCAGGCCCTCATGGCACCCCTGGCGATGACCACAGAGACTGTAAGGTCCCAAGGGAGCTCTTCTCTTCTAATAGCAGGTGGAGGAGTGCGTGGAAAGCTCATTATTTGGACCAGTGTGGCCAGTATGACCACAATCTGAGCATGACAGGCACAACCGTTGTGGCATTCAAACTGTTTTGCTAGTGTACAGTCCTAGGCACGTTTCTTCTGGGAAGGGCAGCTAACCTACCTGCCCTCTGATTCTCTTCCATCCAACAAGTGCTCTGAAGGAGTGTCCTGTATTGCTCTTGGTGGGGGGCAGGGCCACCACTCTGGTCAAGACTTCTATGGGGAAACTACCTCCAGACAGGGAAAATTGGTTTGCAAGGAGCACAGGGCCATTGTCACAGCTAGAGCACCAAGCGCACTGGGCACTTGCACATTCTGCTTTGCTCCTGCTCCAGCTTGGTTCTGGTGCGAACTATTGATAACCCACTCCTACAGCCTTCCCATATGGCTTGGTCTTGTCAAACGGATGCTTCCACTGTGAGAGCCACGCCAGGCGCTTCCTGCCTCTGCTGCACTCTTCCCCAACACTGAGCTGCTCACCTGGCTGCAGACTGCAGCACTAGTCCTGGGAGGCGGCAGAGACTAACAGAGCCCTGGCTTTGGGCTCAGGGACTCACACTATACTGCGCCTTCTCATGGCTGAGCACTGGGACACTCAGCAGCACCCTAGTTCTGGTAATGGCCCTGTCATCTCTTCCCATCCGAGATCCTGCCTTGACGAACTGCTGATTGAACTTGCGCTCCGCAGGCCAAGGTCCAGCCCTGCCCTACAGGGCCCCACAGGAAGCGCTGCTCTGGAAGCCCTGGGCTGCACTCCTCAGCATCCCACAGCTCACCCGCTCTTGCTGGACCCGAATGGAACATGGCTCATCTGACCACCCTACAGGGCTAGGATCTGGTGACCGCCACAGTCTCCCGCTCCAGGGCCCACCCGCTAGGCTGGCCCTGAGAAGAGCCTTTGGCTCAAGCTGCTCTCACTGCCCAGGCAGGCAGTGAGGAGAGGAACTGCAGCCCAGCCACCCAGCTTCCCTGTTCTGCAGCTAGCTGAGCCATGTTCAGCTTTCCTTTAGCAACTATGCGTGCACAGGCTTCTGTTCCATGTTAATCTAAGGGTCAGAATGGAGGTGACAGGAACCATATAAGAAATAACTTCCTACAGCGTTAACATACAAAACCATCTAAAAGATAGTGGTAAAACAAAGCATTTTACAGATTTCAGCCTGGGGAACTGAACCCAGGGCTTCTGCACTGAGCTATAATGCAGCCATTTTTTAAAAACCTTTTACTTAGAGACGGGGTCTTGCTAATAAATCTCCAGGTTGAGACTGAACTCAGAGCCCTCCTGCCTTAGTCCCCCAGTGTGATGGGATGACAGGCACGTGCCACCATGCCTGGCCAAATTATATGCCACAAAGGCTAAGCACACAGGAAAACTCAGATGTAGTGGGAGCCCCACTTCTAGCCTCCCGCCTTAAAATAATAGATAATATTTTCAATACATTCTTGAGTATCTTAGCCTCAAATTACTTTTTTCCTTTCTTTTTTCCAACTGAAACTACTGACCAACCTTTTCAAATAGAAACTAGGTAGGAAGTAGTATTTAATCCTGTTAGCTCAGTGAACACCTCTGAAGGGTTGGCCTGCACCTGCCCACAAGCTGGGTGTATGTACATGTTCTCCCATAGAACTGAGGTCATTGCTAGAGTCCAAATCTACCACAGCAGTCACCATTGCCACCCTCTACCCCAGCATGACTCAACAAGGGGAGCTGGAGAACACAACAACTACTTCCTGTTTGCTAAGAACCTTCCCAAGTACTGCATTTGGAAAAGTGAGTTTGTTTAGACCCCACCTATCGAGAAAGTACTCCTGTTTAAGTGAGGACAGAGCATTTGGCTGGCAAATCACTGACAAGGGCTTAGTGGCCAGGTATGGGGACACACACCTGTAATTCTGACACTTGGAAGGCTGAAGCAGGAGGATTGCTTCAAGTGTGAGGCCAGCCCGAGGTACAAAGTGAGTTCAAGGTCAGCCTGAATTACATAGTGAAGCCCTATCTCAACAAAGGGAAAAAAAAGAAAAAAAGAGAAAAAGGCTTTGCAGCACAACAGCTCTGAGACCAAGCTGTTTTTTATGTATTTAGTACAGGGTTTACAGGGTCTCGCTGCACAGATCGGATTCATAGTGATCCTCCTGTTTTCAGCCTCCCAACTGCTGGGATTACAGGCATGCGCCACCATGCTCAGTCTCATTTGCCATCTCAGTGAGCCCCGGGGGTGGGGGCAGGGCTGGCATGGTATGCTGGGGATCGAACCCTGGTCCCTGGGCCTTCCTAAGCAGGTGCTTTAATCTGCTGAGCTATTTGTTTTTTAAAAACAAAACCAGATACTTTAATTCAAGAGTACCTGAGGGAAATCAAGGTTCTACTGCCTTTTTTTGGGGGGCGGGATTGAACCTCTATACTGAGCTGTATTCTCTGGCTGTGGATGAACATGAGACATCCCTGCCTCAGCCATAGAGTGCTGGGACAACAGACGCACACCACCATGCCAAGGCTGTCTTTTAGTGTGTACATGTGATAACATACCTCATTCTCATCTCCTTCTCCATCTGTCACCCTGAAGGGTACTGTCTGGCTTAATAAATTCAATTAGCTGACACTCAAAAATGGTTTTATTAGCCAGGCATGGCGGTGCGTGCTTATAATCCCAGTACTTGGGAGACTAAGGCAGGAGGATCTGAATGAATTTGAGGTCAGTCTGAGCTACATAGTGAGTTCAAACACAGCTTGAATTACATAGGGGGAAGACCTTGTCTCAAAAAAAAAAAAAAAAAAAAAGAAAAAAGGATTTCCACCTATTTACAGGCTGAGGAGCAGAATCTAATAATGACAAAATGTGTTTATGAGTTCTTGCATTTGATGCTACAGATCTGTACTAGATATTTTTATTAGTTATTTCAAAAACAGGTATTAAAAATGTTAAGAATTTCTTAGAAATATTTTTCAGTTCACATCCAAGTTTGACTGAGAAAGCCAATGCTTTTGATTTTAGGCATAGTGTAGAGGGAACTAGTATTCTGCTTTGTGACAGCAGTTACATGGAGCTACCGTAACCTGAAGGTATCTTTTTACAAGGCCAAGGTTGGTCTGGAGCACAGAACACCAGGTAGTTTGTGTAGGAACCAAACCTGATATAAAAGTTGGCACAGTCACTTCACCATAGCCTCAGTGTCAAGATTTATGCAAACAGAAGTTATATAGGCACTAGCTTTTTATCTGTCTCTTAATTTTTCTGCTAGACACAAAGTGATTTTTTTTTTTTTTTTTTTTCTGAGGAACCGGGGATTGAACTCAGGCCCTTGCGCTTGCCAGAGAAGCACTTATTCCACTGAGCCATCTCCCTGGCTCAAGACACAAGTTTTTTATTTTGCTATAAAATAACAAAACATGCCAGAATGTCATTTAAACTTCTTTAAAAAATGTATTTAGTACAGGGTCTACAGGGTCTTACTGTGTAGATGGGACTTGTAGTGATCCTCCTGTTTTCAGCTTCCCAAGTGCTGGGAGTACAGGCGCGCACCACCATGCCCAGTCTCAACCTCGGGGCTGGCACAGCACGCCAGGGATTGAACCCTGGCCGCTACACTCTGCCTAAGCAGGTGCTTTAGTCTGCTGAGCTATCTGGCTGGCCCAAGCATATCATTTAAGATACACAGGGCATTTAACAAACTGTAGATACCAACTTAAAATAAATCAGCATTTTGATTAACTTGAGAGAATACCCAGAAGACTTTTATGGAGAATGTAAGAACTTAAAATTTTAGGGAAATGATTGGTATTGATAAACGCACAGGCTTGGCCTTGCAGTGTTTCTCTTCAACAGTCTCACCATAAAGTTCTAAATATCAATTTCCAAAAAGCTTCAGAAAGTCATGTATTTACCTATTCCTAGGTTATAATCCAATGCGTTTCCAAGGAAGCTGCAGTGGAGAAGAGGCATAAGGCGCATACGTTGAAGACCTTTACTTGAATCCTGGTTTATCTTCGAGATCTGCGATGAGCTAGCCAACCTTAGCGGAAAGGACTCTTTACAAGTGAGAACAAGATAATTTTTGCTTAAGGAACAAATAAAGTAATATGGTAGCTACAAACTTTCCTCAGCTTTAGTCTGCACCCAGGAATGGGTAACCAGAACAAATCTAAACTCAGATTTTGAAGGAGGGTCCCTTAAAACTGAATCTTGGGCCAGGGAGATTGGTCAGTGGAATAAGCGCTTCCCTGGCAAGTGCAAGGGCCTGAGTTTAATCCCCAGTTCCGCCAAAAAAACCCAACAAAAACAAAACAAAACAAAAAAACCCAAAACCACAACCAAACCCTATATCTGGACCCAGTATTGCCTTCTAATGGTCATGTCTTAGAAATGAAACCCCTATAAATACTGCTAAACTTGAAAAAAAAATCCCATTAAAAGTTCCTCAGAAATCATTCTTGTTCTGAACTCTAGGACATATATTAAGTTTTTCTCCAAGGAACAGAATCTACTTATACTCATATAAAACACTTGCTTTTGAATGTCTCCCCTGCTTCCAACACTGGAAAGTCGAGGTACAGGGCTTCCTTCCAAGCCTCTTTTTGGGAGGGGGATGAATGTAGGGCTTTGCACATCGCAGGCAAAAACTCTACCACTGAGCTACAGCCCCAGCCCTTATTTGCAAGTTAGTCTTGCTAAATTGCCCAGGCTGCTGTCAGACTCGCAACCCTCCTGCCTAGAATTATGGTTTGTGTAGCTTACAGTTTGTGTCACTGCACTCAGATTGTCACCTCTTGGGCAAAGGTGTAGATACCTTGCTTCCCAGTTGTCGAGAACATCTGAGAACTGGCTCTTCATTCTAAAGTAGCCTATCACCACTACTCATCCCCATTTTATCACTTTTTTCATATTGGGGTGACGTGGTGTACATGGGGTGTCTTCCAAATTGGTGTTTGATCCCAGATGTGCTTGTATCAATACGAGTTATAAAACAGGAGTCCACCTTGGGCTAGTGGCTTCTCCCTAAACCACCCCCCCAAAAAAAACCCCTACACTGGGGTCACATGAGACTGGCTCAAAGATGGCATCAGTAACTTGGAAGTGTGCACCTACCAGTGAACACCCTTTTCCTGTCAGTCTTTTGTAAGCCTTTGTGTCATCATGTACAAAGCAGGGACACCATCTCCTATCTAGCTGGGGAGGCCAGGTGAGTCTGCAGGGGCGAAGCACTTCAAGCAATCCTTGCTATCCAGAAGGCATCAGGTTCCCAGCTAGCTCCTCAGTGAAAAAGAAACCACGGGGGCTAGGGAGATGGCTCAGTGGAATAAGCGCTTCACTGGAAAGCACAAGGGCCTGAGTTCAAGCCCTGGTTCTGGAAAAAAAAAAAAAAGAAAAAAAAAAAAGAAAAGAAACCACGTTCAGGGCTGGTGAGATGGCTCAGTGGTCTAAAGCATCTTAGAACAGGCTTGGCAAAGCACAGGGACTGCGGTTCAATCCCCCAGCACCACATGCCAGCCAGCCCCGCCCCCTGGTGGGCTGAGCTGGCCACACACACACACACACAAAAATAAATAAATAAATAAATAAACCATTGTCTTTAAAAAAAAAAAAAAAAAAAGAAACCACGCTCAGAGGCTTATACCTACCAGTTTCTGAGACCACACCCTGAAAACTGTGTTCTCCATAGACATGACAGTCCCTATAGGTGACATGGGACCTGTGATGCCAGCAGTAGAGAATAAGCAACAGCAGAGACATCTTCCAAGTTCCAGCCACTCCACAACAAACAGGACCCTAACAGACTAAGGGAAGCCTAGGAGTGAAAGTCCAGACCCACATCACATTGCTAGACCTATTCCTCCCTCTAGTGGCCACCGAGATTGTTCTTTTTAAAACCCCAGTTTGGCCGGTACATAATCTCTGAGTTTAAAAGAAGTTTGGCTTTATGTGTTTTCTGCTGATGTAAAAATGAAGCTAATATTAAGAGAAACCAATGCTATCACAATTTTACCCATTTAGGTCTCTTTCCTGCTGATCAGGCAACTACTCTTCAACTGCCTTGGAAAGGAGAACTGAGGATAATGGTTTTTGTTGCTTTATGGAAGGGAATTTTAAAATGGACAGATTTCTAAAACAGCAGTTCTTCCTAGTGGGTCATTTACAGGGCAAAGTAATAACTGAGCATGCCTGAGACTGTGAAGCCATTCTTCCACGCTCAGGCCCTTCATCTCTGTAATAGCGATAGTAACAACTCTGACGAACCAGAACCCTCAGTTCACGTGGTTTCCCCTTCTTATACCCTATTTTTAGGGCAAAGTGGGGAAAAAGTCACAACAAATTATTTATGTGAGGTTTTAGTTTAAAAATCTTTGCTTGGGGCCGGAGAGATGGCTCAGTGGAATAAGCGCTTCCCTGGCAAGCGCAAGGGCCTGAGTTCAATCCCTGGTTCCGCAAAAAAAAAAAAAAAGACTAAGAAATTTTGGGGCTGGTGAGATGGCTCAGTGGTCTAAAGCACCTACTTAGAACAAGCTAAGCAAAGCAAAGCACAGGGACCGCAGTTCAATCCCCCAGCACCACATGCCAGCCAGCCCTGCCCCCTGGTGGGCTGAGTTGGCCACACACACACACAAAATACATAAATAAACAAATAAATAAAAATTAAAAAAAAAATCTTTGCTTGGTTATTCTAAGTAGAAAAAAATCCAAAATAGAAATTATATTCATGCCATAATTATAAATGTATAGCAAACACATGTATAATTGGACAAGAGCTAGAAGGAAACTAAGTTTGAATACTAATATTGTGGAATTGTGAACTATTTTCTATTTTCCTTACATTATTTGTATAATTAATAAAAATAAAAAGGGATAATGTATAAACTTGGTGCATATCTTACATTTCCTATTCTACTCCAAAAGATATGAACAGGACCAAATAGCTCAGCGAATTAAAGCACCTGCAAGCAGGCGCAGGGGCCAGGGATTCCATCCCTGGGCCTGCCATGCTGGCCCTGCCCCCGGGGTGTGCTAAGACTACAATTGAGACTGGGCATGGTAGCACGCGCCTGTAATCTCAGCTCTTGGGAGGCTGTAAACAGGAGGATCACTACGAGTCCGATCTAGTAGGGAGGCCCTGAACACTCCATAGACCCTTCCCTAAAATACAGAAAAAACAAACAAAAAAAACCCCACAAAAGATACGAACAGCAGAATTGAGTTTATAAGAAGCCCAAGTCCACTCTACACTATAAAGACATAAAATAATGTCTTAGAGAATATTCCCTCCAATATAAAATGAAAAGTTTCATAAAAGGGTGCAGTGGCACATGTCTGTAAAGGCAGGACTCTGGGAGGCTGAGTTGGGAGGACAAGGCTGAACCCAGGTTGGTCAATTTAGTGATTCAGCAAGTCTCAAAATAAAAAAAAAAATTAGAAAGAGCTTAATATATATGTTAATATATACAAATATATATACATATATGGATATGTACATATTTCTAACTAATTTGAAAATACATTTATCAAAATGTCCGTTATTCAAAGCATCATTTCACAGAACTATAAAATTCAATGGACCACAACGTATAGGCTAAGTAACCACTCCTAAATGGAACCCTCATGAAGCTGAATCCATATACTTAAAATACTGTTTATTTGTGATTTAACATTAATTAGCATGACATCTAAGAGCAATATCAGATAACATTTATACATTTTTCCACAGGACACAAGTTCATTGGCTCATTCATTATGTCAAAGCAAGTAAATAGAGGCATTAGCAAAAGGTGCAATAGTTTACGGTTGCTTTAAAAAATATTTATGCACATTGCATTCATTTAGATATATATATATTTAAAAAGTTACGGAAAGGCATAGTTCACAGGTTACTGTTTCTACATACGCTGTAATACAACATAAACAATGCAAAACATAAGATATCCTCAAATACACAGTTAAGCAACTGAAAGTTTCCACTAGGAGATTAGAACACTGATTCCAGTAGTCAGTGAGTTGGAGAGTGACGTTTCCAGGCTCCATTTCAACTCTGCAGCACACACAGAGACGGACAGAACCGGCCCGGACACCCCGTGCTCAGGTGAATTTCTTGCCTGCTACCTCACCCTTCAAAATTCTTGGGATTATTTTTACCATTGACCATTCGGGATCTTTGATTCTTACACTGATTTGTGACATCACTTAGGAAAAAGGGGAAACCTATATTAGGTCTAGGTTTAAATTTGTATTTACATTAGAAAGTTAACTGAAAAGTTTAAAAAAATTGTAAAAATCAAGAAGTGGTAGTTTTGTTAGGGATTAGACCTACTGATTTCTTCTAGTGCTGCTCTCTAAAGATATACAACTTTTAAAACTCAAAATATCAACCAAGGTATTGATTTGGCAAAGGAGGATTTTAGAAACTTGGGACATGTTTTCAATAAATCACACTAAATATTCACTCTATCATGAACAGAAGTTATTATCAAACAGAATTCTTTTCACATCTCATTTTTTTCCCTTAGTTTTTTACTTCCTCTTTCACTCTTTTCCTTCTCATTTGGTTACCTTATGACATTTTCTTCCTTCACTAGAAACTAAGAGAAAAATACATCATAGGATTCAAATATGAATCTAGAGAGACCTTTGATATGCTCTAAACCCTTGTGATACCGAGTTCCTGCATTCTTGACTCATATTTAAGTCTACTCAGTACCAAGCAGTCTCAGATGTGTGCTCCTGTTAAATGATTGGCTAATATGCATATAACTTTTATACTGAATAGTATACAAACGTCTCAAAATACAAAAATTGTTTGCCAGAGTTAAACTAAATAATCCATGTTATGTGTACAAAATCCCCTTTGCTGAAAAATAAGGGGCTTTCTAACCTAATAAAAAAGTTTTCAAAAATTATAGTTTATTAAAATGATCTTTTTGGCAAATGAAGTTACTTCAGGTGTGAAAATTTTATGCTATGAGTAAAACTCCAAACAAATCTTTTCTTAAAACTTAAAAAAAAAATTATGTGTCAGTGTATACTAATGCTGTAGATTTTTATCTTAGAAGCTTTTCAAGCATCTCATTAATGCCCATTGAAACAATGGGGACCCAAAAAGGTACAGTCAATAATCACAAAAAATCATAATCTGATTAACTGAAGCACGTGTGGAGAAATAGAACACTCTCACTTGTTCCTTAGCAGGTTCTTTCAAAAAGATATTATGGGGAAGTCCTGAAGTAATTCAGACAGTTGTATTTGTGGTGAACTGTAATAATACTTCATGAGAGCAGAGCTAATTAAAACTAGTAACTGTTTAAAAATTCAAACCCATTTATGGACATATAAAAAAGAGATGAATTTCAAAGGTCTTTTTCCATAATATTTTTCTTTTAGTAAAACTTCTTCCAGTTCTTAAAAGTCCAGTTTGCTACATAACCCCAATTTGATCTACCACTGTATATTAATGATCAATTTAAATGTGGTATTTAAATGTGCAATATCACATTGTAGTAACTAAAAAAGGCTTTAAGCTTCAACTTTCTCCTTTTTCTTGTTCTTTTTGAGAAAAGAAGGAGTGCGGAATTTCTTCTTTTTCTTGGATGGTGATTTTGAGGGTGAACCATCAGGTGACAGGACTTCTTCAATTTTTTCTGGAGACTTAATAGTGATTTCGATGTTTTCTATGGTCGTACTCGTAGTTAATCTGCTCACTTGGCGAGCAAGCTCATCCTCCACGTCGTGCACGTCATCCTTGCCATTTACTATCATGACAGGCACTTCCATGGAGACGAAGCTCTTGGAAAATATCTCATGGTTTTCTACAAAAGGGGAGGGATTTTTTTTCTGGTTATTTCATATAGTTAACATTTTTTGTGTTATTTTGTAAAACTGAAAGTCTTTAGCAATGTATTGAGGCATTATTTTAATTGTGATGAAGACAGACCATTATTTGCATAAAGTATTAGCATGAAGCTAATTTTCTTAAATGATATAAAGGGGATGAGAACAAAGTTGCTAAATGAAAGCGTATAAGCTAGACTACTCTTATGACATGACAATTGCAAATCCAATCAGTATAAATGAGGAAGGAACGTATGCTTTAGTTTTGGGGTCATCTGGCAATCAGAACAGAAAAAGATTTTATGCTGCTGACTGAAGACGCATGACAAGTAAATTCTTTCTTTTTATTTCTGGATATTGTGACTTTAACTCAGGACCTCACACTTGCCAGGCAGGTGTTTGCCACTGAGCTACATCTCCAGCCAACAAGACAATTTTAATTCCACAAATTAAAAGTATGGACTGCCAAAGACCTAAAGTAAATCCATAGAAACGTTGGTAAACATAGCACCCTACTCCGTAAGAAATATAAAATTATTGGGAGACTCAACTAGAATCCATGCAAACTTACTGGGACCAGTTGTTCAATTTCTTACATGAAAATAAATGACGGGCAGACTTCTGAGACTACATAGTGAATGCTATGGGAAATCACATTGAATACCTTCTAATTTTTCAGGGACATTTTGCGGTGACTGAGTTTGAGACTGAATTTGTGAAAGAGATGAAGCGTCATCTGAGAGTAATTCCTGCTCAGCATCTGTTGGATAAGAGTTTTATTAAAAGCCATGCAAAACAAAATGAAGAAGCATAAGATTTCAGGGAAGTTAGTGCATACATAAAATGCCTGCATATGCAGAGAAGATAAATTCTTCAATTAAGAGCGGAGCATGCTAACGGTTATCTCATATATCAATAATTATGCACTAGGAGATTAATATGCTAAAACTTCTCATTTCTGAGCATTATTATTATTATATTTTTTGCGGAACCAGGGATTGAACTCAGGTCCTTGCGCTTGCCAGGCAAGTGCTTATTCCACTGAGCCATCTCCCCGGCCCCTCTGAGAGTTATTTTACACACAAGGTTACAAAGGGAGCAGGGCTATTGGCAACTCAGGAAAACAGTATATATGCAGTTAGCTTTTGCTGGTATTAGGAAACCAAAATATAGTGAATACCCAGATGAAAAGAATTATGAAGCCTCACCACAGCTGTTATGTTAGTGAGGCAAAATACTTCTCTGAATTTGGAACAATATCCAATGTGATTCCTGTCAGAACAGTATTAATGAGCTAATTTAAGAGGTCATAATGAACGTGGAAGCAATTATTCACCAAGTTATATATAAAAAATGGTGGTTGTAGAGTACAATAATGGTTACCTGGCATCGTTAGGCTTTTAAAAAAAGAGATTAGAGAGGGACATTTTATAAAATGCATAAAACAGAGAAAGCTTTCAACCTTATATTAAACAAGTTCAATATACCATTTAGAATATTTAGCATGGGTCCATTAATAAGTTAGAATGACTTGCTTTTATGACAAAGGCACAAATATACCAATAAAAATATTTTTGGGCAATCCTGATGTCATTCGTTTTTCCTACATATACTGTGTATAAAAATTCTGTAACTACTGGCTTCTTCAGCTCTTGATTTAAAAAAAAAAAATAACTGCATGCTGTAGATGGGCTAAAGCAGAAATTCTTATCTTCCTTGAGTCACATGTTTCTCATGCTACACTCTGAAGTCCTATTCCTCAGGTGTATTT
Organism: Octodon degus; assembly: GCF_000260255.1. NCBI lineage: Eukaryota > Metazoa > Chordata > Mammalia > Rodentia > Octodontidae > Octodon > Octodon degus. Next base: position 10,321,356 of record NW_004524618.1, on the reverse strand, counting down.
GTACCTAAGAAAGCTGTGTTTGTAGGGTTCACTGACTGTCTAAAGCTTATCCAAAGAACCAAGATTGAGAAGAGCTGCTAAAAAAGAATCTCTTACTGCAGAGCAGTAATGGCAAACCTTTTAGAGCTTTCAGTAATAACGTAACAGTCACCTGGGGCACATGTGCCATAGGTTTGCCACCACCATTAGAAAAAGGGAGCCAGCACTCAGGATATTTTCATTAACAATTCCCAATTATAATCTAACAAATTACTAAGAATTCCTAAGTTAGACAAACTCAATTGTGTTAAGGTGTGCACATGTTAAAGGAAAGTCATATAAGTTTCGATTTTGAAAAGACCATAATGATACCTTGAGACATTCAAGAACAGAGCTTTTACAAAGTAGTAAATTCACATATTTGTGAGTCTATGGTTATTCCAAAATAAAAAGTTTTTAAAAAGCCACATAGTAGGAGATGTTAAGTATATAGCAATATTTACTTTGGTAGGTTTTTTTTCTTTTGCTCCGAATGCCTTCAGGGCAGGTTTGGCTGGCTTGAGTTGTGGGGATTGAACCACAGCAACCTGAGGCTGAGTGCTTTGTTGAAGCAGCCACTTAAAGAACTGAGGCCGGGGAGACGGCTCTGTGGAATAAGCGCTTCCCTGGCAAGCGCAAGGGCCTGAGTTCAATCCCAGGTCCCGAAAAAAAAGCATGTAAAGAACTAATTCTTTACTCATATGTGCATTTCATTTTATAGATTTTATTATAAAACACCTAGGATTCAGATTGTGGAGGAAGAACAGCTTTTTCTACATGTTAAGACATAAGAGTAGTTCCTGGCATGTCAGTCCTACCTACACTTAAAGAACTGAGATAGATGAGAAACAACAAGTGCATATAAAAGGTAATACGATTACTATTTTTGGTTTCTGACAAGGTCTCACTACATAGTTCATCCTGGCCTTGAACTTTACTACAAAATCTGAGCTGGCCTCCAACTCATGACATTCCTCCTGCCTTAGCCTCTTGAGTGCTGGGCTTACAGGTGTGTGCCACTATGCCCAGCTTATAAATGTACATTTAAAAAATTTTGACTTCTAATCATGCGGTTGGAGGTGCTCTAGTGTTATCAGTGTGTTATCTTAGGCTTATTCTGAAAGTTAACTAACCTTCTAGGCCTTGCTGTTTCCGTTCGATTGTCTTCTTGTAGTCTTCAAGTTCTCCTTCTGTGAGATGACTGAATGGGTTAGGAGGAGCTGGTGGGCCAAGATCATCATCTTCAAACTGCATCATCTTACAAGGAAAAAGCCCAGATCCATAATTAAAGAGGTTTACTTACACCTATTTACACACACACACACACACACACACACACACACACACACACACACTTGTGATGCCCACTCTATCAGAATCATCAAATGACTAAGCAACACGTTTTGCTTAAAATGCCCTTACTAGATTAATGCTCTTGGATTACTAATCCAATGAACTAAAATCATCAATGATGTTTCCTTAATAAGCATGTACAGGTAAATTTTAATTATCTTTTTTTTCCCCCCAGTGCTGGGGATTTAAGCTAGAGCTCTGAGCACGTTAGGTTAGTACTCTTTCACTGACTTACATCCCAGCTCTTAATAATCCTTCTTAAATAAAACTAAGACATGGTCTAACAGATTTAAATAATCAAGAAATATTTTGAAAAACCAAAAAACCTTAAAAATAAAACTATCAAAAGACTTTCAATTTGTTAGGAAAATAATCATTATTTTCTCTAGGAAAGAAATTACTGGAACTTTCAGTTATACCGGTAGATTAAATTCAAGCATTTTTGACCCATTCCCAAACCCTACTTAAAGACTCAGTAAATGTGGGGAAAAAAGTGAACACCTTTAAGGACAAACAAATAGGGGTAAGAAAGGAAGGATAAAACATGTTAGCATGGTTCTGGAGGATGGAAGGCAGGGACGGCAGGTCACAGAGCTAACAGAGTTCAAGCCTTGGCCCTGCAGAAAAGGATGCTAATGAGACGCTGGCTCTGCAGAGGGCTGGGAGGCCTCAGAAAGCACAAGTATCAGGTACTGCAGTAGATGCTGGGGAGGCAAAGCTGAAATGGGTTAACGTAAAGGTCTGAACAGCCAGAAGACAGGTTCCCAGGCCTCCTTTCCTGCTCCACATTCTCAAGCATTTGCCTCTCCTCCTCATTTCTGCAGAAGAGACTGACTCTCTAGAAAAATCTATTTAGGGCTGGGGAGATAGCTCAGTAGAATCAGTGCTTGCCTGGCAAGTGCAAGGTCCTGAGTTCAATCCCCAGTACTGAGAAAAAAAGAAAAAAGAGAAAAATCTGTCTCGAGGACACAGAATATGGCTGAGGGCTCCCTGATCACAGTGGGGAAGACCAAGGAAGTCTCCTTGGAGTAAATTAAATGATCCCAGAGAAAAGAACTACAGACAGTGACATTTGGAAACTCCCCAGAGAAACAAACTAGTCTGTATCTTATCATCCTACAGGGAAGCTCACCAAACCTTGAACTCTTTATATATCCAGGTCCTGCGACTGGCTTTTATTATCTCATTCTTCAACATAAATACACTGTACCAGTTATCAGACACTGGAGGAACATTTCTAACACGGGTGACGGAGATCAGAATCATCAAGAAAAAGGGAATATGAAGACAGAGACAACTAAGGCAGCTAAAGAAAATGATTTCTTGAAGCAATAACACAAATTTTTATATTACTGAATTAGGGTATTATATAAAGTAGAACATGTAGAGAGTAGGAATTTTTAAAAATTAAAGAAGTTGGGGTCAGGGAGTTGGCTCAGTGGAATAAGTGCTTCCCTGGCAAGCATAAGGGCCTGAGTTCAA
>NW_004524618.1:10303456-10317948 GCF_000260255.1 Octodon degus | reverse complement strand
AAAAAAAAAAAAAAAAAAATCCTTATTCAAAGAGATCTAAGCCAATCTAACAGAATACAGAAAACAGAACCTGAGGGGGGAAAAGTACTGAATACCTGAAAGAAAAAAAGAAAGAAAGAAAAGAGAAACTTCTAGAACTGAAGGATATGCTACTACAGGATAGAAGGGGTTACTAAATGCTAAGAACAAAGGCTAAAAAGAGACACACTGTAAAAGCACATAGTCATAAGATTGCAGAACAGAAGGAATGTAGAAAGGTCTTTAAAAGGCTGGAGTGTGGTTTAGCTAAAGATTCAGGAATCACAATGACCTCCTACGTCTCAAAAATAAGATTTAGGAGTGACAACAGAGTAATGCTTTTCATATTTTGGGGTAAAATTATTTCCAAACTAAAATTCTATACTTTTTATATGCATATTTGAAGGTAGAATAAAGGCATTTCAGACTGCCTCTCTCTCTCTCCTGTCTCTATATATTCATATCCCTCTCCCCTCCCCTCCCCTCCTCTCCTCCTTCTCCTACTCACTCTCTCTCTCTCTCTCTCTCTCTCTCTCTCTCTCTCTCTCCACATACAGGCAACAGAGGCTATAACATAGATGAGGTACACAGGAACTCTCAAGATGAGCCTATGCAGCTGACCTAAGAACAAGATTTAAATTACAACTGGGGTCTACAACAGAGAGATTACCTGTGACCTTAGGAAAATAATATTGACTAGTTATTTATTTATTCAGTATAGGGTTTCAATGTGCAGCTCGGACTCATAGTGATCCTTTTGTTTAAGCAGGCACTGAAACAACTGTGCTAATGGGCAGGCCCCTGAAGGATTTTTTTTTTTGCGGTCTGAAGATGCCCTGAGGGCATCTCTGGTGATAGTGATTCTTTTGTCTCAGCTTTCCCAGCACTGGGATTACAGGCAGTGTGCCACTATGCCCAGTTTCTGTAGCCAGCACAGCACTCCTGGAATTCTGGGACTTGGCACGGCATGTGGTACCAGGGATTGAACCTGGGTCCTTGCACTTACAGGCAGGCGTTTAGATTGCTGAACTATCTCCCTGGCTTAGAAAAATAATATTAAGAGGGACTTTTTTCTATTGAAAAATTTGGGAAGAATTAAGATAATGTACTTAAAATACTGAGCCAATTGACAGAAGGAGGCATTCATTAACTCAAGGGTGGGCAGAATTACATAAAAAAGGAAATGTAGTCAGTCACGGCACACTACCTGGCTCAGGAGTCACATACATTTGGCAAATGAAAAACAAAAATGAACAAATTCATGACACACACACACATCTTGGCTGCAGAATGGAGATAGGGCAAAAAGTAAGCAAGTGTAAACAGGGTGAATCTCCATCTTCTGTAAGAAGGGCATTACCACTTTTTTTTTTTTTTTTTTTTTTTGGTGGAACCGGGGATTGAACTCATTACCACTTTTAAGACAAACTCTTCCCAACAGTTTCGCATCTCTGAAAGTGGGAATCATAACCAATGGCTGCTTTTACAACATACTGGCAGTGTTTTCTTTTGGTGATACATAAAGCAATTATACTTGATAATTCATTAAATACAGCTGAGGTCTAAAACTGATCATGAAGGTAAAATTCTGGAAGCAATGAAAGGAACAGAAAGTCCTTTTCCCTGGAAGCTAGGAATTAAGGGTGGCATCTTAAGTCTTGTGAACTACTTGACTTTTTAATGTGTACTGATGTTAATCTTAGTAAAAATTATTTGCACTTAAAAAGCAAAGAAATTATGTAGCAGATCCCAAACAACAATCACATTGCTTCAGACTTACCGATGGAGGCTTATCTACAACAATTCCAGCAAGCAGCTGAGACTGTGGTCCCGCTGTTTTCAGGTCATACCGGTTTTGCTCTCGAATCTGAATTAAAAAACAAGTTCTTAGAGCAACTGAGGATGACCTTTGTTGGGTCTATTCCCATAAGTTTAGTACTTGGTACTTCGGATTAAGAGTATCCTTCTATCCCACTTTAATAAAGATCCCCTCACCAACCTCAAACTCATAATAATTTCTGCCCTTCTTGTCATATGACTTCCTATCATCTTACACTGTTAACTGCATTTCCTTCTAATATCAAGCTTTCCTAAGGCAAGAATGAATGAACGAACGAATGGATGGGTGAATTAATTAATTATTTAATTAATTTTGCCAAGCGGAGGATTGAACTCAGGCCCTTGCACTTGCCAGCTTACTAATGACTTAAAACACAGAAGAGGATAAAAATGTGTTCTTTGGCCACAGAGGACAATGTCTTACCTTGTTTCTTTTTTCTAGAACCTCGTTTGGGTTTGTGTTTAAAGGAACAAATTGATTGGGATCTTCAATTTTGATAGGTGTTCCACTACTAACTTTGGAAGAATCCTCTGCTTTCATCCACTAAATAAAAAAAAAAAAACAAAAAACAGTTGAGAACAAAGCTTTGTGTTTAGGAAGCATTAGTAGGTGTTTCATTAGCTGTTCATAGTTTTAAGGGAGGCATATATTATCCATCCTTTAAAGACACTAAGCAGTATCTTAATTGTCAATTTACACCTCAACAACAGTTCAATTAATGTACTCCTCATATTAGTTAGAAAAAGGCTCACAAAAGCATTCTCTTCACTTTTAAAAAAATTAACAAATGCTGTTTTCATTCGCATGATTACACTGCTAACTAAACATTCTCCTTATGACAGCTTAAAATACAGTACTGTAAACTGCTGAAGTAGACAAAGAGCATGAGCTTCTATGAACTCAGAGCTCTGCCTCCTGCACTAACTCTCGTCAGATGATGAAGGCCCCAAGTCACAGGCAAGAACTCTTCAGATAGTTTTCTAGGCTTTACTTTTTATTTTTGGCCAACAGGAAAGGCTAAGACCTTAATCAGCATTTTATGATGGAATATACTCTGGTAGGACGCAGTTGAACAGGACCACAGGAAGGATCTTACATAATTCTCACTTACTCCACACTATGATCCTGAAGAAAAGGCAAACATTTAACAAATGAAGACTAATCATCAGTCTGTCAATAACACGAATCGTAGAAATTATGAATTTCATTATGTATGTTCTTTTATTGGAGACACATTGTACAGACTAGGAGAAAACCATGTTGTTGCCTAAGCATTTCCATACTGAATGTTATGGCTTATGTGATGGGATAAACTAATAGCTAAAGAACATAATCTCATGGTAAGTACTCCAAAATGAAGTCAAATCTGAAGCAAAATTCTGAAAAAGAAAACAATCCACTTCTCCATCTACAAGATCTTCCATAATGGTAACTTACATAGAGTAACTCACATAACTATAGCACATTTTGGTATTGCTAACTTTTAAAGTTCTAATTTGCAAGTGCAAGATAAACTATACAGAAATATTATGTAGGAGGCTAGAGCCAGCCTTGAGGCAGATGGTCACCACTCAAATTCTAACTTTACCATTAAAAATTATGTTAGTCCCAGTTGCTTAGGTATTTTCATTATGCAAGGAGAAAAACTGTACATGTTTCATATTAGAACTGAATGAGATATGGATGTGTGGCATTTGGAACAATGCTTTAAGTAAAGCTAATTCTTGGTAAATGATATTGTTTTTAATATTATACTCTCCATTTTAATAATTCAGACATTAAAAAAAAAAGGGCTGGGGAGATAGCTCAGCAGCATAAGCACCTGCCTGACAAGTGCAATGTCCTGAGTTCAATCCACAGTATTGCAACCCCCCCAAAAAAAAAACCTAACAACATCACTTCATGAGTAACCAGGCAACACAGTAAGGTAAGCTGTGAAGAGAAGCCTACTGTGATTTTGGTCCTGGGGCTGGTCTCCCCGTTGCGGGACTCCTCAGGCACATTCACTTTCATGTACGTATTGGGCGAGTTCAGCCATCGCGTTTTCTCACGCTGCTGCCTCTGTGCCATGTACTTGAGAGGGGAGAGGGGCACTGTGTCGTCTTCAAAGGAAAAAGCAGTTACAGTTGCTGGAATTTCCACATCACTCTTATGTCGAGGCTTCTCTCGGATGAGAGGATGCCTGTAAGCATAGCCTGTTCTATAACCCTGCGGAAGGGAAAACCAAATTTGAAGCCATCTGTACCAATACAACATTTGGAGCCTAGTTCTTCAAACAAATGACTAAAAACGACTTGTTGGGGCTGGTGAGATGGCTCAGTGGTCTAAAGCACCTACTTAGAACAAGCTTAGCAAAGCACAGGGACCGCGGTTCAATCCCCCAGCACCACATGCCAGCCCGCCCCGCCCCCTGGTGGGCTGAGCTGGCCACACACACACACACACACACACATAAGTAAATAAAATTAAAAACAACAACAATAACAACAACAAAAAAACCCTGACTTGTTGAAAATCTAAGAGGAAAACATCTTTTAAAACCCTATATATGGTAAGCACAGGATCCTGAGCTCAATCCCTGGTACAAAAAAATAAAAATAAAAACAACCCTACTATAACCTCTATATGACAATGGAGTTAAAATTAAGCAAATTTTAAGATTTGGTTAAAAGTGATTGAGGGCCAGCCAAATAGCTCAGCGGATTATAGTACCTGCAAGCAGGCGTAGGGGCAGGGGATTCTATCCCTGGGCCTGCCATTCTGGCCCTGTCCCCACGGTGCACTGAGATAGCAACTGAGACTGGGCATGGTGGTGCAAGCCTGTAATCCCAGCTCTTGGGAGGCTGTAAACAGGAGGATTACCACAAGTCCCAACTAGTAGTGAGACCCTAAACACCCTGTAGACCCTTCCCTAAAATGTTAAAAAAAAAAAAAAGTGATTGCAGCTGGCACTCTAATTTTCATTCATATAAACTGTTCCTGACAAAGCTAATTTCTAAACTGCTGACCAGAAAAATTTTCCTACCTATAAAATGTTTTTTGGGAAACAATCTCAGTGTTCATTTAAGTCCTTATCCCTGGTTCTGAATGCAACTTGCCTTTTGCCTTCTTGGAAGAGGGCAAAATCTAAGACAAGGTGACATTTGCCAGGCTGTTGATGCAGCTCAGAAGTGAGTGCCTTCCTAGCAGGCACGAGGCCCTAGCTCTGTAAAGAAGAAAAAGAAATGCAAAAGCTGAGCACAATACTACATGTCACTAAACCCAGAGCTTGGGTGGTATAGATTGGAGGATCACAAGTTTGAGTCCTGGGCTGGCAAGATAGTTCAGCAGACTAAGCTCCTTTTTAGGCAAGCACAGGGACGGGGCCTTGCCGGCTCTGCTCCCGGGTGCACTGGGCTGGCCTGAGACTGGGTGTGGTTGTGCAAACCTATAATCTCAGTGCTGGGAAGGCTGAAAACAGGAGGATCATTACAAGTTCGAGCTACACAGTGAGACCCTGTACCAAATACATTAAAAAAAAAAAAAAAAAAAAAAGTTTGAGTCCTGTCTGGGCAACTTAATGAGATGCTACCTCAAAAATAAATAAGAAATTAAAAGAGCTGGTGAAGGCCACTGGTTCAATTAGTACTATAAAGAAAGGAATTTGCCAAACTGTAATTTGCTAAGGCATTAATATTCAAAATATATAAAAAACTGAAACAACTAAATAACAAGGAAATATTTTTCAATAACAAAAATGGGCAAGAGATCCTAGTAAACAATTCTCAAAAGATGATACTCAAAATGCCCAATGAGTAAATGAAAAGGTATTCAATGTCACTAACCATCAGGGAAATGCAAATTTAAAGCTTATCTGTTACAGTGTCTATCAAAATGTAAGTCTTGGAAAGGAAACCCATGAGCTCTACTGGTGCGAATACAAAATGACTAGTCACGTGGGAAATGCATGGAAGTATATGATCCAGTAATGCAAAGGCATAGAAAGTGGTATATTAAAGAGATGCTTGTACTCCCATATTTACTGCAGCATTAGTCATAATAGCTAAGAGAAAGAATCAACCTAGTGTCTATAAAATCTAAAAAAATGACAAAGAAAATGTGGCACATATATACAAAACTACGTTATATAGCCTTAAAAAGAAGGGAATTATGTGATGTGAGACAACATCGATGAAACTGGAGGAATTATAGTGAGTGAAATAAGCCAGGCACTGAAAGATAAATACTGCATGATCTCACTTGCATGTGGAATCTAAAGAGTTGAACTCACAAAGCAGAGTGGGACAGTGGTTACTATGGTCTAGGGAGAGAAAGTTGGCCAAGGAATACAAGATTCAGTTACACAGGAAGCTTCAGTTCAAGACATATGCTGTACTTTATAATGACTGTAATTAATGACAATGTACTATAGTCTTTTTAAAACTTTTTTAAATGTATTTGGTAACTATATTCTTGAAGATACTTGTGTATCTCATGTTGGATTCTTTTTTTTTTTTTTTTCCTGGAATCGGGGATTGAACTCAGGCCCTTGTATTTGCCAGGGAAGCGCTTATTCTACTGAGCCATCTCCCCGGCCCCCTCATGTTGGATTCTTAAAAATGTGGTTAAATTACACTGAAATGCCTACCTAGGGTCAGATTCTTATTCTGGAAAATTAAAAAACATAATTTAAAACCAAAGAAAGATATAAATATTGTTGTAAGCTGGCTTAATCAACTCCTTTTTGAAACAAGCTCTGTAACTTCCGTTTTGTAAAACCTTGATTTCTTTTGTAAACTCCCACCAATGTCTAACTGCAAAATGTGACTGTTGGTGCAAATAAGAAAGTGTTTCTCAGCATTTCGAGAAAAGATAAAAAATGTTCAACATTCCACAAAATGAGTTAAACTGTCCTTCCAATTACGAGAATAAACAGAATGCCTAAAAATGGGTTAAGGGCTGGTGAGATGGCTCAGTGGTCTAAAGCACCTACTTAGAACAAGCTAAGCAAAGCACAGGGACAGAGGTTCAATCCCCCAGCACCACATGCCAGCCAGCCCCGCCTCCTGGTGGGCTGAGCTGGCCACACACACACACAAAATAAATAAATAAATAAATAAATAAATAAATAAATAAATAAATAAATAGATAGATAGATAGATAGACAAATGAATAAAAAAAAACCAAAAAAACAACTAAATCACTTTAAAAAAAAATGGGTTAAACTGTCATCAGATGTCCTTCTGACCACCGGAACAAAAACAATGCCTAAGCCAAATAAGGACATATTCCTGTAGGGTTTTAAAAATGACCTTGTCTACAAAAACAGAGTTAACCCTTGGTTATGACTAACTCTGTAAAACTCCCCCCCCACTTTTGTGGCTTTCTGCTTTAAAAACTGTGTCACTCCAGCTAGGTGCGCACTCTTGTTAGTTTTCTAGAGACAGTGTTGCCGCTGAGCTCAGCTAATAAAGTGCTCCAAAATGTCCCTTTGGTTTTGGTGTCGATTGGTTTTGTGACGTGCCACAAGTATCTGCTCTCGAAATCAAAGCCATGAAACCCAAATATATGATTCAATTTTTCACCTACCAAATTATCCAGAGTCCTCATCAGCCCTTCAAATTCAACTTCTCCAACCTTCCATTTCTGCTGGGAACCCATGTTTACACCTCCTCCTCCAGCTGCTGCTACAGTGTGAGTGAAAGCTTTATACTTCTGAAGATCCAGCACAAGCAGATTGTCTACTCCACCTGAGCCTGCTAATGCCTGCACCTGCAATCAACAGGAAAGCACAGACACACAAAACTGGGAAGACTGCTAATGACTATTTTAGTCAATACAAAATTCAGTTACACAGAAAGCTTCAGTTCAAGAGATAAGCTGTACAATATAACGGCTGTAATTAATGACAATGTACTGTATTCTTGAAGAAGATACTTGTACATCTTTCAAACATGTACTTTTTTTTTTTTTAAATATACTTGGTACACAGTCTCACTATGCAGCTTGGACTTGTAGTGATCCTCCTGTTTTCAGCCTCCCCAGCACTGGGAATACATGCATGTGCCACCACGCCTGGTCTCGGTGGTCAGCTCAGCATCCCTGGTCCGGGGCCAACATGGCATGTGATGCCAGCGATTGAATCCCGGTCCCTGTGCTTGCCTAAGCAGACACTTAGTCTGCCAAGCTATCTCACAAACATGTATAATTTTAATTTGGCAGATATCCACATACTCATTCAGGCTACTAATAATGACCAAGCAACACTGTTGGGCAAGTAGAAAGCTCAAATATCTTTTCCCTTTAGCTAAAAAAAGACACCTTTCAGGTCTCTAGTCCTCCTGCTGGAAAGCACATTTATTTTTTTTTTTTTAATTTTTATTTATTTATTTATATTTTTGTGTGTGGCCAGCTCAGCTCACCAGGGGGCGAGGCTGGCTGGCATGTGGTGCTGGGGGATTGAACCGCGGTCCCTGTGCTTTGCTTGGCTTAGCTTGTTCTAAGTTGGTGCTTTAGACCACTGAGCCATCTCACCAGCCCTGGAAAGCACATTTAGAACCACATCTTTTAGACATATTTTAAGCAACTGAGTTCTCTTATCTAATTCAAAAGTTATTTTCTTGACAGTTTCTCATTATCTAGTTAGTATTTTTTGGTGAAAGGTTTAATAATTTTAAAATAAATATAGGACACTACTTTAAATTGAAGGCTATGTGAACAGAAGTTGTTACTCATGGTCTCAGGCTTTTTTGAGCTTCATTTGAGAAGAGGACCATTAAAACAAAAAATAAGTTGGTTATTAATATAAGACACACTTCATAGAAAAGTTTTTTCCCTTGACCTTTTCTATGGCACTTCCAGTTAAGGTTATTATCATTTGCTTCAAGAGAATCTGGTTGCTTTTGTTTAAGACGGAATTTAGAGCCTTTATATACAACACCTTCTCTGAGGAAAAATATGGTTAATAAATATCAGGTCATATTAAAGAGGTTGTGGAAATGTTATGGTATGAGTTCATAAAACTTCTGGCTCCAGTCTTTGTTTTTTTGTTTTTTTACAAAAGTAGCCACAATATATTTGATTCTTGATGATTTGTAGCTATCTTTGTTTCTTAATTAGCACTAGTGGGTGAAAACGGAAAGGGTTGTGGGAAAAATGTTTACTAAGGTAATTAGAATTATATGTGTATGAATTTTAATGTTCTTTCTTATTTTCCAGAAATAATTACATTGACAAGTCTTTTTATTTCAGTAGAGATTTTCTTAAAAGGTAAAACAAAAAGTCACTGACCAATAGGTTTTAGAAATATATAAACAGAAAATCCAACTTAATGGGCAAATAATAAAGCAACAGAAGGGCTAATTTTTCCTACCTGAATCTCACAGGCTATCTGTACATTAAAAATATAATGAAAAGCTTCTTCAACAGTTTCTCCAAGTGCTATCACGCCATGATTCCTGAGTACCAGCACCTAAAATAGAATCCTCAGAGCAATCACTTTAAATAACTGGTGTAGCTCACACTGTTTTCATCAACAGCACAGTAACAAAAATAGCTCAGATAAAGACTCTTACTACACACCTTGCAATTTGGCCCCAGAACTTTCTGCAGCTGAATTCTCTCCTCCTGCTCATCAAGGGAGCCTTGGTAGTCATAATAGGCGACATCTCCCAGAATAAGGGACTCTTGAGAAATTGGAAGAATCCCGTATTTCATGGAGGACACCTATTTGATTGGGTCCATACCAACAAAACAAGTTATGTTACCACAAATATTTCCAAAGGAACCAATACTTTAGGCAGCTCAGGTGGGGCTATTGCAGCCCACCTCCCACTTCAGTTTTTCACATCTTCCAGGAAAAAAGGGGGCTCACAACTCAGCTGTCAAATATTATGAAAGAAATTTTGTTCTAAAGACTCAATGACCCAATCATAAGCTGATTAGTTTTAAAATCCAAATGCTATCTCTCCAGCTGTTTTCTCCAATGGTAGCATTTGGCTAGAGCCTTTTGCTCTGTGGTTATGTAGAGGATTAATATTTCAAATATGGTTTTGAATGGCAGGCTCTGAAAGAACGCAGACAGTAAACTAGCATGCTGGGAAAGTCAAGTACATTTTCAGAGTCATCACTGGTTCTGGCCTCTCACTGACTTACAGCTGCTGTAGCAAGGGTGTGGATGTGTATCACACACTTAACATCAGGACGAGTTGAGTAGATTGCAGCATGGGGACTGAATCCTGTATGGTCAATTTTCAAATTAGTACTTCCCTGGTCAACCACTTCTCCAATTATATTGACTTTTACCTGGAAAAATCAGAAAGACATATTCAAATGCTATAAATGTTATCAGTTTGTCTATATTCTACAAGCTAGCCAGGGAGTGGTAAACTTGTGGGAAGGGTCATATAGTAAATATTTTTTACACTCTGGGATACTGTTGCAAGAGTTCTTTATCATCCTTCAGTTTTTTTTTTTTTTTTTTTGCGGACCCGGGGATTGAACTCAGGCCCTTGCACTTGCCAGAGAAGCGCTTATTCCACTGAGTCATCTCCCCGACCCTCTGCAAGAGTTCTTATATTGTCATGGTAGTACAAAAGTAGCCAGAAACAATTTGTAAGAGACTGGGGTCTGGTGTGGTGGCCCAGGTCTACAGTCGCAGCCCTCAAGGAGACTAAGGTAGGAAGATTGTGAGTTCAAGCTCATCCTAGGCAATTTAGCAAGATTTTGTCTCACATTAAAAAGGGATGGGTACTGTAGTGCAATGCAAAGGTCCTGGTTCAACCCCCAGTACCAAGAAAAATATTGGTTTGGTTTTGTTCCCATATAACCTTAGAAAACACATAATTTGTGACAAAAACTTAGTTTTAGCACAAAGGAGAGTCTCCAAGAAACTGAGTTAACTTTAGCTCTTTACTAGGGATTCAGACAAACTCAGCATCTTCTGGACCAGGTGGAAAATTTTCACTTACTAACATTGCAGCACCCAGGGTAGCTCCTGCTATTCTAAGAGCTGAGGTTACTAGGTAGGAATACAATCATGGACAAGAGAAAATGCGAGTCCAGAGTCCATACTAATACAAACTGAGCTGCTTAAATTTAGCTATAAAATACATACTGACTGTGTGTCTCGTTAAAAACAGAGTCTAGAATGTACGAGATGGAAAACACAAGATTCTCTTCAAACCATAAAAAAGTCAAAAGTTGGATGTTAATTCCAACTCATTAGTCCCTTCAAGCGCTTTTTCACTTGAATGATGAAGCTTTTCTTAAAAATCCACATAATTTTCCAGACCCTTCATTGTTCACTAGTGTTTCGCAATCCATACCTTCTTGTTCCATTCAGTGCTAAGCAGTAAGAACTGTCGGGAAAAAATAAGGGAGATCAGAAACAGTAACACAGGAATGAAAAGTATACCAAATTGGAAGCTGTAGCTTCAGAAAAAGATAGGCCTCTGGGAATTATTATAATGTGGTCTTGCTCCTTACTTATTCTTACCTGGAAGACAAGAAAACAACAGAATCTTACTTCAAAGGCTATATGTTTTTCAGTACAAGTGTGACTAGCAATCATTTTCAATCATCTAGTGGATAAAAAAAAAAAACAACAAAAATTCTAAGTCTATAATATGAAACTTTCAAAAAGTTTTCCTCACTTTCAAATAACTTGCTGAAAAACTCAATACTATATTCCCAGTTTTAAAAGCTGTATAGTTTTTTTTTTTTTTTTTTTTTTTGCGGTACCGTGGATTGAACTCAGGACCCTACGCTTGCCAGGTAAGCACTTATTCTGAAAAATGTTTTTGAAGTGGTTTTTGTTTTATTATTTTCCCATTTATGGAGCTTCTCTAGTTATTTTGGGGTTCCAGCATTGCTTTGGGTCAAATATATTCAGGAAACATAAATGTCGATATTATTAAACACAAAAATGCTTTAACCTTTATTGCAACATGAAAATTAAAGGAGTTGGATATGGTGGTGTGCCTGTAATCCCAGCACTCAGGAGGGCTGAGGCATGAGGATCACTGAGTTTGAGGCCAATCTGGGCTATATACGGTGAGTTCCAGGGCCAGTGTGAACTGTGTGTGTGTGTGTGTGTGTGTGTGTGTGACAGAGAGGAGAATAAAAAAGAAAATTAAGAGAAAATGAGCAGGAATGAGAACATTTCTTCCTAGGAAGTGGAAACTAAACGTGGAGATCTAAGGAATGTCCAGGGAGATGAAAGAAAGATTTTTGGTGGATTGTATTATATGTCTATCATGCTCATTATATTATCATTTTAGTATTTTTTTCATTCCAAAGAGTGTTTTATTTCTAAGTACAAAGAGCAAACAAAATAAGTGCTTGCCTGGCAAGCACAAGGGCCTGAGTTCAATCCCTGGGTTCTGCCAAAAAACAAAAACAAAAACAAAACAGTAACAGAACCAAGATGATAGTCAACAGGAAAAACACACTTAAATATAAAAACTTTCCTGACCCTTTAACGTTTCTTCCCCAAATGTTTTTTGATGTCACATATAATTAACAGGAACAGGGATAATTCTGCCATAGTATTTTTCCTTGAATAGGTTCTACAGCTGTTTTCTTTCCAAGGAAGAACACAGACAAGAGAGAAGAAAACTATCATAACTGTAGCCTCTTTTGGAGATAGTACGTAAATCAGCATTACATTGTTATTCTGCAAACTGTATTCAGGAAATGAAGTCTGAAAACTGGACTTCCAAATAAAAGCAAGAACATGGTTACTTTTTAACAGAAATTAAAAAAAAAAAAAAATCAAAAACCAAAGAACTCACTGAGATGTATGTATTTGCCAGGTGTGCCCATCCAAATAAATCTGCAAGTCTGTACAGGCTGGCAAGTTTACAACGAGTAAGTTTTTCTCCTTTCACATATGAGGATGTATCTGCACCAGGGAGGTCATTAATAGGTGTGATCATGCCAAGACCTAAGACAGGAAAATTGTGGAGAGAGATTCATAGTCAAGTAATAGCTTACCTGGAAATTAGACCTCAGGAAGCAGCCAGCAACTGAGAGCATTTAACCTTGTACATAATCAACTCATACAAGGTTTTACTAGCTTACCCTCTTTCAGAGAAGTATACCAAGAGTGAACTAAGTATCAGCTATCTTTTGTGACTGCTTCGTCTAGTACTTACTGGGGAAATGACTATATCAGATCCCTGGGGAAAAATGTTTCCCTGATTCCAAAGGTGAAAAGTGTTCTTAAATATTGAGGCTTCTGCTAATGTTGTGATAGAAAGACCTCAAAAAACAATGTATACAAATAATAATTTAAGTCTATAATGACCCAACTTCCAAGTTTAACTGTTGCTAATTTCAAAGTTCAACTTTGGTTCAGTCTTCATTCTCCTTGACCTCTTTCTGCCTGGCACCTTTTTCCACTGTCTCTTTCCTAGAATACCCCACCCCCCTCTTCCCTATTCTTCCTCCAACTTTCTGACTTTTCACCATGAAAAATTATACACTCTTAAGCTGCTTCATGTTTATTTCTGTGTGACCACACCCTGATGTTTATCTCTGACCTTGACTTCTTCCCTCTCTGTTAGTCAGCTATTTCTAACAGCCTGCAACACAAAAGCACATTAAAAGGTTCTCAAAGTGATTTTACCCTGTTTTTCATATTTTCTCTACTTTTCTAGTATTGATGAAATAGCAAACTGTGCAGGATGAAACCCCCTAACCTCTGTCACCACACTCCATCATCCTCTTTACAAGGCTCCTAGTTTTTCATACCTGAGTCCAGGTCTAACAAGTGGATCCCATGCTAACCTCTCTGGTTCTTGTCTCTATAAATTTATTCTGAAGAAAGTCACCTGAGTTTTAAAAGCAATATATTGTTTTTAATCCGAGAAAACAAGCACAGTCACAACTTCTATTAGAGAGAAGCCTCAAATGTGAGATCTAATTATGAAATGGTAAAAATTCAGAGTTTTAAGCATATGTTAGCCATACAAAAATAGTATGATTTCTGACATCCTCATACTATTTCATACTTTCCCTTTCAAATTAAGTTCTATTTTTCAGACCATCACATAATAAGCAAGCTGCTTGATTTCTACTTCCTGACATCTGAACACAGACAAGGTTGTCCTATTGCTACCCTTTGTAGATTCCAGCAGGCCAGCCAACCCCTGCAGCTTTGTGTTCCGGACACAGAATCTAGGCCATTCACAGGACTGTTTTTCTTATTACTGTTTTCTCTTACTAGTCTTCCTCTTAGAATTTTTCTTTCTGGACTCTTTTCTTCTATGTCTACAGCTCTTATATGAATATTTAATCAATGCCTAGAGTAGCATGTACTCTTGCTCAAAACTACCTGTCAAGTCTCTTCCCTAAGAGCTCAGGCTGTATTTTGACTGCCATGACATCTTGGCCACTCAAACTGAGCACACTGAAAGCTTAACTTCACCTATTTCCCTAGTCAGACTCCATTACTAAATCTGCTCTTTGCTATTTTTGTTCAAACTACAAAGTCTTCCTGTCCATTCTTTAATCAGAAAACAGTGATTAAGAAAAAAATACACACACACGCGCACGCACATATATATCTCCATCCCGGCTTAAAATGGCTTCCCACTGAAGTTAGGAGTAAATACAAACTTTTAAATTTGGCTGTGACATTATTTATATCAAA
>NW_004524618.1:10299590-10303356 GCF_000260255.1 Octodon degus | reverse complement strand
AAAAAAATTTTTTTCCAGAACTGGGGATTGAAATCAGACCCTTGCACTTGCCAGGGAAGTGCTTATTCTACTGAGCCATCTCCCTGGACCCTGATTTGGTTTGTTTTTGATCAGACTTTACTTGTCCCTTAAAACCATGTACCAGACCATTCTTCCTATTTCTGCCCCTTGACAAGACCAAAGTCATTTCTACCTTTTGTCACCTGGCACCTGTACTACTTTCCTTAACCTAGGATACTTTCCATTTTGGTATGGTTTGCTCCTTGGTACTATTTATATTGCAGTTCATTTTTAAAATTAATTAATTAATTAATTAATTTATTTATTTATTTTGGCTGGCTCAGGCTGCTATAAGGGCAGGTCTGGTAAGGCATGTGGAGCTGGGAATTGAACTGTGGTCTCCTGCACCTGACTAAGTTCGTCCAAGCAGCCACAATATTGAAGTTTAAATGTCATATCCTCAAACAAGATTACCCAACCAAAGAAGCCACCCAGGTGCTCTCTCTAACACCATATTGTAATTCTCTGCAGAGTATCCCTGTCATCTGATTATCTTAGTCTATTTTCTGTCTACATGAAAAGGGAATCTTGTCTGTAACGTTTACCAGTATATCTCATCCCTAAACGAGTGCTTGACATAGATGTGCTCAATATTATACAAAGAGTGAAGCAAACTAGCACAACATTTGGGTTTCTGTTTTTGCTGGCAGAATGCTTCTCTGAAGTTAGAAAATGCAGTCATTAGGGGGATCAGGGAGATGGCTCAGTAGAATAAGTGCTTCCCTGGCAAGCGCAAGGGCTTGAGTTCAATCCCTGGTTCCACAAAAAAAAAAAAGAAAAAAGAAAATGCAGTCATTAGGGAACCCATCATTCTTTCCTTTCCCAAATACATCAAATTCTTTTTTTCCCCCATAATTTTATTGATAAACAAATAGCAATGAGACAGATGCAAATCAAATCGGTAGGACAGTTTCAATAATTAACACACTGTGAAATACATCAAATTCTTTACAAGTCCTATTTTTCCTTGCTATGCTATCTCATTGTTCTCTTCTCTTTATACCAGAGATGGTGAAGCTTTTAGAGCTTTCAGTGCTACAAATACCCCACTGCAACACATGTGCCGTGGTCTCAGCACCCCTGCTTTATACCCACAACTACTCCTCTCATTCAAGTACTTTTATCTCACACCGGGGTTCTGTCAAAGAATCCTCAACTGCTCTTTTCCACTCCTGATACTCAAGTTACCAACTACCAAAATGTCAAAGGTTTTCTCATATTCTATGCTGGCAGTCCTCCCTGGTCTGACAGAAAAGGACCTTGCTAATCAGACCCAACTCTCCTTTCTGGCCTTCCCCACCAGGACTCTCAGGCAGCTACCTGAGGCTCTCATGGAGCACTGCAAACCTACCATCACTTGCACGTGCCCATCACCAAAATGCTTTTTTACACTTTTCTTTCTTTAGAAAATACATGAAGCTGGGCTTGGAGGCAAATGCCAGTAATCCTAGCACTTAGGAGGCTGTCACAGGCAGATCACCCTGAGTTTGAGGCCAGCGTGGGCTACGTAAATGAGTTCGAGGCCAGCCTGCACTGCATAGTGAGACCCTATCTCAAAAAAACAAACAACCAAAAAACAAAGAGGAAAGATGAGTAACTAAAATCCTACTTATGCTGCTAATAAAAGTAAGGAAGAAGGAAGAGAAAAAGAAAAGAGGCAGCAAGTGTAAGAAGAGAATAGAAGGGAAAAAACATCTTTTATCACTTCAGTGTGACTGGGTGCAGACGACCACTTCTCTCAGCAAGGGCAGCCAGTTCTGTGAGTTTCTAACACTGAAACATGCAGTAAGGAGCTAAGAGCTAGGGGCTGGTGAGATGGCTCAGTGGTCTAAAGCACCTACTCAGAACAAGCTAAGCTAAGCAAAGCACAGAGACCGCGGTTCAATCCCCCAGCACCACATGCCAGCCCGCCCTGCCCCCTGGTGGGCTGAACTGGCCACACACACACAAAAATATAAATAAATAAAATTAAAAAAAAAAAAAAAGGAGCTAAGAGCTTATGGTGGCATACAGCATTTGATTCGCCAAATTGGTTTTCTAAGAGCTGTCAAATTAGTAAAATCTCAAAACCCTTTTGCACCCTGTTATAACTATTCTATCTTTGAAAGCCTGATTCCTTGAGCCCTCTCTTCTTATTATCAAGTTTTCTAAGGACAACTCCACCTAGCAATCAATTCAAACTCTGAGTTCACAGCATGATGACTTACTAAAGATCTTTAGACAATTTCTCATGAACAATTTTATAATGTTCTTCTCTGTAGTTACCTTATAGTATCATTTAAAATATATGTATGTGGGGCAGGACCATACTTTAAACTATTCTGTAATCCTTACAAAGCCTAGTAAATGCCTGATTGATAAGAAAAAAGAGATCCTAAAACTGTGCTACCTTGGGTGTTAGATGTTATGAACTTAAATGACTGAATCTGAGCTGAATATGCAATTAGTGATGTATAGTAATCTAAATTAGAGAAGTATAATCTAAAAAAAAAACAACTCCAAAATTGACATACTGAGAGGAGGTGAAGAAAAACCAGAGAGAGAATTGGTCATGATATAATCTGCAATCTGCTGTAATGCTAGTAATCCAGTTGGGTTGTGGCCTTTCTTCATCTGTTCTTGAATAAGGCATTCCAGGTCTTCCCGAAAGGCCTGTAATACACAAAAACAATCACTGAACACATATTATTTCACTTGAAGCAGAATGACCCAAATTTGTTCTGAAATAATCACCCTTTGCTCTATTCTCTTTTAACAGCTTTTACCTACCTTATATACAAACAAATATAAGACACAAAATAAAACTGAAACACTGGAAGCAGCAGCAAGAAGGCTCATTTTAAGCTTGGAGAAAAAATTAGGCTTTCTTAATCTCATGGAAAATGAATACCTACATTAGACAGTACACTATAGCAACTGGAGCACCAGGAGTGAACCAATGCTGAAAGAACTATTAGTCTCTATTTAAAGAATTTGCTTAGTCTCTATTTAAACAGAGTGCCACTGTGTATGGATTCACAGCAAAAGCTGTTACTAACACATACTAAATCAGTTTTCACTTTATGATTTCCAAGGCAGTTCCATCGCTCCATGAACTCTGAAATGCAAAGTAGTAAGAAGACTCAAGAACTAATAACTCCCCTTCAAGAAAACTATCCTAGAGAAATAATACCTTTCCCAAGTTGGGGGGTCCACATATCTCTATTCTGGAGTTCTGCAACATTTTTGTGAGGAAGGTTATAGAAACAAAAAGAAGATGCTATATTTCTGCTAATAAGAATATTTGAATGATTAATTTTTAAAAAATATTTATTTATTTATTTTGTGTGTGTGTGGCCAGCTCAGCCCACCAGGGGGCGGGGCTGGCTGACATGTGGTGCTGGGGGATTGAACTGTGGTCCCTGTGCCCTGCTTAGCTTAGCTTGGTCTAAGTAGGTGCTTTAGACCACTGAGCCATCTCACCAGCCCTGAATGATTAATTTTTAAAAAAACTAATTGTGACTGTATTTGAATTTTGAGTTCAGAGAATAGTTTTCACTAGTTAAATGTAGTTTTACTTCTGTAAACTTAAGGTATGAATGTGGATCTTTTGTATACTTACAAAATTTATCTTTTTTTTTTTTTTTTTTTTGGCAGAACCAGGGTTCGAACTCAGGCCCTTGCACTTGGCAGAGAAGTGCTTATTCCACTGAGCCATCTCCCCAGC
>NW_004524618.1:10298491-10299490 GCF_000260255.1 Octodon degus | reverse complement strand
GACTGGCATGTGGTGCTGGGGGATCGAACCGCGGTCCCTGCGCTTTGCCAAGCTTGTTTCAAGTA
Source organism: Octodon degus (assembly GCF_000260255.1). Classification (NCBI taxonomy): domain Eukaryota; kingdom Metazoa; phylum Chordata; class Mammalia; order Rodentia; family Octodontidae; genus Octodon; species Octodon degus. The sequence goes on along the minus strand of NW_004524618.1, from coordinate 10,299,425 downwards.
GGTGCTTTAGACCACTGAGCCATCTCTCCAGCCCCTTAATTTATCTTTTTTTTTTTTTTTTTTTTTTTTGGCAGAACCAGGGTTCGAACTCAGGCCCTTGCACTTGGCAGAGAAGTGCTTATTCCACTGAGCCATCTCCCCAGCCCCAACTTACAAAATTTTGAAAGCATTTAATTCTATCAATTATATCTAAAATATATGACCAGAACAAAAGAAACTATCTTCTAAAATATCCTCTACAAGTCACATATACTTTTGTCTGAAAACTCCACTAATATGCAAGAGCCTGTGAACAAAGAATCATTGTGAATAGTATATGAGATGGACAGATGCCTTCACACAGATGCGAAACATGAGCATTCACCATGGTCAAAGCTGAAAGACAAAGACTCTCTGAGATATCCCTCCTCCCTCCCTTCCTTCTTCTTTCCCTCCTTTCCTTTCTTTCAATGTATTTGGTACAGGGAGCTCAGACTCACAGTGATCTTCCTGTCTCAACCTCCCCAGTGCTGAGATTATAGGAGAGCACCACCACACCTGGTTTCTAGTCTCTGTAGCCAGCTCAGCATGAGCATGTATGCACATATGGTGCTGGGAATCAAACCCATGTCCCTGGGCTTGCTTACGCAGGCACTTAGTCCACTGAGCTATCTCATTGGCCCTACCCATGTACTTCTTGAATTCACTATTTAGCCCAGGCTAGCCTTGAACTTCTGGCAATCCTCCTGGGTCAGCCTCCTGAGTGCTGAGATTACAGCTATGTACCACAATGCCTGGCATTATCCTCATTTATCTTTGTATAAATTATAGAAAACTTTTAGATACATGTCAATGAGATAATCCACTCTTCTGAAACTTTATCTTCCCCCTTCAAAACCAAAATGTTTAAACTTTTCTCAGTTCAGAGCAGCTACAATCAGTATTCTTTGGTTTA
>NW_004524618.1:10285804-10298342 GCF_000260255.1 Octodon degus | reverse complement strand
CAAATGGCTGGGGATATAGCTTGGTGGCATAAGCACCTGCCTGGCAAGTGCAAGGTCCCGAGTTCAATCGCTGGTACCACACACACACACACACACACAAAAAAAAAAAAAAAAAAAAAGGAAAAAGGTATGTACATAGGGCCAATATGTATATGAACAAATGTGCAACATTTTTAACCATTAGAGAATGCAAAACCAAAACTACTTTGAGATTCCATCTTCCCTAGTCAGAATGGCTACCATTAAGAATACAAAAACCCATATATACTGGAGAGGATACAGGTGCATGGGAAGAAGGAACCCTTCTACACTGCTGGTGGAAAGGTAAATTAGTATAGCCAGTAGGGAGGTTCCTCAAAAAATAGAGCTACCATTTGATGTAGATATCCAACTCCCTGGTATATACTTGAAAGAATTAAAGCTAGCTATAAGAATACCTGCACACCTGTACTTATTGAAACACAATTCACAATAGCCAAGATACAGAAACAACCTAGGTAGGGCAGGGGTATATAGCTCAGGGCACAGTGCCTGCCTGGAAGGTTTCAGGTCTTGAGCTCCTGGCACCAAAAAAGGAAACAAAGAAATTAACGACCTAGATGCCCATCAGCAGATAAATGAATAAAGAAAATGTGACATACAGACACAATGATGTATTATTCAGCCATAAAAAAGAATCAAATTTTGTAATCTGCAAAAAAGTAGATGGATCTGGAGAATATTGTGTTGCGTGAAATAAGCCAGACTCACACATTTCTACTCTAATACATGGAATTTAAGAAAGATGATGTTATGGCGTGTGTTTAGATGTACCCCCAAAGCCTTGTGCTACCACAGGTGGGGCTTTTTCAGAGGTGGCTGAATCTAGAGTATGTAATGCTGGGATTAGGATGTGGGATTACTGAATTAGTTCACTGATTGATTGGTTGTAGTCCTGGGTGTGAGTGCTATCCATCTTGTGGGCGAGTGGCCTAAATAAAATATAAAGTAACAGGAACAATCTGCTATTGCCACTTGCCACTCCCTTCCTTGCTGCTTGCTGCATTCTGCCTGCCCTGCTTTGCCATGGGCTGTTTCTCAACTGCACTGACCTTCTGCCAAGCTACCCTGCCTTGCCAATGTACTGAAACTGCTACAAATTGTAAGCAAAATACACCTTTCTTCCTTTAGCTTTGGATGTCAGATATTTTGTATCAGCAATGAGAAAAGACAGATGACAAGAAAGTAGAAGGAAGATTATTGTTAGACAAGAGGGAGAGAACAAAGGGAAGGATGGAGTGTCAGAATTGGTAATAGGCATAAATATGATCAAAATACATTATACACACTGAACATACTGCAAAATGTGAAGGTCGGGCACAAGGAATGATGGGAGAATGAATAAAGTTATGGTACACGAATGTACAAATCTGCCAAAATGAAAATCACTGATCCGTTTAACCAAGATGCACTAATAAAAAAGGTGGCAAAAAAGATACACAAATAAAGGATGTGAGCTCAATTTCCCATATTTAAAAAGACACAAATATATACACAAAGCTACGGTATAAACCAGGTCTTTCTTCTCAAAGAAGAGCTTTTTTTTTTTTTGTGGAATTGGGTATTGAACTCAGGCCCTTGCGCTTGCCAGAAAGTTTTTTTTTTTTCTTTTTTTTTTTTCCGGAACCGGGGATTGAACTCAGGCCCTTGCACTTGCCAGGCAAGCACTTATTCTACTGAGCCATCTCCCTGGCCCCTCTTCTCAGAGAAGAGCACAGAAGTGGAGGCCAGGAGGGGTTGTAACATTTTGTGAACATAAACAAGCCTATATTGTTAGGTTATTTATATATTATTTATAACATTAGGATTATTTATAATCATTAGGATGACAGACTCGTTTAAGATCTTCACAAAAATACAGTCCAAAGAATTATGATTAAAATCTCAAAATCTCAAAGTGTTGCCACAATAGACTTACATTAGCAATTTATGCATACAATTCCCACAAAAATAGTTGCCTATCGTGTGCTTGCACTGCATTCAGTTACTTCACTTAATCATTACAACAAATGTATGAGGTAACTTCTTCATTTACTGACCGAGAGACTGAAGTTAAATGAGTTTCCTAGTGTTTCACAGCTTTGTTGTACATGAGGTGAGAGTTGAGTCCAGATTCAAAACAAGCACTGAACACAATCACATATGCTTTTTTTTTTCACAAACAAATTTAAACTGGAAACAGGAAATGGGATGATCTCTAACTTAAGTCCAAAGAGCTTAGTACTTTAGGATCACCATAATCTGATGCCACATAACTTTCTGGCCTTACCTGCCAATGCCACTGCCACCACTACCTTCTAAAAGCTCTGGTGCTCACTGAGCATGCCCCGTCCATGACCTGTCCCTGCTCCTCCTTGCTCCCATCATGTCATCTAATGGAGATATGATCCCCACTGTTCCTCTTCTCAATGAACTCTGACCTTTAACACCTGTCTTAAATGCCACCTGCTCCCTAAAGTCCCTCACAGGGGATCTATTTCTCTTCTTTTGTACCATATCTGGCACTCTTCACGTTTCCCTACAGTATACTGAAGATATCTGTCATATGACTGTGACTGTGTATGCATTTTTTTCTCTACTATACCATAATCTTTGATGACTGGCCCTGTGTTTTTCATATTTTCTATTCTGAGTGTCTAGTTCAGGTCAATCAATAAAATAGTAGGATAAGAGATTTTTTTATTTTCCTAAATCTAAAGAAAGTGAAGAATCTGATCTTGGTCTTTTTTTTTTTGGGGGGGGGGCGGAACCGGGGATTGAACTCAGGCCCTTGTGCTTACCAGACAAGCAAGCGTTTATTCTACTGAGCTATCTCCCCAGCCCCTAATTTCAGTCTTGACTGAGTTAATGATAACAAGGTTTCATTTCATAGGTTATTAGCTAGGAAACAATCTTTGTCATTCAAATGAGAAATTCCTTCTGTATAATAATTATGAAATAACTGTCCATCATCTATTGGAAATTTTTAAAACTAAATTCATCTTCATTGAATGTTATAAATTTTTAGTCATTTATTCTTGAAAGTATTTTACTGCAGATTGAAAAATGAACAGCTTCCACACTGTTCATTCCAAGATATGCAGTATTCAAGAACACAGCGCTGATCAATTGAGGACATGTATGCATGCCTCCATTTCTCCTCCATGCTTTTTCTTTTAGAAAGATACTGTTTACCAAAAAGAAACTTCAGCAGTTCAGGAAAAACTATTTTCCCAATAAATTTACAAAAATCGAAGATTCCCAGTGGAATCAAGATTGTCTTCCTGCTACCACCACCTTCATATAATCATACGCTTATTGGAACTCTACTATTTGCACCCTAAGAGTACATCTACTTTCAACAATGAGGGTGATGGGCCAGCCAAATAGCTCAGCAGATTAAAGGGCCTGCTTAGGCAGACGCAGGGGCCAGGAGTTCAGTCCCCTGGCCTGCAGTGCTGGTCCTATCCCCCCCACACCCCCCGGTGCATGCTGAGACTGGGACTGAGACTGGGTGTGGTGGCGCACCCTATGTGTCCAATCTACTCAGTGAGACTCTGTATACCTTGTACAACCTGTCCTAAATATAAAAACAAAACAATGAAGGTAATTCTTTAAAAAAAAAAAAAACCAACACCCAAAAGCAAAAGTGTCAGTCTGGTAAATGTAAATGGATCTCTGCAAGTATCAAGCGTCTGAAACAGGCAGCTAATACTGGGTTTAATATTATTTTATAAATTGCTCTCTGAGCAGAACATGTAAGTCTATACATTCATGATAGTCCTACAAAATAGACTGTAATTAGACACAATGTTGTGACAAACTGGTTTCAAAAAACAGAAGTTCAACATTTTGATAAAAATTCTGATCAGAATAAAATGTAACTCTAAAATTTAAAATATCACCTGAATAACATCACCCTTAAAATAATACACAGTTTACACAAGTACTATGAGTTTCCAGTTTTATGTTTTTGTTTTTTTTTTCTGGAACCAGGGATTGAACTCAGGCCCTTTGTGCTTGCCAGGGAAGCGTTTATTCCACTAAGCCATCTCCCCAGCCCTGAGTTTCCAGTTTTAGAACATATTTTTCTATTGTGAATTAAAATATGAACATATTGAAAATAGTTAATTTCAGTGATGACATTGGTTTTGGCCTTACTTCAACATTATTTTCTTTTATAAAAAGTCAAACTTTGTGTATGATTTTTTTTTAAAGAATGCTTGTAATAAAAGCTCTACCCTCCAACAAACCAGTTATGACTGTTAGACAGATGTCTGTTAAAATTTGTGATGGACACGCTGAATTATATTAATATGTAAGTAAATATAAATATTATTAATACTTAAATATATAAGGTATTTGCATATCCTAAAGTTGGTGCTTTTGGATGAGAGGTAAATGTCTACGTAAACAGATCAAGACTTATTGATAAATGACTAAGTGGAGTAAAGACAAAACACATATAGGGGCCGGGGAGATAGTTCAGTAGAATAAGTACTTGCCTGGCAAGCGCAAGGGTCTGAGTTCAATCCCCAGTTCCAAAAACAAAACAAAACAACAACAACAACAAAACCACCAGAAAAAACACAAGGACTCTTAATAATGAATGGATGTGACTGTGTCAAAGATGAATCTTGTAATCAGTATGCCATGTGTTGTACTTAATGCACTGATGTGAAATAAATGTTTCTGAATTTTGGCATCTGCAATTTTTTATTGCTTTTGTGTGGCCCATCATTCTTCAGTGTCATAATTTTTGTTGCTACTCCTATCTCGTAAGCCTTAACACTTGACTTCACGGAAACTCTGTGAGGCCTGGCCTACAAGAGGTCATGACCTGGATGAAGAACTCCTGCGATGAAATCACTGGCAGCTGTGCTGCTGAAGCGCCATGAGCAGGCTGCATGGACAAGAAGTGTCTGTTCAGGGCTATTGCTGCACAGGGCCAATCGTTCCAGGGGAAATGAAGTCAAGGAATTTGGCCAGCTGTGGTGGCACATGCCCGTCATCCCAGCGCTTGGGATACTGAGTCAGGAGGGTCACTGTGAGCATGAGGCCAACCTGGGCTTCAAAGTGAGCTCAAGAGCAGACTCAACTGCATAGTGGACCCCTATCTCAGAAAAAAAAAGTGAAAGAGAAGAAAAAACATTTAAGCTACAATTTGGGATTTGGAGTTGTGAAGCTGTTCCATTCCAGAAGATGACATGACTGCATTTGAATAAATGTAGATTTTTATACATGAATATAGATAACTGCACAGAACACATAAGACACCCACTGAAAATAAATCCTATTGTGTCTTTTGAAGCAAAGATTAATGTAAGATCCAGTCTTAGTTTCAAGGATATACAGTACCTATTGTGCTCACTGTGCCTTTTTAATGTGATGAAACATCATTTAATTCCAATGGTTTGTTCCAAACACTTCTTTTGGAGAAAGGGGTACATGACGCTCTAGGATCTCTGTAGATGGCGTGTGTGTGTGGAGTATACTGATAAAAGAAAATTTGTGGATTTTCTCCAGTGCATTAACAAAATGTCAAGCTAAACTAGTTTATCCACTAACACTTTCTTTTTCTTATTTTTTTTTTTGCAGAACTGGGGATTGAACTCAGGCCCTTGTGCTTGCCAGGGAACTGCTTATTCTCCTGAGCCATCTCCCCGGCCCCCTATCTTTTTTTTTTTTTTTTTTCAGTGTCAGGAATGAAACCCAGGGCCTGGCACATGGCAGGAAAGAACTCTATGACTGAGCTACATCCCCAGTCCTTTTTAATTTTTTTAAAGACAGGGTGTCTCACCAAATTGCCAGGCTGGCCATAAATTTACAATCCTTGTGCTACAGCCTCTGGAGTAGCTGGGATTACAGGTATGTGCCAAGAAGCTCAATCCAGCATTTTACTTCTAAGACAAGTATCTTTTTTTCTTTCTTTTGTGGTACTGGGGATTGCACCCCAAAACCTTCCCACTGAGCTATGTATATCTCCAATCCTCTTAAGTATTATGCTTTTACCCTGAGACAGGGTTTTGCTAAATGGTTCATGCTGGGCTTAGCTTTGCTATTCTCTTGCCTCAGACTGCCAAAATGTAGGATTATGAGAATAAACTACCATATCAGATGTAAAACAAATATTTTCTTTAAAAATTTTAAAACACGGGCTGGTCAAATACTTCAGCAGACTAAAGTGCCTGCTGAGAAAGGCACAGGGGCAGGTATTGATCCCCTGCTTGTTCTGGCCCTGCCCCCAGGGCATGCTGAGACACTGAGACTGGGCGTGGTGGCACACACCTGTAATCCCAGCACTTGGTATGATAAAAACAGGAAGATCACTATGAGTCCGATTTGTGTGGTAAGATCCTCTAGTCCCAGTACTAAAAATGCATAGAAAACAAAACAAAACAAAAACCTGATTTAAAACATGACCTGGAGCTGTGAAATTCCTATAAAGATATAAAACTCCTTAGGGGTTATAGCAAGACAAATTCTTTGTTTCTCTATTTTTTTCATATCAAGGCATAGGTATTATTTTTGTTATCCAAATTTATAAGTTTATCTTTCAACCACAATGTCTTTGGGTAAGACATTCTTCTTGAAATGTGTTGAATTAAACTTGTGCAAAAGAATTAAAGATGAGTAAAGGAAGAAACTATGTATATGTGTATTTTTTTCATTGTTGCAACAGGTTAAGGGTATGAATTCTGGAGTTGACATTCTGGGCCTACCACTGAACTAAACTAAACCACTCAACAAATCATTTAATTTATTTATTTATTTATTTATTTTTTAAGAACTGGGGATTGAACTCAGGCCCTTGTGCTTGCCAGGGAAGCACTTATTCTACTGAGTCATCTCTCCGGCCCCATTTAGTGTTGCTAAATTCTAGTTTATTCATCTGGAAACTAGAGATATTAACACTCCTTTGAGTTGCTTTGATATGTATCTATATTTATATGGTACGTGGCATAATATAAGAGCTTAAAAAGTGTGCTTATAAATTTGTTGCTTTGAATACAAATTAGTTACATCTTTGATTTATCCCAGGTGGCTACAGACTGTCTAACAAAATAAGTTTTACTGTTTACAGGAAACTCACAAAATTTTTAGGAGAATTATACTGGTGGAAACATTTCAAGCTCAGGCTGAAAGTTAATACAAAAGGAAAAGAGGTCTTTGTACTTCCAAACTTCTATAAGAAGGAAGAAGGCTGAGAAAGCCAGAGTTGTAAGCAGACTTCCTTTCACAGAAGAAAAGGAAGGATGATTCAGACAGTGCAACCAAGAACCCAGAGGGCAGAGTCAAGACCCATGAAAATATACTCATGGTAAGCAGCAGGACTGGATGTCTACACAAAGGCCTTCCAAGCATTTGCCTACATCAATTTCACAATTGCTTCTAATCAGTGACTGTCTGCTACCCAAACTCCACAAGTTTTTAAGAGGACTGTCTATAAGTAGTTATGTGTGTTCCACTATTAGGCATGTCTGTGTGTGTGTGGGGGGAGGGACAGATAACTTGTCTCTTTATATGAGAGAAACTATAGATGAGCTGTATTTAAGAATATCCAGGGCCAGGGAGATGGCTCAGTAGGTTAAGTGCTTCCCTGGAAAGCACAAGGGCCTGAGTTCAATCCCTGGTTACGCAAAAAAAAAAAAAAAAAAAAGAATATCCAGTGGGGAGTGGGGCCGGGGAGATGGCTCACTAGGATAAGCGCTTGACTGGCAACTGCAAGGATCTGAGTTCAATCCCTGGTTCCGGGGGGGAAAAAAAAAAGAATACCCAGAGGGCTGGGGAGATAGCTCAGTGGAATAAGTGCTTGCCTGGTAATCCTAAGATCCTGACTTCTTTTCCCTGGTACTGCAAAAAAGAAAAAAAAAAAAAAAAGAATACCCAGGGTCAGGGATATAGCTAAATGGCACAGTGCTTGCCTGGCAAATTTAAGGTCATGAGTTCGATTCCCGGTACCAAAAAACAAAAAACTCAACCAACCAACCAGCCAAAAAACAAACAAACAACAACAACAAAAAACCCCCAACCACCGTGAGGTGGTTCATCTGTACTTAGACCAAATTCAGATAATGAGATTCTGGATTTAAGCTGAAGGGGATTTTAGGAGAAGGTGGATATTCTGTATATGGGAAGAAGGAAAATAAACTTTGGCTGAAGGGAAGATTGATGTTTCTAAAATAAATTGTGACCATAGATAGACAATTTTCCCCTCAGAAGGTCAATTTAATGCCTCTTCCCTTGAGTATCAACTGAACTTAGTGACTCACTTATAACTAATAAATATGATGGAAGTGATGGCATGTGAGGGCCGAGATCAGGTCATAAGAACCCTGTATGCTGCGCTCTCCTGGATGAGTGCTCTAGGGGAGAGCATTTCCACAGCTCTAAAGGGCTATGTGACAAGGACCTGGGCCTTTTGGCAGCACCTGCAAGTGATCCATTTTAAGAGTAGATCCCTGCCCCCTCAATCCTTCTGTGGACAGTGGCCGTGGCTGATCTCTTTGAAGCAACTTCATGAGAAAACTTGAGCTACGAGTACTAAGCAAAGCTGCTCCTGAATTTTCAACCATTTTTAAATGGTGAGATTAAAAATGTTTGTCATTTTAAGCCACTAAGTTTTAGGTCTGCTCTTTCACTTTCATTTGGTGAAACATTTCTGTTACCATTAAAAAAAAAAAATTAAGAAAACACTGACTTAAATTATGGAAGAAAGACAAGACTTCTATACTTCCAAGTCTTTTACAACAAAATTCTAAACTCACTAGACAAATATCTAGGGAAAAATAACCCATAACTTTTATTTTTAAAATTCCAGCCTCTTGGGGCTGGGGAGATGGCTCAGTGGATTAAGTGCTGCCCTGGCAAGCGCAAGGGCCTGAGTTCAATCCCTGGTTCTGCCAAAAAATAAATAAAAATAAAAAAAAATAAATTCCAGCCTTTTCATTTCTTTGTGAGCAAAAAATGATCATTCTTATTAAGTGAATCAGGAAAGGAAATGACAATGTATGTGTCTGCCCTTTCCTATTATTAAATTCTCCAAGACATAAGTAAAATTGGTATGTGTAAGTCAGTTTACAAGTGAAAATATAGGAGCATAAAAAATTAAATATTCTACTCAAAGTAATACTGCCTTAGGGTTACAGATGTACTCAGTGGGAGGGTGCTTGCCCTAACATGAATGAGGCCCTGGGTTCAATCCTTAATACCACAAAAAATAAACCAAAACAAAAATTATGCTGTCTTTAGTTTAATGGGGGAGCTATAAAACAAAACTCTGGTATGGAAATAAAGTTTAATACTGTTTTCATCAAACATAGCTTGGATTGAAGAGTTCCTCAAGAAATCTCAGTATTTAACAACCTTTAATAAAATATGAACTTCATCTCATTCTTTTGGTTATTGACAGTTACAATGATTATTTTATTAATAAGTTCTTGAAAGGAGTTTAGAGGAAGAAATAAATTAATTTCTATTTGTAATTATAGAAATTCAGGTTTGCATAATGTTTAATCCCTTATTATGACTTCTCTGGTTAATCTTCATTCAATTTTGAAAGTTTTTTTTTTTAAACTTGCTATTGTACTTTAAAAATTGCTCAAAGCTTGCACTGCTTTTATAACTTGTACTTCAAGGCTTTCATGAAGGTCATTCGTAAGGGAGAACTACTCAGAAGTGGAATTCCCTTTTGGCTTTGAACTCAACTCATGTGATTAAACTCACAAGGGCACAACAAAAATGATTTACCAGGGCTCAATGTCTCTGTGCTTAATTAAAAAGTACCTGAATTAGAAACTTAATATAGCCCTAATTTGGGCATCATATGTCTGTGTGAGCTACATTCGACTGTAAGGGGGTCCATGATTTACATTATGCACATAGCTATAAATTCATCTTTCTTTCTTTTTTTTTTTTTTTTTTTGCAGAACCGGGGATTGAACTCAGGCCCTTGCCCTTGCTAGGGAAGCACTTATTCTACTGAGCCATCTCCCTGGCCCCTCATTTTGATTCTTATTTAAGGCTGTTTTCTAATTTTCTATCACTTACATGTGACTGTGGTAACCTGTGCAGTTCCACCAAAGGTTTGTAAGAAAATTAACAGTTCACTTGAACATGGCTTGAAAGTTTGCATACTGCTGTGCAGCTAGAATTTTCAACCTGAATTTTTAAATTTATAATCCACTTTTAATCTAGTCAATCTGGGGTACGTATATGTACGTTTGCCTGTATTAAGTATATTAACTTAGGTTGCCAAATCACCGACCTTCTCAAACACTTTGTCTTTCTGTGCTTCTCTGAGTATGACAACAGCCAAACAAAAAAAGGAAACGTGCACGGAACATACCAACTTATGTTGTAGCCCCCTGATTTGAGTCACGCCTTTTATTTTCTTCACAGATAATTAGTCTGAACTGAATATCTTTTTTTTTTTGAACTGAATATCTTTGAGTGCAGTAAAACTGTCTTTTCTCCTTCAGTAAACTTTATATCCAGAAAATACACAAACAAAATGTACTCCATCACAATAAGAATCTGTAAATACAGCTTTGCAAAGTGGTAACATAAATTAGTGGTCCATTTCTTCTTCTTTTTTTTTTTTTAATATTTATTTATTTTTATTTATTACATTTATTTATTGTGTGTGTGTGTGTGTGTGGCCAGCTCAGCCCACCAGGGGGCGGGGCTGGCTGGCATGTGGTGCTGGAGGATTGAACCGCGGTCCCTGTGCTTTGCCAAGCTTGTTTCAAGTAGGTGCTTTAGACCACTGAGCCATCTCTCCAGCCCGGTCCATTTCTTCTTAAGCAACTGGTTATCCCTCCACATCTTTCTTTTATTTATTTATTTATATTTTGTAATTAGGGCAGGGTCTACAGGGTCTCGCTGCATAGATTGGCCGGCAGGCCTGGGGATTGAACTTCTGGCCTCTGTGTCTGCCTAAGCAGGTGCTTTAATCCACTGAGCTATTTGACCGGCCCTCCACAGCTCTTTTAAACTGAAGGTAGTTTAAGATACCTTTTACCTCATCATGTCTAAGTTTCCAAAAGGAAGAAAAATTTGCAGAGCTATAACTATTTTAACTCACAGGACTTTGCAGAATCTGAGTAACTCGTTTCCTCTGCTCCATCATATTGAAGTCTTGTCGTAGATCAGGAGACATATTTCTTTCCCGAATGTATTCTGGATCATTTTCATTAATCCGGTCAAAATATCTCTCTTTGTGAGGCATACTGGGAGGAGGAGGGGTAGTGATCACTTCTTGGCTGGTATCCGAACTCATGTTTCAAGTCTGTGTATTCTCCTTGTTGTCTACATAAGATAAGAAAGAGGACATTCATGATGAATTCTTCCAAATTTTGCATGGGTGAATCAGAACTTGTTAATTTTTCTGTTAAAGTAACATTTTTGAAACTTTCTTTATAAAGGAGCATCTGGGAGAGTCTAGAGCTCAGTGGTAGAGCACTTGCTTTGATGTATCAGGCCCTGGGTTTGACTCCCAGCATCCCAGCCCCTTCCTCCCACCAGAAAAAGGTCCTAAAAATATTAAAACAATTTTTATTCATTAAAAAAATACCTTAAGTATTATAAGTCTGAATTCCAAATTTATATTTTAAGAGTTAAAGGAATCTTAATATTTAATCACTACTAAGTGAGTTTTTGAAGGGAATGGCAATCAAAATATCCCAAAGTAGAATGACATACTGATGGCAAATTTTCATAAATAGGCACTGTTAGTGGAGCCCTCTTTACTCTTGCTTTCAGACCAAAACTTTGGTTATATTTAATGATCAAAATTTAATTACATTCTATAGTGAATGTAATTTGAAAGAAATGACTTCAGGTTTTGGAAATAATTCATTCAACAAATTCCTATGGTCAGTGTCTGACTTGCTAAGGTTGCTGCCAGACTCTAACTCTATAACAATTTAGAAGTCAAATGAACAGCTCATAATTCACTTACCACGATCACCACTGATACTGAGGATAATCTTTGATTTTGTAACAGGAAGACAATTTGGACTTTGCTAGGCTTAGTACCTAGTTAATTATAGTTAGAGCAGATCAATAGGATGGTCATTTAATTTTCCCCACCCCAGATTATGATCTGTATGCTAGAAGTTAACGTATCTCACTTGTTAATTTTTTTTAATGTTATTTGGTACAGGGTCTCACTATGCAGATCAGACTCATTGTGATCCTCCTGCTTTGAGCTTCCCCAGCGCTGGGATTACAGGCGTGTACCAGCATGCCTGGACTTAGTCTCCGGCTTCACGTGCCTGAAGGCAGCACTGGTGCAGCAAGTGGTACCACAGATCGAGCCCTGGTTTCTGTGTTTGCCTAAGCAGGAGCTTAATGTGCTGGGCTATTTCGCCGGCCCTTCAATACTTCTAAAATACCCCCAAAGGATTTTTTTAGCCCATTGTAGACACCAATGTTTTTATAAAATATAAAACAATACACTTACATATCATGGAAATATCAAATTACAACTAAAAAGTTATTTTTTATTTTTATTTAT